>NW_006399838.1:10379040-10389822 GCF_000299155.1 Elephantulus edwardii
TAGAATAGAATAGAATAGAATAGAATAGAATAGAATAGAATAGAATAGAATAGAATAGAATAGAATAGAATAGAATAGAATAGAATAAAAAGTAAACAGACACAGACTGAGTAGGAAGACTCTGGGAGATGAGAGGAGACTGAGGGTTTGGAAGCCAAGGAGGCCCTTCAAGGCTGGAGGGGCCTCACAGAGAATATAAATTTGGGAAGATGTTCTGGAGCTACAAGAATGAGACAAAAGCCTAAACCACTACCTTTCAGCAGTGAGCATACGTTACCTAACCCCGCCAGTGCCGTTCCTAGCAGTGGTATCATCCAGGGTAATAAGTGATGACGTCCTTCTTTCCCCAGTGTGGCAAGCAGCTTCCGGTAGATAGAGCAGCCTGGCCACTGCTCTGTCTCCTTCAATGCAGGGAGCACAGCAGGATGGGAAGCTCTTCCCCTACTGTGTATCCTGGAGCTCTCTGAAGCTCTTCTCCTCTCCAACTGGCCCAGTCAGAAGCTGGCAGATTTGAACTATGTTCCTTCAGGACTGCATCACAGCTTGTTATCACTAGATCAACAGAGCTATTTTCTAAGTTCCTTTATTCATTTTTCTATGACCTTCAAAGGATTTAACAAAACTCTATGTGCCTCTTGTCCATACCCTGAGAAGCAGATAACCCGCGGAATGGAGATCTGTTTGTAGTAATGAGTTTACCACACCCCTCAGTGCACACCTGATACAGGCCATGATCTTTGCAATCACTTGTTATGCATCAGAGTGCTGGACAATGACTAGGGAGGACAGAAGGAGAGTTGAAGCCTTTGAGCTGTGGTGCTGGAGAAGAGTATTGAATATACCATGGACTGCTAGGAGAACAAACAAATTCATCCTGGAGAGGGTGAAGCCAGGCTGCCCCTTGTTGGCAAGGATTCTGAAGCTCCGTCTGACATATTTTGGACACATTGCAAGGAGGGACCAATCCTTAGAGAGGGACGTCACGCTTGGAAGGGTGACGAGACAGTGCAGAAGAGGAAGACCCTCAAAGAGATGGATTGACTCAATCACTGGGATAATGGGGATAGGTGTGTCAGAGACAATAGGATTGCCAAAAGATAGAACAGGGTTTAGGGCTGTTGTACATAGGGTCACTATGAATTGCAAGTGACTCGATGGCACATAACAACACAACAATAACAACTACACATGATGGAGTAGTATTTCATTACATGGTACATTTATTTGTGTTGAGGAAAATTCAACGGTACCTAAAAACATTTCCAAATCCACTGATTGTTCATACAATCTCCATCTTCGTCACTCCCACCCTGACCTTAACTTTTATATCAGCTGAAGAAGGCTAAGAGAGAAACCATTTTCTATCAGGCATATCTTGCGTTTTACTGATCAAAATTGTCCATATCAAATATGTGCATTAGAGGATGGATAACAGATGTTCTACACAGCTCAGGAAACCACTAAGTTACATAGTGGCCATACCTCTATTTAAAGTCACCCTCTCCCAGGTACCTAAGGAATCCAGGTATTCCAACGCCCAGGACCCTTAGCTACTCAATCTGCCCTTATTCACTTCTGCATGGTCTGTCAACCACACGTCAATGTTTACTCTTCTTTATAAGATTTATATCATAATTATTCTCGTACTTACAAGGAATATTACCATGGATCAATTGTAATGAGGTGATTACAACCAACCAGTCACTTTCTTTTTGATGTCTCAAATATTTACAGTAGAGTTTGTTTCCTCCTAGTTAATCCTTAATGAAATAGTTACAGAGGACAGTTCTATTGATGTAAATAAATGCTTTAACATCTCTTTCTCAAAATGCCAGCAACAACCACCACTCTCCAGTTCATATGCACTTGCCAAGGATGCCTTTCTCCAGTTTACCAGGTTCATCGCATTCTCTTAATATTTAAAAATGCCTGCCAAGGAGCCATGGAAAAGCAAAAGAATGTTTATAAATAGGATCTATCTGAGAAAGAGAACAGCAGCTCTTCCTTCGAGAAAATAGCTGAACCACCGCAGAGTAATAAGCCTCACTCAGGTGCCGCAGTCAGTAGAGAACTGCACAGCTCACCCAAAGGTAGCACCTCTTAGTCACCAGTCGCTCCACAGGAGAAAAGTGGGGAATCTCCTCCCATGTGATTTACAGCCTTCAAAGGCCCTCTGGAGGGCTGGCACGAGTCAACTCCAACTAGCCAGCAATGAGTTTGAATTTGAGGAAACTCTCTCTCTCTCCAAGCTCAGCACTCAATATATTTAGAACCCTGGAATCATTGCAACAAGCAAAACAACCCCCCCCCAAAAAAAACACAAACAAATCAAAAAAAGACCCTCAAAAGTCACCATCAACAAAGTCTCCACAGGTCTTTTCCATATGCTGTAGGTAGGAGGTATCAGGCCCACTCTCACTAAGTGGGATGAAAAAGAACTTTAAGACAGAAGCTGTGCCTGGTTCTTCTGAAAAAAAGAAAAACTACATTTGTAAGAAAGCTGTCTGGAATCCAACTGCCTGGGTTCAAATCGGTTGCATTCTTGGTATGTGAACTTCACCTCACTGTGTCTCTTTGTCATAAAATGCGGGTGATCATGGTGCCCACCTCATAGAACTACTGTCAGAAACAAATGAAGTACGATAGGTAAAATAACTAGAAAGGAGACCTGTATCTAGGTAAGAACTCAAAGGGCTTAGTTATAATCTGTGGCCAGTATCTACGACCCGCCAACCAGGTAAGCATTTTGTGGGAGCAGGCTTATAAAGGGGGGGGCCTCACTTTACTTGTCCAGGGTTTTCCAAATGTGGTAAGATGAGGTCAGAAAAACTACCAATTATTATTAAAGTTTGGGTGTCCACAAGTCATTCAACTCTTGTTTAGTTGGTAACATTTCCTCTGAGAACGGGCCTGGCTGTGGTGGAACACACCATAAACACAAAGCATTAAAAGCAAGACTGATCAGTAGTTAGCTACCCAGTCATTTCCCATTTTCACCTGTCACCTTGGCTCCAAATTCTGCTCCACTACAAGATCAGCTCCCTAAAACTTCTCCTGTGTTAATGACCTGTAAGTGCCAGTCAGTAAAACGATGTCTTCTCATTACAGGGTCTCACCTCACTGATAATGGACCTGCTAGGTCAATAAAAATCTCAGGAAGAATTCTTTTTAATTCGCTAGATGGACAGGCGTGTGGAAGCCAACTGCTGTACCTGGTTGCATCCTGCATGCTTACAACAAGAGCAGAAACCTAGCACCAACTCCCAGGCATGGTTCCGGGTGAAGGAAGCACCATTAACTCCAACACAGGCAAAGACTAAACACATATTTCATTTGGTTTTCCTCATTTACATTTCAAAAAAGTACTAAAAGTTATCAGTATGAGCTCAGTCATTCTCTGCAAAGAGTATCTCTATTAAACACCAAAGAAATTTTATTCAGATGAATATCTGATCTCATCTTACCTGATAAATAAGCTGTACCAGCAGTCAGCTCTTTTTAAAAAAAAAAAAAAAGTAGGGGAGGGGTGTGTGTGCTTTTCAACAGAGGAGTTAATATTGGACTTTAAGATGAAAAGCTAAGCCGTGTAAAAGGGGGTGTGGGTATTTCTGCCATATTTCAGTGTCTTAAAGAGATCACTGTGTACGAGGGGGACTCTATCCAATAAGCCAGCCTAGGCTCACTTTGAAAACAGCACTTGTGAAGAGGTTAAGTACATGGTTAAAAAGCAAGTATGCTAAAACTCAACTTTTAAGAAGTGAAGGCTTATGAGAAGTCATATATGGACAAAATATACAAAGTAAGATGTATTTCCTTTGATAAAATGGAAAGGGAATGTATAATGTGAAGTTTTATTTTAAAATCAGCAAGATACATCTGAACAATCCACTAGCGATCAGACCAAAAAACTCACTGCATCTCAGATAGATAGACAGATGATAGCTAGATAAATGATAGATAGATAGATAGATCGATAGATAGAAGAGAAATAGAGAGAGAGATTGAAATAGAGATGGATAGAGATAGACATACACAGATACAAAGATACATATACACTAACACAAACTATGTAGGCAGGAAGTTGTTCTAGATTTATAGTTAGTAGCATCTTCAGTAGCCAGGTAGCAAATTGAATCTCACTTGAAAGGGATGAAATATGAAAATGTAAAGTGAAGCCAAAAATAATCTTTTTCTTACAGGAAAAAAAATAAAGCTCCAGGGGGGGCGGGGAAGAAAAAGAAAAAAACACCACGGGAGAGCTTTGTGTCCTTATCTAAACCATTGTTCTATCATAAAATATTCACATTTCAGAAAAAGCAAAGATAAAGCGAAGACTTGCAGTGTAGGTAAAGATGTTTAAATGTTCACAATAGCTGGAGTCTATTCATAGCCACTAAAATGTGAAACAGTGAACTAGAATTCGGTCTGGCTTCTCAAACCACTGAAGCTGATATCCCCGGTGGCACAGAATTTGTTGGGGGGTCGGGGGTAGAAACAAACTCCAACTAAGAGACCAGAAAATTGGTAAAGTTTTAGAATGAACAATCCCCAGCAATGGCCTCAAGTGTTATCACTGCTGGTAGGGATAGGATCCGGTTTGGATCTGTTTGGTGATAGGGTCTCTGTTAGTTGTACTGGACTCTGTGTCACCTATCAACAATAATAAGTCTACAATAAGTCCAGGTGGATTTAGTGCTGGGCTAAGACTAAGCAGAAAGTGAGCAGTTCTAGCGTACTAGCTGGTCTGAGGAAGGTGCCCTAAGGTCCTCTACCCAAGATTTACAGCCCTGGAAACCGATGGAGGTGAGCCAAGCATGGGAACCACAGAAGTGCCCAGGAAGCTTTCCTGTCAAAGAGCTGTGGTGCTGCAGAGGTCAAAGGGCGTGGCTGCTAACGGTCTGCAGCTGTTCCAGAGAGAGACCTGCTTCTGTGAGGACCCCAGAACCCTGAGGAGCCCTATTAGTATGTCCTGGGGAGGGGGGTCACTATTAGTAAAATGTGACTGGGTGGCAGCCTTTTTGGATTTTGGTTTAGTCTTCACCACTTGCTACCTGGAAACCAAGCTCTACCCTCTGCGGGTGCACTTGTGTCATTTCCACTATCCCTCCACATAAACCCTCGGTTCTTTTCTAACCTTCTAGCCCAGCTAGTGACCAAGTGGTCCTGCATCCAGCGTGGGATGTACTAGGAGCCGCAGATGACCTGGTGCTCGCCCTCCTTAGCAAACCTGTGGAACAACCCTCTCCCTGGTAATCCCTGATACTTCTTAAGAGAAAGAAGGAAAGGGGTGGGGGAGAAATAGAGAACCAGCAACTGGCATCTCAGAAGAGAAAAATACCAAGAAATTCTCTGTTTCAAAGGATTTCATTCAAAACCCCTCCAGAAAGTGGCACTTGTCATTAGTCAACTACACTTCTAAAACAGGGTATCACAACACTATGTACCCGCGCACACACCCAAACCTGAAAAACAATCTCTCAGCGGCTGAAAAGTAGCAGTTAGGTGGGCAGCACCGAGCCCGCGGTAGCGGCTGCCTCCCGGGGGGCTTCCCTTCGGAAGCGCTGGGTGGGGACCGCGACCCCCGCCGCACTCCGCCCCTGGGACCTCCGCAGCCCTGGGTCCAGGTATCTGCCCACAGCTCCTGCCCTCGGTCCATCCCAGGGGTGATCAGCGGCGCCCCAGCCGGTAAGGGTGCTCCAGGCCGTGGGGTGCACCACGAAGCGGCCAGGGACAGGACGCAGGGGTGCCCCCTTTTCCCACGCGCCCCCGGAGCGCGCGAGCGCCACTTACATGCCCGGCCGAAGCCGTAGGGCGCTGCCTGGCGGCCAGCCGGCGACCGCTCGGACGCAGAAGCCACAATGGCGAGGTCATCTTAGAGGGGGTCTCGCGCTTCTGACCGCCTCGCCAGTTGCGTGCTGCGCGCCCCTCCTGCTCAGGGGTGTCCGAACCCCGCGCAGAAGTTGGGCTTGCCGGGCAGAAGTTGGTGTGCGGGGGGGAGGAACCACGCGGCAGGAAAGGGGGAGTCTTCCAGCCCAGGGCGCGGCGGCTGCCTGGCCCCATCACGCGTCCCCGGCTTCCCGGGCGAGGCCACGGAGAGTCTCGAGCGCGGAGACGCGCCGCCCCGGCTCCGCCAGGAGCGACTGGAGCCGAGCGCACCCCGCGGCCCCGCAGCCCCCGCAGCTCCGGCGCCATGGAAACGCGCTCGCCGCCCTCCTGCCCCGGCCCCGCCGGAGCGCTTAAAGAGACAGCCCCGCCGCCCTGCGGGGAGCCCCCACTCCCGCACCCGCCCCCCGCTTCTCCTCCACCCGGGGAGAGTGGCTGCGCGCAGGGGGCTGGAGAGGCGGCGGGGGCGCACTCCTGGGATCCTCGCTCCTGATTCCCCCGCCCAACTCTGCTCCCCTTTGCTTCCCACCGCTCCCCGCCCAACCCAGGCACGCGGGCACACACACTCACACATACACACACACACATAGACATACACAAACCACCAAAGGCGAAGCGGCTCCGGCTTTCCCTCTTCGACACCACCCCGCTCCCAAACAAACCAGCTTGTACGTTTGTCTCTAGCAGAGACCAAAAGGCGGCTGACTTTGGATTCTCTCTGGCTCCTTCCCCTCCTACTCCGCGCCTGGGCAATCAGCCCGACTAGGAGACGCGTTTGAAGTGGGAACCCACCGAACGGCAGTGGACTTAGATCTCCGGCCGAGATGACAGTTGCAGGACATGTCACCCACCGGCTCATCCCAAGCTCTCCCTGACTCCAAATGTGCTCATCTGTGGGGCCACCAGTCTCGTTCAGGCGGAAGAGTTGGAAAGGAGAGCCATCATTTAAGGAAGCCTTCTCCTTCCTTCTCTCCAAACCAGCTTCCTCCACCCTGGAACGGTCGGAGGAGTAGCCAGCCGGTCGCAAGCTCCCAGGGCCCTTCCCAGCGCGGAGCTGCCTGGGCTCCCAGCGCGGAGCTCCGCGGCGGCTCTGGCCCCGGTTGCCCGGGACGCAGGGCCAAGAGGCGCGCAGTCGCCAGCAGCTCGGGCCCGAGGCTCTGCCGCTGCCCAGGCGCCAGCTGCTGTCTGCAAGGCCGCAAAGCTCTGGAGTCTCCTTGGTGAAAATAAAACTCTCTGGTGCATCGTGCCCTCTAAACAAGGACAGCCCAGACTCCCATGCCACTGTCTGCTTTTCAACTTTGCAGAGAAAACACATCAACCTGCCAGGGGACAACTTGTTCTTTGATCCCTAAACTTAGCAAAGTGACTCTCCAGTAACTTAGTCAAATACTTAAAGTGGTTCCACCTGATTCCCTTACTGCTTAAGAGTCCTTGAATGATCTTTCCCAAAAGATCTTTTTGTTTCCTTTTTTACTTTTCATGAAGTAAGCCTATGTTTAAAAGTATACAGTAGCTAACAAAAAAAAAAAAATGAGGTTTCAACGCACTAGCCTTTTCTCAGGAAAAAAAAAGATGTGGCAAACTCCCAGTGGTTCCGCTTCCATAAAGATTTACAGCCTTGGAAACCCACGGGAGAAGCGCTATTGTGTCTACATTGTGTCTTCTTAGAGTGGGAAGGACTCTGGGGCAAAGGGCTTGTTTAGCTTCACTCTTAGGAGTTGAACTAACCATCTGGCCTTTAGTTGCAGTCTTCTTTGTTGTTCCTCCTTTTCTTTCTGCTTCTTCTCTAATTCAAGTAGAAATTGGGCATTTAATGGAGGAACTGATGAGCAAAATTTGAGTGCTCTCCAAAGAGAAAGGAAAAGATGAAGCCAGACAGAAACTCCAGGATTCTTTAGCATTCTGTGACTTTGTCATGATTTGTGGATTTTAAATCCCTGCCATCTTGCAGTGTCTTCTATTAAGTTGATCTATGTATTTGTTACTTTAAAAAAAAATAGTTTTAACTTGAAGAGAGTAGTGTAAAAAATCTTATGTACATGAGTAAATGTTTTCTTTCTTCGGACAGAACCGTTAAATACAAAAAGAATGTTAAGTTTTTTGCACAACATAAATCATTCTTTGAGCTCTTTCCTTTATAAAAAAGAACAATATTTGTCTGTCCTTGTCTAAACCCCAGTTTTATGCATGAGCTTCTTCTAGAAACTTTGATTTTGAGAGACCACTCAAAAAAGTCAGGCTTTGAGACAGGGCTGATACCTGTTCTAGAGATGTGGAGTCCTTTGACTGTAATTAGCTGATGACAGCACAAACTAGGGTAGCTAAACTGCAAAGATAATTTTGCAATCTATTTTTAACTTAGTTAAAACTTTCCCCAAACCTTCTCACTTGCCTTTGTTAAAAAAGCAACAAAGTTGATTGCTTCATTTCACCTTCTCTTCTTTTTGCTCTGCCACTTCTAGTGAGGTGTTAATGAACAGTGAAATGACCCAAGGCAGGCAGAGGTAGCAATGTGGGAGAGGAAAGGAATAAAAGGAAACTGGAGAGTCCACACTAAGGGTGACTCCTGAATTTAGTGTGTTGATATCTCTGCCAACATCCAGGGGGAAGATTCCTTCTCTCCACTGATGACATTTCTCATTTGTACTTTGAATGAAACCTAAGGACTGCAGTTTATAATTATAAAGTTTATCTCAGTATAGCTTAGTTTGTCACTGTTTTAATGAAAACAAAACATACCTATATAGAGTACACTGAAATTCCATGACTTGCTAAGTCTTTCCTTCTGGACTAGTTTTAACTCTGCAGGGCTCTCTCTTCAACTAATTTCATGACCTCCTGGAGTGTAAAAAGTTTCTAATCATTTCTTTCTTTATATTACCTAAAGCCTTGCATAAATAATAGACCTCCTTTATTGCAAGGCTGAATTTCACGGAAGCCATAGCTGAAATGTAGAACTATTTTAAGAACAAGAGAATAATGGGAAAATACAAGGGTATATGTAAATTATCTGATTACATGGTTGTTTAACAAAAGACAGTTTAGATATGTGAGAACTGAATCAAGAACTTGAAAAATCACTAATTGGGGGGGGGTTATATGCATTAGTTTAAAAGCATGTTTATTATGGATGAACATTTAATTCCCTTTGATTGTGAAAGCTAAATGTGATTCGTGTATCTTTCATACAGGGAGGTTCATTTCAAATTATCAGGGAATGGATGACAATAATATGAACACAATGCCATGTAAGCAATTATCGTTGAGTAAAGCATACACTTCCAGAGCAAGCCTCTAAAATTTTACCATGAAGTAGGAAAACAAATTTTAGTTTCATTCCATTTTTGCAGTCTTCTCATACAATTTAAAAATAACTGTTTTGATTGATTAGTTATGTTCTACCACTAAAATGGAAACATTGTGAAATCTGTTTATTACAGATATATGAAGATGACAGACTTGGAAATTTGGTGGGGAGGTTCTACTTTTACAGGGTCACAATGAGTCAAGTTAGAAATAACAGCAATGCATGGGGGTGGGAGGAATAAATGCCCAAAGTGGAAAAATATTAACAAAGCAGGAGAATAAGGCAGACACCCAAAGAACCGACTATGAGAATTACGAGAGGGAGAAGTTTGTGTTGATGCTTCTGTTGCTCAGATATAAATTTTTTATGTGGGGAGGGCAGACACATAATAGAAAGCTTATGAATTGAGTTTTATTTTTGTGAATTATCTATTCTACCACCAACCCAGATAGCCTTCTAAAAATGGACTTGAGATAGCAGACAAATGTTCTCCAAAAGAAGTCTAACCAAAGGTTTGGGGGTGTGGCGGGGGTGTGAGAGGCTGCAGTGGGAATTGCCACATGCTACTTCCCTCTCCCTCCAGGCTCGCATCAAAGGAGTAATAAATATAACCAGCTTCTCCCTTGTTAAGAGGAGGCGGGGTAAGCCAATTTCATGCTTTATGTATGCTGCTTGTAAAAAAAGGAATGCTTACCTAAAAAGAAATAGATTCCGACCAGATGTTCTCAAAATCTTCCTCGGCTGCTGCTTAAAGCTTTACAGTCCCCCGCATACTTTATCTTCTCGTGTATCTTCTTCTAATTGAGAAATTGTTGATCCATGCAATTCAACAGATAGGCTGTCACAAAAGCCTTTCTGCCCAAGCTTTCCACCCTTGCTCTCATCCTGCATCCCCCCCAAAAAACCCTTACAGTGTCTGTATGGAAACAGGAAAAGAGAACACAGGCTACTTCACTCTGCAGGTGCTGTGGATTGAAAGCAGAAGAGGTCAGGAAGCAATTCTTTACATGATAGCTTCTATCACCTAAAAGTCATAAACCGCCGTTACAAAAATACCTACAAATATTAATGAGCCATGTGCTTTGAAATGTTAAAGTCAAGCAAAATAGAAGGAAACATATCAGATAATCAACAGTGGTTATTAGCAAGATGTGAATAAGTATTCTCTCTTTAGTTGATTATGCCACTAAATTTTGTCCCTACAAACCCGCCGTGCTCTACGGATGATAAATTCAGCATAAAACTCCTCAACTATGTATCTAGTAACTTATACATGATTTTCAGTACTGAGATACTGGTTGGCCCTCAATATTCAGCCAATCATATGTGAGTTATAATGTTATTATCAACTTCAGAATCACATATATTTATTGGAGAATAACGAAAAGATATTCGATGTAATCGCAGTATAGATACCAAATGCATTTTTCAAAAGAGATAGAAAATGCAATTGGAATGTTTATTTGGAAAGGAAAGAGTCCCCAATTAAGCAAAACTCTTCTGAAAAATGTGTATGAAGTTGGAGGCTTATAGCTCCCTGATTTCAAAACCTATTACACAGCCATAGTAACCCTAACCCTAACCCTAACCCT
>NW_006399838.1:10389922-10394171 GCF_000299155.1 Elephantulus edwardii
ACCCTAACCCTAACCAAAACAACATGGTATAAGTACAGACAAATATACCAATGGAATAGAGTTGAGAATCCCAAAATTAACCAATCTATCTATGGTCAGCTGATACGCAGCAAGGAATCAAAACCCATTAAATGGGGAAGCGATAACCTCTTCAATAAATAATACTGGCAAAACTAGACATCAACATGCAGAAAACTGAAACAGGATCCACATCTCACAGCATTCACAAAAATCAACTCAAGGTAGGTCAGAGACCTGGGGGTAAAGATCAAAACCAGAAGGATCATAAGAGTCAAAATGGGACCAAAGTTAGATGCCCTAGCCTATGGCATAAATGGGTTTACAAATATAGCCAGAAGTGCACAGCAAGGAGAGAGGACAAAATTGACAAATGGGACCTCTTAAAATTCAAGTAGTCTCTGTGTGTCTCAGAAACTTTCTCCAGGAGAGTGAAAGAAAACCCACAAGCGTGGGAAACAACAGTTGACAATGACAGCTCAGACAGGTGTCTCATAATGAAAGTTGACAAATTACTACAGGGTATCGGCAAGAAAAAGACTGATAACCCAGTAATATCATGGGCAAAAGACATGAAGAGACTTTTCACAGAGGAAGATATTCACATGGCTCATACCAGTTTTCAGGCCAAGAAAACAAATAGGTCTGTCTTGGAGAGGATGAAACCAAGTTTCTCCTTGGAGGTTACGATTTTGAAGCTCTGTCTCACATACTTTGGGCATGTGGCCAGGAGGGACCGATCCTTGAAGAAAGACATCATACCTGGAAGGGTGGAAGGACAGCACAGGAGGGGAAGACCCTATATGAGATGAATTTATAAAGAAACTTGGGCAATGTGGGTTGGCATGTCAAAATCAATGAGATTGGCTCAGGACAGGGCAGGCGTCATGGCTACAGTACATGGGGTCACTAGGAGCTGAAGGTCACTCAATGTCATGTAACAACAATAACAACACATGAAGAAATGCTCAAAATCACT
This sequence comes from Elephantulus edwardii, assembly GCF_000299155.1. Lineage (NCBI taxonomy): Eukaryota > Metazoa > Chordata > Mammalia > Macroscelidea > Macroscelididae > Elephantulus > Elephantulus edwardii. The sequence goes on from NW_006399838.1 coordinate 10,390,920, forward strand.
GGCAGTTGGAGAGATGCAAATCAAAACCTCAGTGAAATACTATCTTACTTCAGTTGCAGTAGCAAAGTTTAACAAGACACCAAGCAATAAATATTGGCAGGAATGTGGAGAGATTGTATATCCCATGCTTTGCTATTGACTTTGTAAAACGATACAACCATTCTGGAAGACAGTGTGGCATTTTCTCAAAAAGCTTCACATAGAAATCCCATATGACTCAACTACTGCACTCCTATGACTATATACTTCAAAGAATATAGAACTGACACAGGAATAGAGAGATGTACATCTATGTTCATATCAGTGTTATTCACTATAGCAAGAAAATGGAAACAGCCCAATTGCTTGTAAATAAATGAATTAAATGAGAAATTGTGGTCCATTCACACAGTGGAATACTATGAAGCATTAGGGTTACACAATTTCATGGGTAGAAGGAGGGGTGTGTCAAGGAAATGGGAAAGATTGAGAGTGAAAAACAAAGTATATGAACTTTGTAAGTAAACCAGTATAAAATGAAAATTTTTTTAATTGAAAAAAATAAGTAACAAGTTTATAAACTATTATATAAAATGGAAGTGCCTAGAAAGCATTATGTTGCATAAATTAACTCAGTATCATAAGGACAAATACTGCATAGGATCATTGTTGTAAAATTACAAGGGTAATTAGAAAGATGTGTCCAAAAGGGGAAGGAATGGGAAGAAAAAGAAGCATGGACGTCACTAGGATAGAAGAATTTAATAGATTAGGGGGAGGGAGTGAAGAAATGGGAAATATTTAATGCGGACTTGAAGAGATGATATAATAGTAGACACAGATCAATGGTGGATGAGAGTGTAAAATAGAATGTATAGAAATTGTTTTATGAAGCACGGTGTGGATTGGAAGATTGTGGAGAATATAAGAGACCTGAATGGAATTCAAGGTGACAAACTGTTGCATAAAAATACAAAAACAAACAGGATGGGAGAGGGAAGAGTGGGAAAGATAGAAGAAGGAAGGATCACTGGGATGCTAAAGGTTGAAAGGAGGACAGAATGGGGAGAGGATCAGTGGAATATTTGGGGGGACAGTGTGATGAAAGAAATGGATAGATGGTAGTTAATTGTGTGAAGTACAGTGTGTATGAGAGATTGTCTGAGGCACAATGTACATGGATAAAGTGTATTGTGTAAGTGTGGTTATTTATAAATCAAATAAATTTTAAAAAGTGAAGGGAGCTGGAAAAAAATATTCTCTAATTTGGCCAGCATTATACTTCAGGATGCATCTAGAGATAGTCTTTCAGACTATTAATGCAAACTCATTTTTCCTCATGGTTTCATTCCGATCATAGGATTGTCTGATTCAAAGTGGCTCATGCCAATCCATCTCAGCTCTCCAATGTTAATATTTTTATGTTCTATTTCTTTTCTTTTTAAATGTCTTATTTTCCTACATTCATACTTTGTACATTCCAAGTTGAAAATATTAGTGGCTATTTACAACTATTCCTCATTTAAAAAAAAATTCTCAATATGAAGGCTGAGCCTTTAGTCCTATATCAAATAGTCTTTCTTGAATCCACAATCTACACTTTCGGCCCCAGCAGTCAGGAAATCAAAGGATGAGCTACTTTGGGAAAATCTACTGTCAAGGATTTCTCCTGAGTACCAACAGCAACAATGCCAATTTGGAGATTAAGGTGTGCCTGATGTAAGCCATCATCTTTGAAATTACTTGCTATGTGTCTCACAGATGGACAATGAAAAAAGATGACAGAAGAAAATTGATGCCTTTGAGTTTGTGATACTGGAGAAGAATATTGAACGTATCATGGACTTCCAAGAGAAAAAACAGATCTGTCCATGAAAGGATGAAACCAGCTTGCTCCTTGGAGGCAAGGATTTTAAAGATCTGTCTCATATTGCTAAAAGAGTCCTGTCCTTGGAGAAGAATATCTTGGTTGAAAGGGTGGGGGGGACATTGCAGGAGAGGAAAACCTTGGATGAGACAGCATGACACAATGACTATGGCAATGGATTTAAGTGTGGCAGAGATAGTGTGGTTGGCTCAGTATAGGGCAAGGCTCAGAGCCATTGTTCAGAGGATCATTATGGTTCATGGTCATAAAATGCACATGAAAACTCCTGCTCCTACAGTTGTTAGGTGCTGTCCCTATGAACAACAGATCTGGACCCTGTCCATCCTCACGCTTCTGACGCACTAGAGCCCGTTGTGAGCTTGAAGCCTCTTGTTTAAACCATTTAGGACCTGGTGGTGAGTTGGTTTGGGTTTTTTTTCGGGGAGGGGGGGCTTTGTTGTGGTGGGGTTTTGTTTGTTTTGTTTTTTTTTATTTGACTAACAATCAGTTGCAGGCTGGGAGCCTCTTGTTTAAAGGATTATGATCCAGTGGGTGGGTCTTTTTTACTTGATAACAGTCAGTTGTGGCCTGGGATCTTCCTGTTCAAACAAATTAGGATCCAATGGGTGGGCCTTTGTGATTAAAAGTTGATTTAGTGAGGACTGATTTGCTATTAGAGTCACAAACTAAATTGTCAGTTTGTTACATTTGGGGAGAATATTGTTCCAATTGGTACAGCACTTGCCTGTCAGTTTGTTGTAGTGAGATAACTTGTGGGTGGTTGTGATACTGAAAGCAATGCCACAGGTTTATCAAATGTCATAGTGGTTACTTATGATTGATACGTTTTAGTAGAGATCTGAGATCAAGAAATACTATGAAGCAGTATTGGCCATCCACTTCTTAAATAATAAGACCTCTGAAAATTCTAGGAACAACAAAGGAGTGCAGATAACAATAGCATGAATAGCCCAGATTAGAAGAGAGTTAAAATGAAGAAAAATAATGGCAAACACCCTTTAATAATTGGAACATAGAATGTATATAATTTAAATGCTGGAAAACAAAAAATTGTTAAAATGAAATGGAACGCAAGAATATAGACATTCTAGGCATTAGTGAGATGAAATAGACTAGATATGACCATGTGCAATCAGATAATCAAATGATATACTATGTTGGGATGGAAAAACAGAAGAAGAATGGGGTTGCATTCATAGTCAAAAAGTCAATTTCGAGTTCTATCCTGAAACACAACTACTAATAGATGTTAAGAAATTTGAATAGATCTATGGCGAAGAGATTGAGAGTGTTCACAGCTTCAGTTTGCTCAGCTCCACAGTCAACACTCTTGGTACCAGCAGTCAGGAAATCAAAAAGCGTATCGCGATGGGAAAGTCTGCTGT
>NW_006399838.1:10394681-10401799 GCF_000299155.1 Elephantulus edwardii
CAACAACAACATACATAAAGAATCACAGACTGGAGTGTCATGGCTGATGTCTGTATGATAGTGGAGAATTCCTAATACAGTTTTTATTCCCAAAGCAGAAATAAAACCAATAGCTATCATATCAATTCAGGATCAGAGCAACTATCTAGAATGGAGTAAAACTAATTTCTCTTAGAGCGCAAAATAACGTAATTTTTCATAGAAGCATGATGATACCTCTTTCTCACACAGAGTGACTGCTGGGTTCAAACAGCCCTTCTTTTTGTTTAAAAAGAGAGTATTTGTTACTATTGTTGTTAGGTGTCTTCTTGTCAGTTTCAACCTTTTAAAATGGAACAAAACCCTGCCCTGTCCTACACCATCATTGAAAATGTCAATGTTTAAGTCCACTGTTGCAGTCACTATCAACATATATCACTGAAGATCTTCTTTTATTCACTGAATTCTATTTTTCTACATCGTTGTCGTGTGCCATTGTGTCACCTGCAACTCATAGTGACCCTATGCACAATAGCTCTAAATTCTGCCCTACCCTGAGTCAATCTCACTGATTTTCACACACCTACCCCTATTATCATCATTTCCAGGGCCTGGATTCTCCTAATAATATGCTGAAAGTGTCTGAATATTTCCCTATTTATTGTCCAACTTTCATAAGCATATGAAGCAATTGAAAATATAGTGAGCTTGGCCAGGTGCACTTTGATTTTCAAAATGACGTCTTTGCTCTTTAGAACTTTAAAGAACTCCTTGGCAGCACATTTCCCAATGCAATGTGTTGTCTAATTTCTTACCTGCTACCTCTACTGATGTTGATTGTGAAACCAAGTAAATAGAAACAACATCAATTGACAACATTAATCTTTTATCGATTTATCATAATGTTGCCTACTAACCCAATTGCGAAAATTTTTGTTTTCTTGGTGTTGAAATGTAATCTATATTGAAGGCTAAAGTTTTTAACCTCTTCAGGAAGTGCAATAAACTCGTTTCACTTTCAGCAAGCAAGATTGTGTCATGTATAGATCACAGTTTGTTGAACACTCCTCCAGTCCTGGTTCTTCTTCCTGTAATCCAGTTTCTCAGATTATTTACTCATTATATCGATTGAATAGATATAGTGAATGGATATAGTGAATCCTATGTATATATTTTCTGATTTTTTAAACTATGTAGAATTCAAATGCAAAATTGGTTACCCAGGGTGGACAGTGTTTGGTGGAGCTCCCCGATTAAAACAAGCTTGGAAGCAGGAGTGGCATCCACTTCTGAAATAGCTTGCCTCCAGAAACACTATGAACTTAGAGAAACAATGAAAGTTATACAAGTGTTCATGTCTTTCGTTTGTAGGGTTGCTATGAGTAGACGACTCTATGACTCGATGGCACTTAACAACAACAACAGTATTCCTTTGTTCTTGGCTTATGTGCAAGTTCCTCAGAAGCACTATTAATGTTTTAGAATTCCCATTTTTCTCATGTTATTCATAATATGATTTACACAGTCAAATGCTCTTGTGTATTCAACAAAGCACAGGTAGACATCCAAATGATATTCCAATTTCAGCCAATATCCATTTTAAGTCAGCAAAATAAACCCTTTGTTCCAGGGCTTCTTTTGAATCCAGTTTGTGTTTCTGGCAGTTCTCTGTGGATGCACTACACCAAAGTTTTTTTAAACTATCTTCAGCAAGATTTTAGTTGGATGTGATATTAAGATATTGGTAAAAAATGGCAACATTTTAATTTTTTTAGAGTGATTACTGGGGTATCAGAACCCTTGAAAATTGGCTTTCTTATCCATTGTGTTAGCCCCATTGAGGGACATGGTTCCAGCTACCTTAACAGCTTATACATGGTCTTGAAAATCATTAACAGCTGTGGGACCAATATAAAAGAATTCTTTTTACATTGTCGGAGACTGTGGTGGACAGACTATGAAGACATTGTGTGAGAGTGGAGAGGGAGTGAAGAGACTGTGGCACTGCCAGCAAGGTGTTTTCAGAGTAACCCTGGAGATAAAGTCACAGTTAAAGATTTTGTTTGCTGGATGAGTAAAGAAAATGCTGACTTGTAACTGCTCTCAGATAAAATTTGCTGGATGACTGAGGAAACCAGAAACTTCCACCTGCTTAACTGAACCTAGACTGTAATTAATTGAGGAATTGTGTCTGTTAATTTGGCATAGGGCTGCTTAACTGAACCTGTATTTTCATTAATTGAGGAATTGTGCCTTAATTTGGCTTAACTAAGTTGACTGCTTAACTAAATCTGGACTGGCATTGTATGATGTTCTTTGGCCCCCTCTTTGTAACCTATTTCCTTAGTAAGCCCTGCACCTGTGAGTAAAGTCTGTGAGTCAAGTTGCAATGAACATCAAACCCAATGATTGGTAGAAAAAGGTGCAGGAGCATGAGGGGATAGCACGTCTGACCATGGAGCTATTTTGGTACTATGGATATTATTGGTGGAGTAATTTTCCTCCTGTATGAAGTGGAGAGAAGCCAGACTCGGCCACCCTCATGTTGCAACTCTCATTATACAACTACAAATATGGACCTCTTCAAGTCAATTGGACAATTCTTTTTTTTTAAAAAAAAATTATTTTTGGTAGGATATCTCTGCGTATTCCTTCCAACTTATTTTGTTGCTGCCTATATCATTCATTATTTGCCTATCGAATCTTTCCCTGTTGAAATTTAGGCTTTTTGGGTAATTTAGGTTCATTTGGTTTTTTTTAGTTCTTTCAAAAGTTTGAGAAATGCCAGGTGTTCTCTTCCTTTTTGTTGTTCTAACCTGAGATCTTCATGTATTTCCTTATAATACCTTATTTTCTTGAACTGTCTTTTCAAACCATCTGTTCAATTATCTTACTTAATCATTTCTTCCTTTCACTTTAGCTTCTGGTCTGGTGACTGAGTAGCAAAGAAGCTGCGTTGTATCACAAAGTCACATGGTTCAAGGCCACCACCAGCAGCTCTGCGGGAGAAGGATAGGCAATCTCCTCCCATGTGGTTAACTTCCTCTGAGAACCCACCAGAGGGACAGGTGTGACTGGACGGTACACAACAACTAGTGGGTTGCACTGAATAAGAGTAAGGTGCACAGCTTGAGTCCACCAACGGCTCCACAGGGCAATCTGTACAATTCACTAGTTCTGAAAACTTGCTGCACAGTCAATTATGAGTTAGTTGCTTCTGATTCAAATGTACACAACATTAGTTCAGCAGGCAGGAAAGAAGAGAACCAAGAGTTAATAAAAAACTAAGTAGATGGTTCACTGAGTGTGTTAATTCTAGCACCATCAGCATTACCTGGAATCTTGTCAGGCATATCTCATCTCAGCCCATCTGATAGTACTGAATCGGGCAGTCTATAACTAGAGACAAATAATCCATGTTTTAAGAAGCCCTTCAAGTGATCCTGATAAACGCCAAATTTTAAACCCTTTCTTTTAGGTAGAAACAGTATCTGCTTTTAAAAAGAAACGTTGAAGCTTGGGAAGAAATTAAAAAAAAAAAAAAAACCAAACCAGCCCCAACCAAAACAAAACATGGAGGATATCCCAAACTAATAATTAAATTGGCCACATTCTTTTATCCCTTCACCCTACTAACACTTTCTAGAAATCATTTTAAAGGAATGTTTTAAAAGTCATTACCCAATCAAGACAAACTGGAAAAAAGGTAACTGGCTTAAGAAAACTTGCAAAAGATTAAAGACTACAAAATTTCTTCCTTCAAAATCTGAAAACCAAAATTAAAGCAGGTACCTTTGAGTTCATGCCCATGCATGGCATTTCTATTTTTAAAAAAACCATCAGATTTTCAATGGCCGATGGTTTGGAAATAGACTATCAAGTGTCTTTTCTGAGATAGGTCTGAGTGGACTCAAACCACCAACCTCCTGGTTATTAGCCAAACACCAAATCATTTGTACCACCCAAGGGCTCTTGATAGATGGGAAAATGCCACGAAAACTTGCATGGCCTTCAGAAGGCAAAAGTCATGAGAAATACTCCAGTTTCCATAGATAGAAAGTTGGGGGTTTAGTGCCTGAAGGCCCTAGGCATCGTGGAATATGGGAGTGGTGAGAATGAGCCTAAAATTAAGTATCTGGGTGTAAAATAGGTAAACTAATTCTTGTCCTGATGTCTCTTCCCCCTTTTAGTTCTCAGCAGACAGGATATGAACAATCTGGAGAAGTTGAATTGAACAGTGGTGTCAAGCTTGATACACAGGAATCAGGCACAAGGCAGAGGAATTCGCCAGGATTAGACACAAACTTACATAAATGGTGAACTGAGGGACCTTAACCCCACTTTCTTACTTGTGATTTCGAAAAAACCTCTATTCCAGAGTGTATCTCACACCGTAGGAGTTTTGAGGATTGCTTTCTGGAGACTCCAGTGAAAAGGTCAGTATAATCAGGTCCATCAGATGAGAACTCTGTAGTGAAGTCTACCAACTGAGCATTCCAGTGACTACTCACAAAAACAAATCTTCTGCAATCATTCTAGCACTTACTCTTAACTCTAATCAGTTGATGATCACCAGAGAAGAAGAAAACTTCTAGTCTGTAGGGATCTACAGATAAAGGATGAGCAAAAGGCACCTGAAGAAAACCATAACAAAGAAAGAAGACTTACCCCTCACAATAACAAAAAGAATCATCTTTTTTTCAGGGACCATATATTACATTTAGAGACACACCAAATTGTGTTTTACTAGGAAATAGAGACAATCAGACTATGAGAAAGAATCTTTTGGAAGTAAAAATAAACAGTAAAAACAATGCAAAAAAATTATTCAAGAAAAGTAAAAAAAAATCATCTGGATGACTAAAAAAGAGAAGATGACAGAGACATAGAAACAAGGGATGAAAGGAAATGAAATCAGTGGATTAATCAAGGAGGCTCATAAGGAAAGAAAAGACAAAACAAGTGAGGACATTATCAGAGAACTATTTCAAGAAGCAAAAGACATTAATCTCTAGACAGGCAGGGCCCCCGGAGTATCTGTGACACAGATCGTCATGAAATTTCAGAACACCAGAAATAGCGAGGAAATTGTCAAAAGCTTCCATAGATGACAACGTGAGCATGCTTACAAAAGGCATCCGTTCACTGTTGACATGGTGAAGCTGAGCTAAGGAAAGACACGAGCCACTACTCGAGCGTGGCCAGTTTGCCATCCCTTGGGGTGTCATTCCGCTCGTGACTTACTTGGGATTCAAGAGAGGTGCCGATCCTGGAATGCCTGAACTAACTGTTTCGAGCCTACTTTGGGAATGAAGGACTATTAGTCACCTACCTTTGGCTTGGTAGCATTGATTTTGGTCCACGAGGCCGTGGAACTATGGGGAGCGGAAGGAGTTATATGGAATAGGAAAAGACAGGGGATGTAGCCTGTGTTGCCGTACACTCACATTTACTCTGAGCAGATATCTGAATGCTCTAAGGAATTCAGTCAGATAAAATACGGAGGACAGATACTTAAAGAAATAGCAAGTGTTCACATTTTTAGCAGGAATAAACTTGGTATGTTCCAGAAAGAGATTAGTAAGCACTGAACGAAGTCAGCAACATGGGAAGTAGTGGAAGAGAATGACCCACATGGGGTGAGAGCACAGAAGCTTGAAGGGGCACTGGGTCTAAGATCCTGGGTGCAAAGATAATCACATCTGTTTCTTTCATGGATTTCTCCTGCCCTCCACTTACCACTTTAGCACCATCAACCATTAACGTCTCAGGGCCCTTGGCTGGAGGAAACACTCCGAGAAAAGCTCTTCTGTCTAATGCATTTGAATCTTTTGCATATCAGGGAATTAGTCTGTTGCCACATAAATCATTTCCCCTCCTCTTTCTCTTGCCTTTACTCCATTTGGCATTTCAGAGTGTAATCTCCATCATCCCAATTTCCTATCTGCATTTTTAAATAGTAATATCTTCTAAGAGTTCCCATTTTCAGAACGCACAAGACTCTGAATGTAGAAATTATAATTAGGCTGGCTGGGCAACGTTCTATTATTAGTAAGAATAGTGATTTTTTTTTTCGAGTTGTGGGTTAATTGCTAATAACTGTATGCACTGTTTTCCCTCAAGATGTTTTCTATTACAGTAATTAACTAAGCAGCTGGGAGAACAGACATTAACCATTTGTCTTCACAGTAGCCCTCACTGGGGACTCTTCTCAGACCTTTACACATAGTGTTATTTGTTATTTGATGAGTAATGTAAGAGGAAAGCCAAAGAGGAGAGAATTTTAACATTAGAGTAGAGAGTCACTTGAAAACATTTTCTTTTTCTCACTGGAAGAATCCTTTGTCGTTCATATGATGACTAGATTATCTATAACATAGAACGGGTTTGGATATAGGCATTTATCTGGCTAGGTTTTTATGTGCTCTGAGCATCCTTGCTTAGTGAAATGCTGTCACAGAGATTGTCTTGGAAACCTGAGCTTCCCTGAAGACATCACAGCTCTATCTTTTTACAAATCAGGACTAGTGAAATTTGGAAAATAGCACGGAATAGTAAAAAAGCCTGCTCAGTAAAACATTGAAAGCTGCTTTGTTTGATATGCTCCGTTGTTTGTGGGGTCTTCTTTTATTGTGATGAAAAATATGTAACAGAACATATGCTACCTCAATAATTTCTTTAAGTACAATTCAGACATTTATGACATTCACTAAGTTGTCCATACATTCTCCTAGTCCACAGTGATTCCACCGTTATTAACATAAATCCAATGACCCGCATAAAGTATTACAATGAAATGTGCAAGGAGCTGGAGTCAGAAAATCAAAAGGGCCGAACTTGCTCAGCATTTCTTAAGCTGAAGGAACTGAAGAACAAATTCAAACTTCAAGTAGCTATACTTAAGGATGTTTCGAGAAGAATATTAAATGATCTAGGAAGCATTAAAAGAAGATGGAAAGAGTATACAGAGTCATTGCACCAAAAGGAATTGATGGACACAGAAGAATGTAATGAAACAATGTACGAGCAAGAGCTTGTGGTGATGAAGGAAGAAGTTCAAGCTGCTCTGAAAGAATTGACAAAAAAACGAGGCTCCAGGAATTGATGGCATAACGATTGACATATTTCAACAAGCGGAT
>NW_006399838.1:10402203-10403891 GCF_000299155.1 Elephantulus edwardii
ATGAACAGGGTGAAGCCAGGCTGCTCCTTGGAGGCAAGGATTCTGAAGCTTCATCTGATATACTCTGGACATGTTTCAAGGAGGGACAAGTCCTTGGAGAGGAATGTCATGCTTCAGAGGGTGGAGGGACAGTGCAAGAGAGGAAGCCCCTCTATGAGCTGGATTGATTCAGTGACTGGGATTATGGTGATAGGTATGTTGGAGGCAATAAGATTGGCACAGGATAGAGTAGGGTTTAGGGCTGCTGTACACAGGGTCACTATGAGTCACAAGCGATTTGATAGCACATAACAACAAGTACAAACTCCTTTTTCTTCCACTGTCCTACCCTTGTGTTTTCTGTATTGTTGTTATGTGCCACTGAGTTAAGTGCAAATCATAGCAACTCTATGAACAACAGATCTGAACCTTGTCCTATCTTGTACTATTCTTATCATTTCTGACATACTTGACCCTGTGGCTGCAGTTACTGTGTCAATCCAGCTGATTAAAGGTCTTCCTCTCTTTTTCCAACCCTCCCTCTTTCCAAGCATGATGTCCATCTTCAAGGAATAGCCTTTCATAACAATGTGCTTAAAGTATGTGAAATGAAACTTTGCCATCTTTGCCTCCAAGGAGCATTCTGGCTGCACTTTTCCCAAGACATATCTATTTATTTTTTGTAAATCCGTGGAGTATTCAGCATGAGAGAACAGCAGCAGTGTGAGGCACAAGGCATCGTAGAGGTGCCTGGAGGCCTGAGCCATCATATCAAGTGTTGGCTGGGGACGGGAGGTGCTAGACAGTGTAGGCAGGAGAGCAAAGGGATGCTAATGCAGCAGGTAAAGCTAAGGGAAAAGACACACGTGCCCAGGCAGGAGTAGACAACCTTGAAACAATCAGTTACTCATAGAAGAAGGAAGTGTTTTTCATCTGCTCCTTTCAGTTTATTTGTCTGTCAGATACTGTTCTAAAGTTAAGCAACCAAATGAAAACGGACTAGGAAGAAGAACTGGACCATTTACTTCCAAAATAACAGATCTTTCAGAACCCTATGTACAAAGGAGCACCCGCAGAGCAGACTAGCAGACGTGGCACTTAAGGCCGAGCCCTCAAATTTGGAAACACAAAGGAAATGGAACCAGTTATAAGCAGACACTAAAGACTGGAACAAGGAATGTGAAATGCATGATTGTGGGAAAGCTGGACATAGCTAAGAAAGAAAAGGAACACATAAATATTGATATATTAGGTATTGGTGAAATTAGATGTATTGGCATGGGACAGTTTGAATCAGAAAATCATGAGCTACCATGCTTGCAATGAAATGGTGAGGAAAATGAAGTCACTTTCACAGATAAAAAGGTCATTTCTAGATCCAACTTGAAATAACAATGTTGTGAGTGACTGGATAATATCTATATAGATATAAGGGATTCTGGTGAATACCACTATCATTTATATATATATATATCAGCAACCAGAACCAAAGAGGAGTAAACAGATGAATTCTACCAAATTTTGCAGTCAACTGAACATGTGACTAAAATGCATTCTTAACATGTCAGACAAGGGACTTATATCTAGAATTTATAAAATACTTGAGCACCACAACAAGATAAAGGTGAATAATCCAATTGAAAAATGGGCACAGGATATAAACAGACACTTCACCAAGGAAGACATTCAGATGGCCAACAAGCACATGA
>NW_006399838.1:10404721-10436410 GCF_000299155.1 Elephantulus edwardii
AAGGGTGCAACAATGAACGAATGGAATTCCAAAATCTCTGTAGATGTTCATTGAAATGAAAAATAAACTAAATTTTAAAAAATGCATTCTTAAAAATGGGTGACTAGAATACAAGAGTTAGGAACAGGGAAGAAGGATTAGTCATCTGAAAACGTGGACTTGGTGGCAGAAATGAGACTGGGGATAGAATGATAGACTTTTGTACAATCAATGACCTATTCATTGCAAATACATTTTCTAAGAAATATAAACAGTCACCTTACCTGATGGTTGCATAGGAATCAGATCGATTACGTCTGTGGAAAACAAAATCACTGGCGAAGCTGAATGTTAGGAGTGAAAACTCAGCCAGATGCTGCTTGTGGAACAGATTATCAACTATTCATATGCAAGTTCAAATTAAAGTTAAGGAAGGTTAAATCAAATTCACAGGAAGCAAAATGTGACCTTGAGTCTATAGCATGTGAATTTTAAAACCATCTCCAGAACAGGTCTGAGGCCTTGAACACTAACTGAATGAAGACGAGATGAGCTCTGGGAGGATATAAAGAATATCATATATGAAAAATGAAAAAGATCATTACAAAGACAGAAGAAGAAGAAAAGACCGAGATGGATGTCAAAAAATACTCCAAGTATTACACTTCAGAACCGAGCAGCCAAAGAACAGGGAAGAAAGCAAGAAGTTAAGGAACTGAACAAAAGATTTTAAAGGGCAGCACAGGAAACAAGCAAATGTGCAAAGAGCTGGAGTTGGAAAATCAAAAGAGCTGAACTTGCTTGACATTTCTTAAGCTGAAGGAACAAAAGAACAAATTCAAGCCTCAGGTTGTAATACTTGAGGATGCTTTGGGAAGAATACTGAATGATCCAAGAAGCAGCAAAAGAAGATGGAAGGTATATACAGTCTCTGTACTAAAAAGAATTGGCTGACACAGAAGAATTTCAAGAAACAACATATGTTCAAGATAGCAGTGGTGGAGGAAAATTCAGGCTTCTCTGAAGGAATTGGCCAAAAAACAAGGCCCCAGGAATTGACAGAATATCCGTTGAAATATCTCAACAAACATATGCTGCCCTGGCCGTGCTCACCAGTTTGTACTAAGAAATCTGGAGGACAACTTCCTGGACAATTGACCAGTCAACTGAAGAGATCCATATTCACTCTAATTCCAAAAAAAGGTGACCCATCAGAGTGAGGAAATTATCGAATAATATCACACACAAGCATAATCCTGCTGAAGATTATCTAAAAATGACTAGAACAGTGCATTGACAGAGAGCTACCAGAAATATAAGCGGGGTTTAGAAGAAGTCATGGCACTAGAGACATTATCACCAATGTTAGATGGATCCTGACTGAAAGCAAAGAGCCCCAGAGAAACGTCTGTCTGTGTTTCATTGAAACACAATGCAAAGGCATTTGACTGTGTGGGTCACAACAAATTGTGCCTAACTTTGTGGAAAATGGGAATCCCAGAACACTTGATTATGCTTATGTGAAACCTATACTCAAACCAGGAAGCAGTCTTCAGAACAGAGCAAGGACACATTGCATGGTTCAAAATCAGGAAAGGTGTGAGTCAGGGATACTTCCTGCCTCCATACCTTTTCACTCTAGATGCAGAAATGTCATTCATTTGGGAGGCTGGGCTTTAACGAGAATGTGACAGCATTGAAGGAAAATTCATCAACAACCTGTGATATGTAAATGACACAACCCTGCTTATTTAACTGAGGACTTGAAGCACTTCCTGCAGGAAGTCAAGAATGGTAGTCTTCAATATGGATTGAAGCTTGTTGAAAGAAGACAGAGAAGAAGGGGAGGAATGATGTATACTGCATTGAAACAGATGAGGGAGAGAACTGTTTAAAAGGGATATATGATTGGGAATTATTGTCATGACAGGAGTCCAGAATGAAGGCTGCACAGTGGAGTGGACTTGGGGGGAGGGATTGCATAACAATGAAAGAGTTTTACTTTTAAAGGAGAAGAGTGAATTGGAGGGGGAGGGGGTGGGAAAGGAGAAAAGTGCAACAATGAATAACTGGAAACCCTAAATCTTTGTAAACTTTCTTAAAAAATAATAATAATAAAAAAAAGAAAACAAAGTTTCTCACCACTGGTCCATTGCCAGCACCACGATAGAAAAGAGATTGAGGTTGTTAACTATTTCCGCTTTCTCGGCTCCAAAATCAACACCAGCCATCAAGAAATCAAAAGACAAATTGTACTGGGAAAATTCTGTGGTCAAGGTCCTCTCCAGAGTACTGAGAAGCAAAACTGTCAGTGTAGAGACTAAGATGCTCCTGGTTCAGGCCATGCTCTTCACAATTACTTGCTATTCATCAGAGAGCTGGACAATGACTACGGATGACGGAAGCAGAATCAATGCCTTTGAGTTGTGGTGCTGAAGAAGCGTTTTGAACATCCATGGATCGCCAAAAGAACAAGCAGGGAGTCCTGTCTCCTATTTATGATTTTCAATAGTGCTTTCCTTATTTGGGGGTCTCTTTCTTCTCCAAATAAACTTGAAAATGTCTCTTTCGATCTCCTTGAAGAATGAATTTGGCATCTGTATTGCGTTGAACATGTAAATTCCTTTTTTGCAAGATTGTCATTTTCACAATATTGAGTCATATTGGACACATTTTCCCATTTATTTAGGTCATTTACTGTGTCTTGCAGAAACGTTCTGCAGGGTTTTTTGGTAAAGGCCTTTTGTGTCTCTAGTTAGTTTCACTCTCTCAAATATCTCAATTTGTGGTTGGGGGGCTTTAGGCCTCTTGTGTCCAGGATTGCTATGAGTCATGCTCGACTCCAAGGCAATCAATAACAATAATTGTAAATGGTATTGCTTTCTTAGTTTTCGTCTCTGTGTTTTCTTTGTTACTGTAGAGTAATCCTATTGATTTTTGGATGTTGACCTTGTAGGAACTCTCATCTATTCTTGGTTGGATTGTAAAGTGGTGCAACCACTCTGGAAAACAGTTTGGCATTTCCTCAAAAAGTTGAATAGATAAAATCCATATGTCCCAGCTATTCCACTACTAGGAATATATCCCACAAAAATTAAAAGTGAGACACAAATGGAGATTTGTACACCAATGTTCATAGCAGTGTTATTCACCATCTCAAGAACATGGAAGCAGCCCAAATGCCCAACCACAACAGAACAATTGAGAAAGTGTGGCACATTCACACAATGGAATACTATGCAGCACGCAGAAGCAATGATTTGGAAAAATACGACCTAACTTGGGAGAGGCTGGAGAGCAATTATGGTGAGTGAACTAAGTCAGTCTCATAAGGACAAATACTGCACAAGACCATTATTATAAAAATAGAAGGATAACTTGTAAAACACGCATGGAAATCAAGGGGGAATGGAGGGGTGGGAGAAGTGGGGTGAGGGTAGGTAGTGATGAAACCATAAGGTTGCACAGTTTGGTGGGTGGAGGGAGGGGGCAAAAAAGGGAAAGGAGCTGGGTGAAAAGACAGAGTAATGATGGACAAGGTCCAATGGTGATTGGTTTTATGAAATATGATGCATGAGAATGTATCAAACACAGTGTGAAAGATGACTAGTGTCAACAGCAATGTATACTGACTTTGGAAGCAAACCAACTTTTTAAAAAAAAATAAAAAGGAACAAGGGAGCTCTGGTGGCCTAGTGGCAAGAAGCTGCACTGCAGTCCCAGAGATACATGGTTCGAATCCACCAGATGCTCTGCTAGAGAAGGAGGGACAATCTCCTCCTGTACCAGTCAGATCCGATTTGACGGTATACATAAAAAATAATAAAATAAAAATTTTTTAAAAAATTTTAAAAAAAAGGAATGAATAGATCTTTTTTGGAGAGGGTGAAACCAAATTTCTCCTTGGAAGCTCCGTTTCACATACTTTGAGCACATGGCTGGGAGGAACTGGTCGTTGGAGAAGTACATCATGTTTCAAAGGGTGGAGGGGCAGTGCAGGAGAGGAAGACCCCAGATGAGATTTATTAACGAAGTAACTGGGGTAATGGAGGTAGGTGTTTTGGAGTTAGTGAGACTAGCTCAGGATAGGGCAGCTGTTGTACATAGAGTGGCTATGAGTTACAGGTGACTCGATGGCACATAACAGTAACAACAGTAACACATTGTATCTCACACATTCCCTTGTTCATGCTGCGTTTCATATGATCATTCTCATACAGTGTTTCTTATACAATTAATCAATCTATTCCCATGATAACCCCACCTTTTTCAGATTCCATTGGCTCGTTCTAGATTTTTTCACCCCTTTCTCCACCCATCAAACTCTATGACCTCATGACTCCCCCTCTGACCCACTTCTAGGCCCTTTGTCCCCTCTTTTGGACATTTATACACATTTTACATTTTTTGGAATGGGTACAAATCTGCACCTCTTCCAATCAGTTGGCCAGGTAGCTGTCTTCCACATTTCTTGGCATAGTCTAGTGAGCACATCCAAGGCTGGATTTGTTTGTTGAAATGCCACTGAAAGTACTTAGCGCTCTTGTTAAAATTCAGTTGACGATGTTTTTATTGTTAGGTGCCATTAATTTGACTCTGACTCTTGTTGGCACTGTGGACAAAAGAATGAAACACCTTCCAATCTGGAAAAACCTTATAATCTCTGCTATGTTAAAGCCCATTGTTGAAGTCACTATATTAGTACATCTCATTGAAAGCTTTCCTTTTTTTTTTTTTAATGTTACTCACCTTCTACTTTTTGAAGCATAGTCACCTCCATAGAATGGCCTCTCTTGCAAATAAGCCCAAAGTATGTGAGACCGAATCTCACTACTTCGACTGTACTTCTTGCAACATAGATTTGTTTGGCCATCTTTGATATAAGTAAGGTTCTTTTTTAACACTCAGTGCAAAGACATCAGTCCTTCAATCTTTCATATTCATTATCCAAGTTGCACATATGTTTAAAGAAATTGAAAATACTCTGGCTTAGGTCACTGTACCTTCATTTCTAAAATTCTATCTGTTCAAAGTTACTTTCTTAGTGATCACCTTTGACTTTACCACATGAATGGGCAGGGTCATACAAATAGTGTGGGGTATTTCTCCACAGGATTGGCTAGTCTCTCCATTAAACTGAGCAAATCCAGTGCTAGAATTTGGGAATCTCACCACCAGGAAAAAAGCGGAGAATGCAGCATGCATCCTATGGGGCCAAAGAATCTGTGCATTTCTGTACAGATGTAACTCGTGGTTGCTGTGATGCTAAACACTGTGACACTGATGTGCCAAATGTGATAATGGTTACTCATGGTGGACAGTGTTTGGTGGAGATTCATGATTAAAACAAGTTTACAAGCAGGGGTGGCATCCACTTCTGAAATAGCTTGCCTCCAGATACTCTATAAACAGGACTCAGGCCTTTCATTCATAGGGTTGCTACGAGTTGTCTACGACTCAACAGCACCTAACAACAACAAGAAGAAGGATAATAAATATGTCTTATATGTCTTTCTATTAGTCAAAGTATCTGAAAGGAGAAAAAGAATAATGAAATAATATTGTATGGTCAAAGAATCTTAGTTAATACTAAAGTTTCAAAAGGTTAGCCAAGATAAATAACAAAAGAACTAATCTATACCAACATCATTACCAAGATTAACAGAAAGGGGAAAATACAAATCATAATAGCAAATCCTATTTTGGCTACAGTATAAACATCATTTCATCTGAGATAGGAAAAGCAAGGACAAAGGTTTTGGCATTCATTTCACCTCGTACTTTGTAAGCAAGGATAACATATGAAGCTTTTCCATACTGTAATTCCAGAATCACTGTTGTC
Organism: Elephantulus edwardii; assembly: GCF_000299155.1. Taxonomy (NCBI): domain Eukaryota; kingdom Metazoa; phylum Chordata; class Mammalia; order Macroscelidea; family Macroscelididae; genus Elephantulus; species Elephantulus edwardii. Next base: position 10,410,543 of record NW_006399838.1, read on the forward strand.
AATTCTTTGAAGAGGGTAGAAATTAAACTACATTAAAGCTTGTCTTGGCCCAATAATAGAATAAAAGGGAGGCATCTATGGAATGGTTCCAGGATAGGTTTCAAATCGGTTTGATTCCAGCTATTTGGTCCTTATTAGGACTTCAGGGGACAGCCAAGAATTACATTTAATTCATTATCTTGTTCTGAAAGTGCTGTAGCGAAGGCTACACAAATTGAAAGCAGCATTTACACAAGCTAATACCTCTGGTATCTTTCCAATTTATCTTTGCGGCATTATCACCTCCTAGTGCACCTCCTTGAAAGTTTGACAGGTGGCCTGAATTCTCATTTGGTAGGATGATAGCTCTTCACCCTGAAGAGAACATTGAAGAAAATGGCCCTCCATTAAAGTGCTTAGAATGCTACCTGAAATACATTTTAAAAGATTTGAAAATAGCTACATTCTTGTGACAGAAATTGTGTTATAAACTTGCCTTGTAGGCAGCCCATTCTCATTGAATCAGAGCTGTAACATTATTAACTCAACTCATTGCTTTGGACTCTTGGCCAGCAATCCGATGCAGATTCATAATGGAAACATGGTTCCCTTTTGAGAAATAGTCAGGCCCACTGATTTTTGTTTTCCACTATTTTTAAAAGAGAAAAAAAAATTAAGCTAAGCTTTTGCCTCTTTGATGTGAAAGTAAGTATAACCTGTTGAAATTCAAGAAAGTAAAATTTTCCCTTAGGAGACTAAGAGGGTTGATACAGGAAGAAATGTTGCCCACATACAGAGTGACTTCTAATAGTTCATTGATCTCACTATTAAGTGTCCCTTTTAGTGTATGTGTTAACAAAAACCCTGCAGGGACGTAAAATTGACAGTATAATCCTAGAGTGTTTTATGTAACAAGACACTAACATCTGAGAATATAGTATTGGCTCCTAGATTTCAAGGAATGGCACTCCAAGAGACTCATATTAATGTTTTCTATTGATACAAAATCTTTCTTCCAAAAAGCACAAAGCAGTTCCTTAAAGCTGCCTTTATTGAGTTTTATAACAAGTCAGCAATGCACAGTATCTGAGACCAAGTTTTATTATTAAGCTAAGATAATGCCTTAAAGTGTCCTGATTTCCAACATTTAATTCAAACATTTGATCATTAGTTTTCCTTTCAGTTTCAAAAAATACCAAAAATTACTCATTCTATGCAATGCTTGAAAAGAAGAGTCACAGTTTATCAATCATTACAGGGAAGTTGAAAAATCAATTGCTTGAAACTTTAAGGTATTTTTTTACACCTAAAGATTTGTACCTATTTTTCTGTACCACCTCGAAAAAGCGTATGAATATTAAGAAAGGATCGGTGAAACATAGTTCCAGCAATTACACAAAATATTCTGAAAATTAAGTATACTCTACCCCTTCAATGTGCTCAGCTAACCTTTTAAATGAAGACACTTTCCATCAGTCTTTTTAAAAAAGCTTGAGATTAGAAACATGAGGAAGTGTTTAGGATCATTTTGCAATAGGTACCATGTAGAAGAATGGTGCTTTTTTTGGTAAGGTAACTACATCTTATTTATTTTTTTTTCTATTGCTTTTACTCAATGATAACATGCAGTACCTATATTACAAAACGTGCTACTAGACAGAATGAATGCTTCATTATGCTTAATAAAATATCTCAGTCACAAAAGGACAAATATTGCATAGGGTGACTGTTGTAAAATGGGACTGACATTGGGGTTGAGGGAAGACAGAGAAGGAGGGGAAGAATGATGTATACTGCATTGAAACAAATGAGGGAAAGAACTGCTAAAAAGGGTTATATGATTAGGTACTATTGTCATGACAGGAGTCCAGAATGAGGGCTGCACAGTGGAGTGGACTTGGGGGGAGGGATTGTGTAACAATGAAAGAGTTTTTCTTTTACTTTTCAAGGAGAAGAGTGAATAGAGGGGGTGAAGGGGGACAGGGAGAAAAGTGCAACAATGAATGACTGGAAACCCTAAGTCTCTGTAAACTTTCAGTAAAATTAAATTCTTAAAAAAGTCCAAATTCAGTACAAGTATAAAAGAGAAGAGTGTTGGTGGTCCAAATGCAAAGTATAGCAGTCAGGGGCTCAGCTGTGCATTTGCTGTCCTGTGTTACTGAGTTTAACATGGTGAGCCAAGGCTTAACACGCTGCATGGCCCTCCTCTGTTCTCCTCGGAGGACTTCCTCCCTTACCTTCCTCTTAATCACTTGGTCCTTTGAAGATATTTCTATCAGAGGAGAGGAAAATCCTTTCCTAGAGCTAGAAACTGACAGCATCTCATTGAGATTTCACAAGAATGCAGTGTGAGCATGTTCTTTGCCCCTTCAGTTTTGATAAGATGCAGGGTGGCTTTGCAAGTAACCACCGTTACACTCTGCGTGTGTGTGTGTGTGTGTGTGTGTGGTCCCCCTCCATTCACAGTGTGTTTCATACAATCATTCCCATTCATTATGTCTTATAAAATCAATCCTCATTGATCTATGCCCACCATTACCTTATCTTTTCAGATCCCACTTGATCTCTTCACGATTTCCTCTCAGCCTCATCCTCTTCTTCCCTATCTCCTCCCCCTCCCTCTTTTTTTTATTTTAAATTTATTTTAATGAAAGTTTACAGAGACTTTGGATTTCCATTCATTCATTGTTGCACTTTTCTCCCTGCCCACCCCTCCTCTTCCAATTAGCTTTTCTTTTTGAAAAGTAAAAGAAAAAATTCTTTCATTGTTATACAATTCCTACGCCCAAGTCCACTCCACTGTGCTGCCTTCATTCTGGACTCCTGTCATAACAATAATATCTAATCATATACGTCTTTTAAACAGTCCTCTCTCTCATCTGTTTCAGTGCAGTATACATTATTTATCCCCTCTTTCTCAGTCTCTCCCCCAATCCCTATGTCAGTCCTCTTTTATAACACTGGCATTATGTCTTATTTGTCTTTTTGTGACTGAGATAGTTCACTCCAAAAACTTCTCTAACACGGTAAAAAGGGAAGCCACAGATTGGGAAAAAAATATTTGGTAATGACATGTCAATAGGGTCTTACATCTAGAATTTCTAACATACTTGAGCACCACAACAAGATAAAGGCAAACAAACTAACTGAAAAATGGGCACAGGATATGAACAAACACTTTACCGAAGAAGACACTCTCCTTGCACCTCTTACTAGTCACCCCTCTATTTTTACAATAATGATCTCATGAAGTATTTGCTCTCATGAACCCGAGTCAGTTCATTTAGCATAACGCTTTCTAGACTCTCCCACGTTGTACGGTATGTTTCGAAACATTGCTCCAGACTGTGTGGTCCATACACTTTTCTTTTTTAATGTTCTGGACCAAAGCATTGCAAAGAACAAAACGGTATGCGTTTCAGTGAAGTTGAAATGCCCTCACACCAGCAAAGACGTGTGCTTTCTTCCTGCTTCCAATTTCTCTGTGCTTTCTCTTTCACTTGGAGCAACTGTGGGCTGGTTAATAACCTCCCTGTTTTCTGCTGTTAAGGAAACTGAAGTGCCATTAACACATATTAAAATACCATTGATTCCATTAGTGCCGACAAGCACTAAATCCTAATTTCTTTTTAAATAAGCATTAAAACAAATGCATATGTCCTTTGTTAGGAAGTAACATGCTGAGCAACCCTTATTGCAATAGTTTAATAGATGAGAGAAGTTAGCATCTTAAGGAGAGGAAATGCTGCAACTAGAGCGCATTGAAGGACAAATGAAGGAATAAATATCAATTTTCTACACACAGGAGACTATCTGATGTGTCACTCTTTTATCTCTCAGATTAGAATCATAATCACTTTTCACCTTCACATGCCTCTGCATTTAGCCATTATACCACCTATAATGTCGAAGCAGTAAAGTGATATAAGGTGTCGTCAGTAATAAAGAAATAAAAACAAAATGCACCCTATTGAGCGGGAGACCTAGGCTCGGAAATGGATATAGTTAAGGGGACTTTCATTCTGTAGCTTCTACATGTGCTTCCCACGATCAGATATTAAGAAAAAGGGGCACCACAACAAGATAAATGTAAATAATCCAATAGAAGAATGGGCACTGGATACTAACAGACACTTTACCGAAGAAGACATTCAGATGGCCAACAAGCACATGAAGAAATGTTCAAAATCCCTAGCTCTAAGAGAGATGCAAATTAAAACAACTATGAGATATCATCTCACCCCAGTCAGAATAGCAAAATTTAACAGAACAGTAAACAACAAATGCTGGCGATGTTATGGAGAAACTGGAACTCTCATTCCCTGTTGGTGGGAGTGTAAAATGGTGCAACCACTGTGGAAGGCAGTATGGTGCTTTCTCAAAAAGTTGCAAATAGAGATACCACTTGACCCAGTAATTCCACTACTGGGAATATACCCCAAAGAGACCATAACTGACATCCAAGCAGATATATGCACACCCATGTTTATTGCGTCTTTGTTCACAAAAGCAAGGAGATGAATGGTGCTTTTTTTTGGTAAGGTAACTGCATCTTATTTATTTTTTTTCTATTGCTTTTACTCAATGATAACATGCAGTACCTATATTACAAAACGTGCTACTAGACAGAATGAATGCTTCATTATGCTTAATAAAATATCTCAGTCACAAAAGGACAAATACTGCATGGTGCCACTGTTGTAAAACAGGACTGACATTGGGGTTGAGGGGAGACTGAGAAAGATGGGTTCAATAATGTGTACTGCATTAAAACAGATGAGGGAGAAAACTGTTTAAAAGGGACATGTGATTAGGTATTTTTGTCACGACAGGAGTCCAGAGCGAAGGCTGCATAGTGGAGTGGACCTGGGGCAAGGTTTGTAAAACAATGAAATAATTTTTTATTTTACTTTTCCAAGAGGGTAATGTACTAGGGGGGAGGTTTGGGAGGGGAGAAAAGTGCAACAATGAATGAATGGAAATCCAAACTGTCTGTAAATTTTCATTGAAATTAATAATAAATTAAAAAAACAAACCCAAAAACATAAAAGAAAAAGGGGGCCCATTTGTCTTCCACATAACACTACGGATGAGATAATTGTAAAGGCAGACATTGGGGCTCTCAATGTTGTTGTTATGTGCTACAAAGTCAACTACAACGCAGCAACCCTGTGAAGCTGGCTATTATCTATCTTGTGCCATTCTCACTATCTCAATACATGTTGAGCCCATTGTTACAGTCACCGTGTCACTCTGTTTCGTTAAGGGACTTCCTCTCCTCCACTGAGCCTGTATCTTTCCAAGCATGATGCTTTTATCCAAGGAAGGGCTCCTTCTAAGAGCATTGCCAAAGTATAGGGGATTATCCTTCATCAACCTTGCTCCCAAGGAGAATTCTATCTGCACTCCCTTCAAAACAGATTTGCTCTTCAGTACTTTTCTCCCAAACCACAACTCAAAGCCATCAGCTCTTCTTATAGGGTCACACAATTTGATGGGTGGAGATGGGTAAAGGAAACAGGAAAGATCCCACGTGCAAAACAATGTTTACAAACTTTGTGAATAAACCAGTATAAAATAAAAATGTTATTTAACACAAACAAACCAACAAACAACAACTGTTAGTGTGGAGTTACAGAGAGTTGAGGGAATATTTAGAAGTAGAATGATAGGATTTACTGAAGAAAAAATAGCCTGGAATAAGAACTGATTGTGATTCCTAGTTTGTTGAAGGAATGCTCCCACTGTCGAAGACAGTTAAAGACTTACTTAACGTCTGTTTCCATAATGTCATGTGACTTATGCAACCTTCTTGGTGGCTCAAATAGGTACCCTTCAATAGGTTCTCAACACAATATGGTCCTGGACTTTCAGTGGAAGGCCTTCTCTCTTAACGACCTTTTGAAAACATTTCTAGCATGTTCTATGTGGGCAAAAACTTATGGCTCTCTATATATGGTTTTCCCATGCCATTACTTTCTGAAGTACTTTGTTGTTGTTGGACATCAGGGAAGCTGGAAAACAGAAGGGCATTAATGAAATTTTGAAAGAATACCTTTTTCTCTCTTAACATTTTAGCAGCTTTAGTTAGTTGTTTATCCCCTGAAACTCTTACCTTCCTCTGTTTGATATAGAGATCCTCATTTCAATTCATTGCAATATCAAAAGGAAAACGGAGACTATCATCTTTTGCACGAGGGATGAGCAGTAGGGCAAATGAACGCCTCTGCACACCTGCTTGATGTTTCAGTGGTCTGTAGTCAATAGCTCATTAGTGATTTTGCTTCAGAAAAAAAAATAAATAGCTACAAAGAGAAACTCAAGTATAAACGTGGCACTTACACATGCATGGCCTCACACATGTGTATACTTGCGATAAACCTTACAGATTTACTTTTAGGTCCAGGCATTCCAAGTCCTTGATGATTCTGCCTGTGTGCTTTTACTTGCATGCCATGGCATACATGTCACCCTGTCACAGTGCGGGGGCAGGGAGACTTCCCAAAGAGTCCATGGGGGTCACAACAAAAGACTGTACCTTTCTTTCCTCTTTCATTGGTACCACCAACTCCCAGTTGCATGGACTGCGCAGTTACTTTGGTTTGACTTTTCAGCCAAAATGAATATGAACCCCCGAGAGAGTTGAAGGATAAAATTTGATAAATATATCCACATTTATATCAGGCATTTAACAGTAGCTAAATAAATCCAATGTCACTGTTATGTGTCGTGGAGTAGGAACTGACTCAGAGTTGACTATCTGTGGTTTTCAGAGGTGGTAAACTGCAGAGTCCAGTTGCATGGACTGCGCAGTTACTTTGGTTTGACTTTTCAGCCAAAATGAGTATGAACCCCCGAGAGAGTTGAAGGATAAAATTTGATAAATATATCCACATTTATATCAGGCATTTAACAGTAGCTAAATAAATCCAATGTCGCTGTTATGTGTCGTGGAGTAGGAACTGACTCAGAGTTGACTATCTGTGGTTTTCAGAGGTGGTAAACTGCATAGGAAGAGATAGTCCGTCTTTACACCATGAGACATCTGGTAGATTTGAGCCATGGCCTTTAGGTTTGCAGGGCAACTCTTCCCACTAGGCTACCAGAGCTCCCTTAATAAGTCTCGTAAGAGTCAAAAAAAGAAAAGAAAAAATACCAGAAACATAAAACTAGATTTTAGATATATTTTTTTTTTCCTTTTTGAGGAAAAGATATTGTTTTTGGCTTTGCAGATACCTAAGGATGATTTTCTTTAAAAATGACTAGCAGTTTCTTTTATTTTTTTATTTTTATTTTATTATTTTTATGTGTGTGTCCCATCAAATCAGATCTGACTGGTACAGTAGGAGATTGTCCCTCCTTCCTCGGCAGAGCATCTGGTGGATTTGAACCGTGCGCCTCTGGGATTGCAATGCAGCTTCTTGCCACTAGGCCACCAGAGCTCCCAACTAGCAGTTTCTTAAAAGCTAATTAATACATCTATTATTTTAAATTGTGGTAAGGTGTGTGTGTGTGTGTGTGTGTGTGTGTGTGTGTGTGTGTGAATGATTGTCAATTTTATCCTAGCACACAATTGTGACCTAATGGTAAGAAGCTGTACTGCAATCCCAAAGGTACACAGTTAGAATCCACCACCTGCTCCTTGGAAGAAAGATGAGCAGTCTCCTCCCTTGTGACTAGCTGCCTCTGAAAACCCACCAGAGAGGGTCAGCTATAGGTCGGTTCTGACTCTATAATACACAACAACAACAACAACACACAATTATGTTGGAAACCCAATGCCTACATTTGTAGATAGATTTTTTTTTTAACTAGTACTTTCTTTGTTGTGCTAATTACATCATACCTGAGCAGGGTGATACCTCTAATCACTTCCAGGCACCACCAGACCTCCTTCAGTTATGAAAAGGGCAGGTTACACAGAGAGGCAAGCTCACAGAGGGAAAACCAAGTGCTATGTGAACATCACCAGGGAGGTAGGGGACACCTGGGGCTATTGACAAGGAGAGAATCAATAAAGTCAAGACCCAGACTTGGACTTTTGCATGTTAGAACTGTGAGGAAATAATTGTGAAAGACTACAAAACTAAGGCAATGTATACAACACTTTGCCTTCTCAGCATCTTAAGACATTCAGTGCCATTATGTCCATTATACTGTACAATCTCCATCACTGTTCCCATCTTATCCAACGCCTTTAACAGAATATCTGGGTCCCTTAAGCAATGTCTCCCTCTTTCCCCCTAAATCCTTCCCCTGACCATGCTAATAAATTTTGGTCTTTATACAAGAAATTAGGCTTCTTACTTCATGCATAATAAAAGTGTTTTTATCTTCAGTTTCACTCTCAAGCACCTTGGCTGTCTTCACAAGGCCACAGTCCTAGTGATAATTCCAGCTGGCATTGTTTTACTACGTGCTTCTTAACTGGAAGCTACAAGGTCTTGCATTATTTTCATTCATTTACGTTTCAGAGCACCTTCTTTTCAAGTTGCCCTTCAACTGAAAGATCCTGAAGCTGAACGCCTTGTATAGTGCATTTACATACTTTAAAAAAAGACAATTCTCCATGTAGACTCTTTCTCAAGAATTCTGGCTAAATAAGACATTCAGAGGGTAACTGTAATTATGAAAAAAAATAAATTTGCTACAAGTTTACTTAAGTCACCACAGTCTTTTAAATGCAATCAGGATGCTCCCTACAGGCAAAATTGGTGAACATTCATGTCACAACAGTTGATCGCGTTATTAGGAGGGGCCAGCCCTTAGAAAAGGCAAAACAGGAGGGTCAGTGCAAAAGAGGCAGACTTTCAACGGTATGGATTGACACAGCGACTGTAACGACGGACTTGGGTGTGGCAGAGATCTTGAGGAGGATGGTACAAGGCTCGGGGTCCAATATGTTGTTTATAAATAGGAGAGACCTGTCCTTGGAGAGGGATATCATGCTTGGGAGGGTGGAGGGACAGCGCAGGAGGGGAAGGCCCTCTATGACGTGGAGGTGGATTGATTCGGTGACTGGGATAATCGGGGTGGGAGTGTCAGAGACAGTGTGATTGGCACAGGACAGAGCGGAGTTTAGGGCTGTTGTACATAGGGTCGCTATGAGTCGCAAGCGGCTCGATGGCACATAGCAACAACAACAGCATGAGTCCTAGTTGACTTACTCCCACCTAATAGCAGTATCTTAAGGACGAGAAACAGTCTGTAGTGAGGAATAGAAACTCTTCAGACTTTTATGGATATTGGATCAGAGGAGAGAAGGACAAAATTCTAAACAGAAGCATTTTTCTTTTTATAGCGCATGTGAGTTAGGTCCACAGGAAGAAACATCGGTTTGTTCATGTAAAAGAAGATTGAGAAGAGGTTTATGGTTAGCAAAAATGGATGTAACAGAATTTTTTCTTGCTAGTTTTTCATTTCGAAGAGATTGGTTGGCATTTATGGTTAAGATTAGCCCACCAGTATCATCGTCTTTGTCTACAAAAATGTCACTTGCCATCAGTTACTTTGCACTAAATAGCGTCTTCAGTTCTAGGCTAGGGTAACTTTAAGACTTCCTCTTTTTGTTGAATTGTTAATGTTATTTGAAGAAGTCCAAGGTTTTGCTAATGATAAAATGCAAAAGGAGTTGAGAGTGTTACTGCTGACTTCAGAACATTACACATGAAATACCTCACCCAACAGGAATCTGTGTTGCATTCAGCACTTCAGAGTCTGTCTCTAATGGAGTATCTCATCTGCACCTCCATAGAAGCAAATTTCAAGTTTTGTCACAATAAGTTGAAAAGAGTCCTTTCCTCTTCCTGAAAGCTCACTTAACTTCAGACAGAGTTCAAAGGAATTTAGCTTTAAAGAATGGGCCTAAAAATGCAGATGACATCGGACACTGGGAACATGATGTGAAAAAGGAAGGTGCAGGAAGAAAGAGAGCCGCGAGAGAATCAAATAGAAAACTAGTCTCTTCTCAAAATGTTTTCCACGGATTAAGACTTCCATTCCTCACTTGGGGAGTAAATCTTATGCCCATTACTAATCAGAATGAGATAAATATTCCCATTTTCCTGAAAGATGAAGTAAAGCTAGCTACTAAGCTTTATTTAAATATATTTAAATACACACACACACACACACACACACACACACTAAAGAGAGGTAACAGCCTGAGACGCTCCAAGGAAAGTTCTACTATGTTGCATAAATTCACTGTGAGTCAGGATAGGATGCTAACAGTTACTGTTACAGACCACAGACTCTGAACCAACCCATAGCTGACCCTTCAGAGGGTTTTCAGAGAAAGGGAAGAAGATTGCCCCTCCTTCTTCCAGGGAGCAGTTGATGGATTCAAACTCCATACCTTCGGAATTGCAGTGCAGCTTCTCATCATTAGGCCACCAGAGCTCCCTGGATGGCAATTACGTTTTGTTGGGTTTTGTGCTTTGTTTTGTTTTTTTAATATTAACACCCATACTCTATATTGCCTAAGGCAAAAAAAAATAGTAGAAAAGGAAGTTGGTCATGTTTCATGAAGTGTATGGGGGTTTTGTGGGGGGGTTTCCCCCTACTAGTTTATTTACAAAATTCAAATACAAATTTGAAAAAATTCTTTCAATTTCCTTCACACCCCCCCAGACCCATCAGATTGTACAACCCAATGATTAATCCCCCCTCCCCCTACACATCCACATTCCTCTGCTTCCAGCCTCTCCCACCCCTCCTGGATTCTTATACTCATTCTACAGTAACGGTCTTATACAATCTTTATCCTTGTGGGACTGAGTTAGTTGAAGTGTATGTCTTTATTCTTAAGCGCCATTGAGTTCACTAAGACCATGACTCTATGAATAATTGAGTTATACAATGGATGTGCAACCTGCCTTATCGTGTGACATCCTAAACATCTCTGATATACTTGAGCCTCTCACCACAGTCACTGTGTCGATTCCTCTCGTTAGAGGTCCTCCCCTCCTTTTCAGACCCTCTGCTTTTCCAAGTATGATGTTCCTTTCCAAAGATTTGTCCCTCCTAACAAGATGTCCAAAGTATGTGAAACCGTTTCACTCTCCTTGCCTCTATGGAGAACCCTGGCTGCACCTTTTCCAAGATATATTTGTCCTCTTTGCAGTCCATGGAATATTCAGCACTTTTCTCCAGTATCACAACTCAAAGGCATCAATTATTCTTCTGCCATTCTTATTCATTGTCCAACTTTTAGCTGTATTTTAGCTGTATAGCAAGTAATTGAAAAGATTATGGTTTGACTCAGGTGTGTCTTAGTCTTCAAACTGGTGTCACTGTTCTTTAGCCCTTCGGAGAGATCCCTGACAACAGAATTTCTCAGTGCAATACATCTTCTGATTTCCTGGCTGCTGGTGCCAAGGATGTTGATTACAAATCTCTCCTTGCAACATGCCCGAAGTATGTCAGACAAAGCTTCAGAATCCTTGCCTCCAAGGAGCAGCCTGGTTTCACCCTCTCTAGGATTAATCTGTTTATTCTGTATGCAGTCCACAGTATATTCAATACTCTTCACCATCACTACAGCTCAAAGGCATCAATCCTCATAAAAAACCCTTACATTTTACACTATGCATCACTTAACAATAATGATTTTGTAAAATACTAGCTATCATGGGAAAGTCTAGAGAGCATTATGCAGAGTGAATTAACTCAGTCTCAAAGGGTCAAATACTGCATAAGACTATTATTGTGAAAATAAAAGTATAACTAGTAATATGTGTATAAATGTCCATGTGGGAGGAGAAAGAAAGGAGGAAGGGCAGGGGGAAAGCAGGAAAAAGGGTGGAGCTCATTAGGATAGCAGAGTTTAATGGAAACATTGAGGGGGAGGGTGTGTATGAAGGAAGGGAAAGATTCAATGCCAATGGAGGCTTGAAAAGACTTGGTAAATAATAGGCTTAGATTAATAGTAATTCATTATATAAAATAAAATGTATATGAATTATTGTATGAAGCACAATGTAAATGAAAGATTATGTAAAACACAATGTACATGAATGAAACACAATGTAAATTGAAGATGTTGTTATGTGCCGTCACATCGCCAGCAACTCATAGCAACCCTATGTACAACAGCCCTAAACCCTGCTCTATCCCTTGCCAATCTCACTGTCTCCAAAACACCTACCACCATTACCCCAGTCACTGAATCAATCCACCTCATAGAGGGTCTTCCTCTCCTGCGCTGTCCCTCCACCCTCCCAAGCATGGCGTCCCTCTCCAAGGACTTGGCCCTCCTTACAACATGCCCAAAATATGTCAGACAAAGCTTCAGAATCCTTGCCTCCTAGGAAGATAAAATTGTGTAAAACATATTGTGCAAGGATGAAACACAATGTAAGTAAATTATTGTATAAAACTTTTAAGGAAACAAAGAACACCAAATCCCCCACCAGTAGGCCAATAGGCAGCAAGCATTATGATAGATGGAGAAAGGACTGAAGTTGTAAATGATTTCTTCTTGCTTGGATCCACAATCAACACCCTTAGTAGTAGCAGTTAAGAAATCCGAGGACAAGCTGTTAGAAAATCAGAAGACGAGCTGCATAGGGAAAATCTGCTGTCAAGGATACTCTTCAGAGTGTTTAAGAGCAAAGACGTCAATCTAAAGACTAAGGTGTGCATCATCCAATCCGTGGTCTCCTCAATTGTTTTCTATGTATCTGAAAGCTGATCAATGACTAAGGATGACAGAGGAAGCATTGATGCCTTACAGTTGTGGTGCTCAAACAGAGTTTTGAACATTCCAGGGATTGTCAAGAGAATAAAGAGGTCTGTCTTGGAGAAAGTGAAAACAGTGTCCTTGGAAGCAAGAATGATAATGGTCCATCTTACGTTCTTTGAGTATATTTTCAGGAGGGGCCAGTTCTTGGAGAAGGTTATCATGCTTGGAAAGATAGAAGGTCAGTGCAAGAGGGGAAGACTCTGGATGATATACAGTGGAAATGGAATCAAGTGTGTTGGAAATGATGACATTAGGGCAATCAAGGTTCAAAGGCATTGTTCACTATGAGTCATAGTCAACTCAACAGCACATAACTGAACCAATACAATGTATCAAATGTATTCTTCGGATGATCTCTTAGTTCAAGTGGTATATATTCAAGGTTGAACTTTAACTCCTGTAAACTTGTTTTTATTTTCCTAAGTTTGAATTTAAACTTGCATATGAACACTGAATTGTCACTTCCATCTTTAGCCTTTGATTTTGTTCCCATGGATATAAGGGAGCTTTTTCATCACCTATTTCCACAGAAATAATTGGATTGACTCCAGTGCAGTCCACCTGGCAGCATACATATGTATAGTGACTGTTTATGTTGTTAAAAACGGTATCTTAAAAAAATGTTATCTTCAATAAATAAACTTTTGGTCTCTCATAAAGTTCTGTCACACAATCTCCAGCCTCGTTTCTATCATCAAGGCCATATTTTCCAATTCGCAATCTTTCCTTTTGTTTCTAATGTCAGCATTCTAAGCATCAGTATTTATCAATGCACCTTGATTTTGTGTTTGACCAATTTAAGACTTTATAAATTGCTAAAAAGCTTGCATTTCTTCATGCTTATCATTCATTATTTTTGCATAAATTTTAATAATAGTTGTACTGAGTGGACTTCCTGGAAGGTGTGTGGATATCATCCTATCTCTAAGAGTATTGTACTAGATGGCAAATCTTGAAATCTGTTTGACAGTGAATGTGACATCATTCCTCTTCCAGTTTTCTTTCTCAGCATAGTAGGCCATGTAAGTGTTCAACTCAAAATAGCCAATCCCATTTCATTTCACCTCATTAATGGATAGGATATCAATATCTAACTATTCCATTTATTTTTAAATTACACTCTTTTCCTAAATTCATTTGCTTGTACATCCCAAGTTCAATTATTAATGGGTACTTAGCAACTTCATTCAATTCGAGCCATGCAAAGCATGATCATGAAAGTTTTACTCCCTTCATGTCAATAAACTCAACTCTAAGTCAGAATGAGCTTGCTTCACATACTCTCAACAGACTACCTTCTGCTGCTATTCATTAAGTGTTCACCAGCTAGTGTTTGTCCAAAGTTGATCACCAGATCTTTAGTCCCTGTGTGTCTTAGTCTAGAAGCTCTGCTGAAAAGTACCATGGGTGACCCTGCTGGCATTTGCAATACTAGTAGTGGTAAAGCTTCCAGCCTCATATAACAACATATGAGGGACTCCATTTTGTAACCAATACGTCATTTTAAAATGTATAAGCCTCTAGAGCAGTAAACTGAAAGTGGTGGGGGAAGGGGAAAAAGAGCCCCCACCCAAACATCAGCCAATCCTGTATCGCCCTGTTTTCACGGACTTTCCCCTTTAAATAGGCGGGACAGCCCAGAATCGGGGCCTCGACCATTTTCCCTGCTGTATTGGCACAATTTGGAGCACGGCCCGGATTTGAATCTGAAATAAATTCCCTCTTGCCCTTGCATCGGTGTTGGCTCCTTGGTGACTTGGGGGGAACTGGATTTGGGGCACAACACATATAAGCCACCACAGTACAAAAACTGACAGCCCACCTGCCCTTACATTTCAGTTTAAGTTGAATCATATGAAGTGATCTATATTTGTTATTTTTTACTCACATCTCACCTCTTGCCCTCTGCACTGGATAATTTCCATTTGCCCTTAAGCAATCCTGCAATCCCAAAAGCATACGGTTACAATCCACCAGCTGCTCTGTGGGAGAAGGATGGGTAATCTCCTCCCATGCAACTAATTGCCTCTGAAAACCCACTGGAGGGTCAGCTATGGGTCAGTTCTGACTCCACGGTACACAACAACAGTACACAACAGCAACAACATCATCCTTCCCTTCCCCTTCTCCACCTGGCTTTGTGCACATCCTGCCCTTTATCCTGTCTTTGTGCTCTTTGTCCTCTGGCCTCTAGGGAAAAGGTAGATTTTTTTCCCCTAGGACCATCATTAGGGTATGAATAGGCAGGTAAGATGGAAAGCTGCGTGTCAAGAAAATGAAATAAGAGTTTCTAATTACATGTTACAATGTGAAACATGACACCAATCAGAAGCTTATATTATTATGTTGTTAGTAAATCTTAGAGTCATCAAACAATAACACTGGATTATATTAAATATTCTGAAGCAATGAGTCTCACCCCTGAAACATAATAAAATCATCTGCAAAGGTCTGAAATAACACAGACACCCAGAATTTGTTTTCAGATCAATTAAATGACAATTTTCCTTCTTAAAAAATGAGATTACTATTAATATTTTTTTTAAAAAAATGAGATTACTTGTTAAAATAAATTGATCTAACAGCCACTAATACAAAATTGGAAGATTTAAATGTGAAGCTTCTCTGAATAGTCCACACAGATGAGTGGACTAACAAACATTCAAACACCTGAAATTATTCAACCAGGCTATAATCTTCTATACAGATTATATATAATCTCTGTAAAATATATATTATACATGAATCTTATATAGATTATTCTATATCATCTTCTATAGAGAGCTGAGAAACGAAGAAAGTTACTTTAGCTTGCGATCTCTTTTTTTGTTTTGTCCTTTCTTTTTATTCTTTGGGCTATGGAATATGAGGAACTTGCCAGTTGATTACAAAGTTTTCCACCGTGGCCCACATTGTGAGTTCCTTGAATTTTGTCAAGATTCCCAAACATAGCGATGATTCTCCCTTCTAGAACTCCCTATCTTGCCAGCTCAGGCACTTCGTCCCTCAGCGCGTACCTCTCTCTGTTCCTTGCCCGGAGGGATGCTTAGTCTTCAGAGTAATATGAAATAGTTCCTCCTCAGTCTTACATTGGCCTGAAACACCGGCTTGATCAGAAACACAGATGTCTGAGATAGAAATAGGCCTGTCTCCCTGGCTCCCAGGGCCAGAAGACGAATGGGTGGGGGCCAGAGCCGCGAAGGAGGTGCTGTTGGAGTCCAAGTCCCAGCAGCAAAGTGAATCATCCTGGCCGCTTGAAACGTGTCAAAGAGAGAAAGCAGAGCTTGGAGGGTGAGGAAGCTGTTTTCTTTCTTTTCTCCCCCCTGCGACTCTCCAAGGAGGGTGGTGACAGCAGCTGTGCTTCCTCCCTTTAGAAAGTCACTTTAGAGTTAGATATTCCCGAAGGAGGAAGCAGATGGAGAGGAGCTTGACTTGCACATATGTGGCTGCTGCTGGCACACGTCCTGCTGCTGACCCAGGATGAGGTGGAGGGACAGAGTTGTGGAGGAAAGAGGTGATGCTTATTCAAAAGGCTCTTTCAGACCCCCTGACCTAAAACCCCAAGGGGGCATTTCTATTAGGTGCTAACAAGATAGTCTTTGAAATCCTTCAAAAGGTGCTGGGAACAGACTCCGATTTTGTGTTAAATTATGACACTCCCTGTTCCCCCAGAAACATCCCCTAAATACTGAATATATGACTCAAATGGCAGTCAAGGTAGCTATGAAGATGACTAACATAGAGCTCCAGGCCCACACAGTGTTTAGATGAAATCTTTTAGTGTGATGAATTGAATTAATTATTGTATATATGTTCACAAAATCACCTCACCAATACTTTTCCCCCCCTCCATACTCTGCACTCCGCAGCCCCCTCTCATCCCACAGATAAACGCCAGGCCCACATTGGGCCTATTACCCAGGAGAGGGGTGTAATTGGATAAAAGCAAAGAAGAACAAAAGGAATCTTCCTTCTTCCTGACATTGTTTCCAAAGATTTAAGCCTTGAGGACAGAGTGAACTCTTACAATGGATAAAACATTTGATTGAAAGATAAAAATTCTCCTTTTCTGAAGCAGGGAAAAGAGATGAAAGGGTAGAGCATGAGGGCCGAGAGTTTAATGAGAAAGAGAAGAGAGGCCCAAATCTGTCACAGCCATGCAAAATGAAAAATATTTTCAGCAAAAGGCCGCCATGGCATCATTCAGGCCCCCAGGAACTGCACAGGGGCTAGTATTGTGGTGGGTTGTTGTTGCTTTTGGTTGGGTTGTTTTTTGTGGTTTTTTTTTAATTCTCATACTTCCAAGTCTGTAAAAACATTCTATGACAAGGGACCATCCAGCAGTTGGCATTTGTCCCTCCCTAAGATTTGGTTTCTCCCCTGCTTGCTTCTGTCTTTGTGACATCCCAAAGAGAGCGGAGCCCGAGTGCCGAACAGGAAGAAGACTCGAAGAGAGCATCCCACTCTTGGCTTTCCCTTCAATGGAGAAAACAAAACAAAAACTGGTCAAGATCCTTCCAGAATAAGGAACCTGTGTCTATATTTATCTATCTATCTATCTATCTATCTATCTATCTATCTATCTATCTATCTCTATATCTGTATCTGTATCTATATCATCTCTCTAAATCTCTCTCTATACATATATCTCTATATCATCATATAACTATATAGCTGTATCTCTCTCTCTATATATATATATATCACTACCTCTATGTCTCTATCTCTATATCTATATAATCTATATCCCATTATTGGTCTTACAGACCTAATGATATAAGCTTATAAGGTGATTGTTGTTGTGAGCTGTTGAGCTGATTCCAACTTAAAACCACTCTCAAAAACAGAGAAGAATTACTCCATAAGATTCTTTATGATGTAAGTTGTTTTCACGTATAGTTTATGTGAAAGTTTCCAAAGAAATTGTTGTTACTTTTTTCTTTCTTTCTTTCTTTCTTTCTTTCTTTCTCTCTCTCTCTCTCTTTCTTTCTTTCTCTCTCTCTCTTTCTTTCTTTCTCTCTCTCTCCCTCTTTCTCTTTCTTTCTGTTTTCCTCCTAGCTCCCATTCACTTTATAGTACTTGTCCTAGTCCAGATCATCAATTGTCATGCACATGACGTCTAATTGTCCATTTCTTTCATATTTCCCTTGTTTGACAGGAACAACTCTTTTTCTTGCATGAAGCCACTGGTGGGTTTGTGCTGCCAACCTTTCCATTAACAGTTGAGTATTTAACCATTGTGCCATTCCTTAAATATTTCAGAATGAGAAAGAAAAAGGAAAGCTCATCTGTGTTTCTGGGTAAAGGAAAGGATTTGTTGAGAAGTTGCCACTGGGTTCAGGCATGGAAAGATGAGAGAGGACTCCTAAGTGAGAGCAGACAGGATTTTCAGGTAGAGTTTATGGAGACATAAAACTCAAAGGAAGAATATAGATGAAATATATGCAGTAGCAGTGGCAAAGTTTAACAAGAAGGCAAGTATTAATGTTAGAGAGGATGTGGCAAGATAGGAACTCTTATATGTTGGTGGTGGGATTGTAAAATGGTACAACCACTCTGGAAGGTAGTTGTGCACTTCCTTAAAAAAGCTGAACATAGAAATTTCATATGATCCAGCTATTCCATTGTTTGGAATATAACCTGAGAGAATGAGAACTGAGACATAAACGGAGAGCTGTACACCAATGTTACAAACCTTATTAACCATTGCAAGAACATGGAAACAACCCAAATGTCCAACCACAATCCAATGGACTGAGAAATTATGGTACACTCACACAATGGAATACTACACAGTATGCAGGATAAACAATTTTGTAAATGACTATCTAACTTGGGAGGGACTGGAGAGCGTTATGGTAAGTGAACTAACTCAGCCCATAAGGATAAATATTATATAAGACCATTATTGTAGAATGAGTATGAGGTTCCAAGATGGGGGAGAGAGGGAGCAGAGGGGTGTGAATAGGCAGGAGGTGGGAGGGAAGGGGAGCTATAAACAGAAGTCTGCACACTTTGGTGGAGGGGGTGGTGGTGAAAGAAATGGGAAAGATCTCATGTGAAAAACAATATATGAATTTTGTCAATAAATCAGTATAATAAAATTAAGTAAAGAAATATGTGATCAAGCATGTCACATGCATCATAATCTCTCTAAAAAGACATGTGAATAAAATGAAATGTGTCCATTAGGTTTAGCAGGTAGGACATGGATGACTGTGGTCAGATCAATTGTATTAGTGGTAACACTTTGGTATAGATTGTGCTGGCCTAAGGAATGAATTAGAAGCGAGGAAGTGAAGAGTGTTCATGAAGACTAGTTCTTGGGGAGCTCTGGTGGCCTAGAGGCAAGAAGCTGCACTGCAATCCCAGGAGTATGCGGTTCAAATCCACCAGATGCTCTGCTGGAGAAGGAGGGGAAGTCTCCTCCTGTCAGATCTGATTTGACGGGACACACTCAGAAAAGAATAAAGTATTTTTTTAAAGGAGTAGTTGTTGTCAAAGTGTGGTCCCAGGACCATCGACATCATTTTAAAACTCACAGCTGCCTTATATTTACCCCTTCAATTATAATGAACCAGAAACTATAAGGTTGGAAATAGCAGTTAAGGTTTTAACACGTCATTCATAAATCTCTGATGGAGCTGGAGTTTGAGAATCTTTGGCACTGAGTGTTCTCATAATTAAGTGTAGGTGTTTATGTGAGAAAATGATTTAGACATTTACAATAAGCATTACTGTAATATTATAATTAATAATATTATTAAGGAATAAGTTATGATCTTGGTAACTAGTGAAATATTTCTTAGTGGCTTATGACAATGATTAAAGAAATTAGTCCACTAGATGAGATCAGTAATAGACAGGCAAGAAATTTCCAAGAATACGTGACAAAGGTATTAAAAGAATAGCCCCAAACCTAGTCAAGATGACTCCAGAAAAACTCAGGAATGTAAACATGAAATATATTTTACTGAAATTAGACCAGTTCATCATGGCTTTTCTGGAAACGGAGTATTTTTCTTTTTTGTCAGTGGAGGGATGGAATTTAGAGAAATGAGAGTTGGAAATGAGAATTCAACATTGTGTGTAAAGCCATGTCTAGGTAGAGTGAGAGGGCAGAGGCCAAGAGGGCAGATGTTGGGCAAACAAAAGAAAGACAAGAAACTCAGTAGACCTGTTTAGGTTGTTTCTCAGAAAAGTGGTTTGAGGAGTAGTGGAGTCATCAGGCCTTTTTGTGGCCTAAAAAAAATAATAAATTTCTTAAGACCCAGTGCCCCTCCTCCCTCCCCTTCCCCCTTTGGACTTTGGTTCACATCTTACCAGTAATTTTCTTGCCTCCAAGGAGCAGACTGGTTTAACCCTCTCGAGGATGTTGTCATTGTGTTGTTAAGTGCCGTCGAGTCGCAGGCGACTCATAGCGACCCTATGAAGGAGAGTCCTTGATGCTTGGGTGTCTTTCCTCCTCTCTCCAAGTTCATAGGGTTTCCGGAGGCAAGTTATTATGGAAGTGGACGCCACCCCTCCTTCTACGCTCTCGAGGATAAGCCTGTTCATTTTCTTAGCAGTCCATGGTATATTCAATACTCTTCTCCAACACCACAGCTCAAAGGCATCAATTCTCCTTCTGTCATCTCTAGTCACTGTGCAACTCTCTGACACATAACAAGTGATTGCAAAGACCATACTAATAAACCTCCAGTGGGTCTGTGTAAATTATTTCTTTGAATCCAATCAACTGAGTCTCCTAATCACATATCCTTAAGAAAGGAGTGATGGTGGAACAGTGGTTAAATGTTGGGATGGAAACCAAAAGGCTGGTAGCTTGCACCTACCAGCTGTTCTATGGAAGAAAGAACTGCTATCTTACTCATATAACTATTATAGCCTAGACATCGTCTAGGGAAGCTGCACTCTCTCCTATAGAGTCATTAAGACTCAGAATCAGTGCAATTGCACACAAAAACAACAAGTTCCTAAGAACTAGATGTAATCTAGGAAACAATAGCAAGAAAAAGACATCATCTGATTTGCCTGTTTCCTGTGGTTCTGGATGCCATCAATGTCTTGTCTATTAGAACAGAGAAAAAGAGGAACAGAAAAGAGAAATACTGAGACAGAGGGGATAAATAATGTATACTGCACTGAAACAGATGAGGGAGAGAACTGTTTAAAAGGAATATGTGATTAGGTATTATTGTCATGACAGGAGTCCAGAACGAAGGCTGTGTAGTGGAGTGGACTTGGGGGGAGGGATAATATAACAAAGAAAGAGTTTTTTCTTTTCCTTTTCAAAGAGAAGAGCAAATTGGGGGGGGGAGGGAGGATGGGCAGAGAGAAAAGTGCAACAATGAATGAATGGAAACTCTAAGGCTCTGTGAACTTTCATTAAAATTAATTTTAAAAAATGTTCAAGGGAAACAAAAAAGAAAAGAGAAAGAAACTTCAGGAGAATGAAGCGGATATAAGGAGCTTTTTTTCCTAAAACATATAAAAAGAAAACACCAGTCATTACGCAGTCTAATTTTAAAGGTTTAAAATAAATGGCCAAAAAGCAAAAGTTCTGATGCATCAATTTGGAAAAAGCTGTTACCAAGTAGTAAGTGTCCCTTAAGTAAAATTATGGAAAATTGGAATAGCAATTCAATACATTGCGCAAATAGAAAATTATGTGGGAGGCATAAAAGGAACATGTTAGAATCTACCTAAGCTCTAAAAATTAGGAATGTCCTAGTGAAACTGTTTTTACAACTTACTAGAGACCACTTAAAGTGACTAAAACTGTAAATGTACTTGGGAACTCAGGTGCCATTAAGGCCAACTGCATGTGGAATTGCCCCAAGGCCTGTGGCAGTGACAAATCTCACCATCAGGGGTGGATAATCTGCGTATTCTTGTCTCTGGAGACTCCTCAAATTGAGCTTGTTTTTAATAGGAATTGTTTATTACAAAGGTAGCAATTTATTACTTCCCAAAAGCCAAAAGGAAGTACATAGGAATGAATTGGAACATGTCAGAATACTGTGTTACACACAGCTCAAAACACAATTTTTCAATTGAGCCAAAAATCATAAGACATATTTTAGATCATGGTTTCGTTTCTTATAGATAAATTTTTGAGCACAAGTGGCTGTAGATTACAGGAAGAACATCCGTAGTTACCAATTCAAGTGCTTAGAGAGATCCCAGATATTTTTACCCCCACCTTTTACCAATTTCATCCAAGGGAAAACTCGTCTATGAGACCAATATTGCTATATCCATTTTATAGGAAAATACATTTTCAGTTCACAGAGAATAGCTGTGAAGATTAAGGCAAAGTCAGTGAAATAATGTCAATCTTATACCAAAAGTCATTCATGATGACAATTATGTTGCTGTTGAGGATATTTAACACCATTTGATCCATTTTTTTAATGCCCATCACTACATCATTTAATCCTATCAGCCAATTAGATACAAGTGCTCAGATTTCATAGGTAAATGGAAATAGAGGCTAAATAATTGTCCAAATCACAGAGGTAGCAAATTGAAGAATCCAAAATCAAGTACTTCTTTTGTTTTGTTCTTTAAATCATTACAACTCTGTATGTAGGAGCCAATAACCAACATTAGTTGCTGTATGGGCAAACTGTCCTCCAAAGGCTGAACAATGTTGTTGTTGTTATGTGTCGTCAAGTCACGTGTGACTCATAGCGACCCTGTGTGCAAAAGCCCTAAACCCTGCTCTGTCCTGGGCCAATCTCACCATCTCCAACACACCTACCCCGATTACCCCAGTCACTGAATCAATCCACCTCAGAGAAGGTCTTCCTCTCCTACACTCTCCCTCCAACCTCCCAAGTATGACGTCC
Organism: Elephantulus edwardii; assembly: GCF_000299155.1. Classification (NCBI taxonomy): domain Eukaryota; kingdom Metazoa; phylum Chordata; class Mammalia; order Macroscelidea; family Macroscelididae; genus Elephantulus; species Elephantulus edwardii. The sequence continues at coordinate 10,433,121 of NW_006399838.1, forward strand.
TTCTCCAATGTCTAAAGTATGTCTGACGAAGCTTCAGATTCCTTGCCTCCAAGGAGCAGCCAGCCTGGTTTAACCCTCTCTAGGATGAACTTGTTTGTTTTCTTAGCAGTCCATGGTATATTCAATACTCTTCTCCAGCACCACAGTTCAAAGGCATCAATGCTCCTATCCTCCCTAGTCATTGTCCAACTCTCTGATGCATAACAAGTGATTGCAAAGACCATGGCCTGTATCAGATGCACCTTAGTCTCCAGTGTGACACCATTGCTCTTCAGTACTCTGGAGAGGTCCCTAACAGCAGACTTTCCCATTGCAATACGTCTTTTAATTTCTTGGCTGCTGGTGCCAACAGTGTTGACTGTGGAGCCAAGCAATCTAGAGCTGTGAACAATCTCAATCTCTGATGCTGCCAATTGGTCCAGTGGTGAGAATCTTTGTCTTCTTGACATTGAGCCTCAATCCATATTGAAGGCTAAACAACAGCTGATCTTCTTGAAGTAGATAACCAGGCCCTTCTTCTCCATAATCTTAGGTAGACTCACAGCTCCAATGTTTCAACTGGCTGAAAGGAAATTAACACTCAGGGCCACCCCATTACTTCATATGGAGTCCTCAAAACTCCGAAACCCACCCTTATCCAGCCAGTTCTGACTCATTCCAACTCTTTAAGAAAAACTAGGCAAAATACAATGTATATTAATGACATTATGAAACATAATATAAATGAAAGATTGTATAAAACACACTGTGCAGGTATAAAACACAATGTAAATAGTGTATGCAAATCCATAAAAATATTCGAGGGGAATCAACAAAAAAACCCCTCACATGGCCTTGACTTTACCTCAAACGAATTGAAAAAGAATTTTTTTAAAAAATAGATTTTATATTGATATTTTATAGTTTTCATGCAGATAATTCCAATTTATAAGATACTTGTGCAAAGTATACCAACATAATATATTGTGACATAGCACTTTGACCTAAAACCACATGATCAAACCTGTTACCATCAAATAAACTCTAGACATATCTGCTCCACACACGTCAGAGAAGAAATGCATTTGACAGAGTTTTCAGGACTGACTTTTTGGAAGCAAGCAACAATTTTCCCCTCATGTATCACCAGATAGGCTAGAACTGACCAACATTCAGTAAACAGCTAAGTACTTAACCTTTTGAGTCCAATGACTAAAAAGAATCTGATTGAATTCCTAGTTATTTTGCTTGTAAACAGTGTTGCTTTTCTTTTTGAGTTCTTGGGGCTGCGAATCTTTGTGGAAGGAGTCTGCCCGTCTTTTTTCTGCAGAGGAGCTCCTGGTTTCAAACAACTTACTTTTTAATTAAAGCCCAGCACGTGAAGCTCTACATCAGCAAGGCTGCATGCATGGTACAGACACATATACTCTCTATGTTTATCTTTGGTTTAAAATTATAACAAAGAGCTCAGGAAATATTATACCAAAATGAGTGTCCCTGGAGGACATTATGCTGAGTGAAATATCTCTGTCACAAAAGGACAAATACTGCATAATGCCGCTGTTGTAAAATGGAACTGACATCTAGGTTGGAAAGAACCTAAGAAAAGAGGGGATAAATAATGTAAACCACATTGAAACAGATGAGGGAGAGAACTGTTTAAAAGGAATATAGAATTGGGTATTATTTTCATGACAAGATTACAGAAAAAGAAATGCATAGTAAAGTGGATAGTGGACTTGAGGGAGGATTCTGTAACAATGAAATAATTTTATTTTTCTTCAAAGAGAAAAATGAACTGGGGGAAGGGGAGCAGGGAGGAAAATATGCAACAATGAATGAAGGGGGAGAAATTAAATGGAAAGAATATGCTGTGAAAAATATTTAAAAAATAAAAATAAAACAAAGTGGCAAGGCTTGCATTACTACTTCTATTACTTTATGTCAGTATTATTAGTTCCTGATTCTTTTCCTTTATTTGACACAGACCAAGCTGAAATGCTCTGTGAAATAGAAAAGTCCTTTTCCTGACACACTTTGACCAAGCAGCAACCTCCCTATGTGCTTGTCTAACATTTTCAAGGAACCTTCGTCCATGTGTCTACATTCTCCTCATAGAAAATGCACATGTATTCTTTATGAAGAGCTAGGAAGCTCGAGTGGCTTAGTGGTAAGAAGTTGCACTATCAACTCAAAGGTATACGGTTCTATTCCACCAGCTGCTCCTCTGGAGAAGGACGGGCAGTCTCCTTCCATTTGATTAACTGCCTCTGAAAACCCACTGGAGGGCCAGCTATGGGTCACTTTCAGCTCAATAGTACATAATACTAACAACATCGGCTGTGGCCTAGTGGATAAGGAGTTGCACTAGTAACTCAGAGGTTGTTGTTGTTAAGTGTCATTGGGTCATCGGCAACTGTAGCAACACTATGAATGAAAGACCTGAACACTTGTATAACTTTCATCCTCTCTTTCCAGGATCACAGGGTTTCCAGAGACAAGCTATTTCGGAAGTGGATGCCACTCCTGCTTCTGAGCTTGTTCAAAACCAGCAGCTGCTCCAGGGAGAAAAATGGGCAATCTCTTTCTATTTATAATCTCTGAAAACCCACGGAAGGGTCAGCTATGAATTGGTATCAACTCAACAGCTCACACCCATAACAACAATACGTATTCTTCATACTTTACACAAATAAAAGATCGAGTCTTTGTAAAAAATGTGCTTTGTAATCCACTCTATCTACACTCCTTTCTGAGATGACAATGTGAGACAGAGACTGTCGCCTACCTCCCAGTATTCATTCTCTCTTTCTATACACAAACAAAACTTTAGATTTATGATCAGCCAAAAAAAATAATCTAGGGCTAGCAACCTCACATAGATCTAGCTAAGAAAATGTAAGCAGTAAATTACTGAGGACATCTAGAAAATGTTTGCTTCTATGGAGATCCAATCCACACACTCATCAGAACTCAGAACTGACCCTTAGAGCCTATTTATAGTTGACCTTCCAGGAGTGAAAATCGACTGAAATGCCATGGGAGACGATTGCCCATCTCTCTCCAACAGCCACTGCTGGATTCGAACCGCCAAGGAGGCTTCACCTTTAAGTAAGCACAACACCCAACAGACTAACCCATCATTTGTGTACCGTCAGGTCAGGATTGATTCATAGCTTATCCTCTAGCGGGTTTTCAGAGGCAGTAAATTGCACAGGAGGAAACTGTTCATCCTCCTACAGAGTGGCTGGTGGACCCGAGCCATGTGCCTTCGGGATTGCAGCTCAGCTTCTTACCACTAGGCTGCCAGA
>NW_006399838.1:10436530-10437360 GCF_000299155.1 Elephantulus edwardii
ATTGAGATAGGTTTCACCAACCTTCTCATTTTCTTCTCTTTTCTTCTTCTTCCCTCTGTAATGTTTAAGAAAGGCTTGAGATTTGGACATGTTAATAAAAATATTCTAAAACTTGTTGACACGAAGAGACACTGGAGCAGTGCTAGATGGCTGGTCTCTGGGCCTGTTTCTAGAGAACAAATCAAGCCGATGTGGAGAACTGACTGTGCGTTCTTTCTTCCAGGCAGGTGAACACTGTCCCATCTGATACAATGTGTTAATACTTAGATAAAAATGTAACCAGGCTCATGCTTCCAGTAATAAGGGGTAAGACCCTAAAACATTGAGCACATTATATGGAGTGCCCTTGGTTTTACAATTTCACCGTCTAAAAGGGTTCATTACACTCATGTGCCTGGGTGCTAAGGTATTGTCATTCCAGATATTGCAAAACTGACAAGCAATTACTGATAACAACCTTTAAAAAAAATGCCCAAAAGCCTTAAAGAGACATGGAAACAAGTCATATAATAAAGAATTATGTTCAATGTTATGTTATCTGTGAGGATTCATTTAAAAATGCAAAGAGTCATTGAGAACTTTATAGATTGTATAATTGCTTTTAACTCAGGATTAGTTGGCTGAAGAGCTGGATCAGGTATTGTGCTAGGTGCTGGTGGCACAGTGTGTTTTGTATTGACAGAAACCACAGAAGCAGAAGGTTCCTTGTTTGACTCCATCAGTCACCATGGGAGAGAAAAATGAAGACTGATAGCCTAAATATATATGTATGTATATATGTATGTACACACACACAGGGGGAAGGGGAGCAGGGAGGAAAATATGCAACA
>NW_006399838.1:10437566-10441094 GCF_000299155.1 Elephantulus edwardii
TCCTAGAGAGGGTTAAACCAGGCTGCTCCTTTGGAGGTAAGGATTCTGGGGCTTTGTCTGACATACTTTGTTATGTGTTGCAAGGAGGGACCAGTCCTTGGAGAGGGACGGCATGCTTGGGAGGGTGGAGGGACAGCGCAGGAGAGGAAGACCCTTGATGAGGTGGATCGATTCAGCGATTGGGGTAATGGGGGCAGGTGAGACAGTGAGGTTGGCACAGGATAGAGCAGGGTTAAGGGCTCTTGTACACAGGGTCGTTATGAGTCGCAAGTGACTCGATGACACATAACAACAACAACAATCTCTATTTATCTATCATCTATCTATCTATCTATCTATCTATCTATCTATCCATCCATCCTCAGAAAACCAATGGAGTTTCTCCATAGGGAGGACCAACTTAATGGATATGGGATTGACTGTGGTGTTTTTGTTTGTTTTGTTTTATGTTAGGTGCTGCAATCTTGGGATTCTAGTTATCAAGAAAGTCTAAGCTTGTAGAGAGGACAATAATTCAAAAAGGCAATTACCACCAGTGCAGTAGAATAGTGTCCAATAATCCCGGGCTGGGCGATTACGGAAATTTCCAAGTTGTAGTATTTTCAATGCACAAACTGAGAAAGTTCTGGCAGAGGCTAGTTAGTCACCAAAGCAACGAGAATAATTTTAAAGGTTTACACAGAGTCCTAAGAAAGCACAGGGGAGGAACAAAGACTTCAGAATGCTTTGAAAAAGGTTCTTGGAAGAATAGATTTGGAATGGATATGAATAATATTCTGAAATAGCACACAACATGATGAATGATGGGTCAAGAATGATACTTTGAGGTTAAAATGAAATACTTTCCATTATTCCATAGGTGAGTTGAAATTCTATCAGAACACATCATCTGGGGAAATGGTTGTTGTGAAATGCCATCGAGTTGAGTACACCTCATAGCGACCCTATGAACGACAGACATGAATCTTTGCCTATTGGATGTCATCTTCATCATCGCTGACACTCTTGAGCCCATTTCTGCTGTCACCATGTCAACCCACCTAATTAGGAGTCTTCCTCTCTTTCATTGAGCCTCCACATTTCCAAGCAGTAGCCTCCTCTTGTAGCAATATGTTCAAAGTTTGAGAGACAAAGCCTCACCATCCCTGGCTCCAAGGAGCACTCTGGCTGCACCTTTTCCTAGATGTATCTGCTTGTTCTTTTGACAGACCATGGGATACTAAACACCCTTCTCCAACACCACAACTCAAGGTATCAATTCTTCTTCTGTAACCCTTGTTCATTGTCTAGCTCACAATGTATGACAAGTAATTGAAGAGAACATGGCCTTGATTGAGTGCACCTTAGTTCCTATGGACATCATTGCTCTTCAGACTTTCTCAGTGCTGTATGTCTCTTCATATCTTGACTGTTGTACCACGGGTGTTGATTGGTTGAAATCATTGACAGTTTCTATCCTTTCTCCATCTATCATAATGTTGCCTATTGGCCCAGTGATTAGAACTTTTGTTTTCTTGATGTTGAGATGCAATTCTTTGGTTTTCAGTACCACGCATTTCAGATTCTCCTCACATTCAGTAAGCATAATGTCAAGTCTAACCTAGTGGAAGAGATCTGTAGTATGCTCATTCCAAAGAAAAGTGGTCCAAAAGAATGAGGAAATTATCAAACAATGATGTTAACATTGCATGTAAGTAAAAGTTTGCTGAGAATAAATTGAAAACCGTTTAACCAGTACTTCAACAGGGATCGAACCACATTTAGAAGAGGACCTAGAACAAGAGACAGCATTGCTCACACCAGATGGATTTTGCTTGAAAAGAGAATACCAGAAATGTGTCTGATTATATTTTACACATAGGAATTAAAATGTGAAGATCAGAATAAATTATAGGTCATTTTACATATTGTCTGTTGTGCTCATATAGAACCTATACATAGTTACAGAAGCAGATTTCAGACAGCAGAAGGGGATGATACAGTGTGGTTTAAAATATGTATCCTTTCACGATAGCTAATGTATATGACAGAAGTAGAATTAATGCCTTTGAGCTGTGGTGTTGGAGAAAAGCACTGAACATTCCATGGATGGTCAAAAGAGCTGACAGATATGTCTTGGAGAGGGTGAAGTCAGAGTGCTCTTTGGAGGCAAGAATGATGAGACTTCACTTCACATACTTGGGGCACATTGCTAGAGGGACTATTCCTTGAAGAAGTATATGATGCTCGGAAGGGTGGAGGGTCGGCTAATCAGAGGAAGACCCTCAACCAGGTGGATTGACAAGGTGACTGCTGCAATGGGCTCCTGTGTGTCAAGAAGTGTGAGGATGGCGCAGGACAGAACAGAGTTCAGATTTTTTTTTTTGTTCACAATGTCACTGTGAGTCATACTCAACTCGACAGCATCAAAGAACAATCTATTTGTAAAGAGCTCTGATGACTTAGTTTTAAGGAGTTGGGCTGTCAGCCCTGACGAACATGGTGTGAATCTAACAAATGCTCTTTAGGTGAAAGATGGGCAATTTCCTCCTCCACAATGTGCTGCCTCTGGAAACCCCCCGGAGGATCAGCTACGGGTCAGTACTGACTCAGTGGGAAATAACAACAACTACAAATCAATTTTGTGTGGAGTGCTGGTGGCTCAGTGAAATGGAACTAAATTGATCACACAAAGACATACAGCTCTAATCTATCAGCTGCTCCATCAGGGAAAGCTGGGTAATCTCCTCCCGGGTGATTTACTGCCTATGAAAACCTGGCTGGAGGATTAGCTACAAGTCCATTCCCACTTGATGGTACTTAACAATAAATCGAGATAGAGATAGAGATAGACAGATAGAGATAGAGATAGAGATAGAGATAGAGATAGAGATAGACAGATAGAGATGATAATATAGATAGATCTAGAGATAGAGACCTACATAGATAGATAGATAGATAGATAGATAGATAGATAGATAGATAGATGATAAGCAAAAGAATCTAAGAAGCTGGACTATCTAAGGAACACAGCATCAAGATTGGACACTCACTGAACACTCATGAACAGCCAGAAATAAGCAGATGGCACGACCTTACTTGGTAAAACTGAAGAGGGCTTAAAGTACTTACTAATATAAATAAAAACTAAACTTTTCAGTATGGATTATACCTCAAGTCCAGAAAAAAAAAATCTTTACAATTGGACCAATGAACAATATCATACTCAATGAATAAAATATTAAAGTAGTCCAAACTGTCATTTTGTCTGGGTCCACAATCAATGGACATTGAAACTACAGTCAAGAACTCAAGATTTAATGTACATTGATGTTATAGTCAAGAACTCAAAATTCAATGTACAGAGAGATCCAAGATGGCGGCAGAGGCAGAGACAGCGTGGTGAGCTGTGGTAGTAGCGAACCACTTAAAGCAGGGCCATTATGGCCTTCCACAGACTTCGGCTTATTGATAATTGAACACTTAAACAGTTGATGACTGGCCCTCAGTGAAGATTGAAGCTCAACAACAGGAATTCAAGGATTCCCA
>NW_006399838.1:10442859-10455375 GCF_000299155.1 Elephantulus edwardii
GGACCCTCATAATTTCCTTCACCTGCTCCCCCCACTGACCAAACTGTGCAGCTCTGCAACTGCATCCTGGCCCATCCTCACCCTTCTGCCCCCAACCTTCACCTCCTTGTACCCCCAATATGTTTTTCCCAATAAAAAAAATATTAAAAAAACAATTCAATGTACATTGAACCTACAGTCAAGAACTCAAGATTCTGTTGCATTAGGAAACACTTTTCTACGAAATCATACTTATTTGCCCCTCACTCATGGCTCCACAGATCTCTTTCTTTATAATACAGAGCAACAGGAAAAGACATTAAATTTCATTTTTAAAAAATAAAGCAAAACTCAATAGCATTTTAATAAAGAGTGTGCATGACCCACGGAGTTTATCCCCAGCCCACTGCTTAATGTGCACAAGAAACTGAGAACATACTAAGACGAATCAAGACACTGAATTCTGTTCTCAGCCCTTTTTAGAAAGCCTATTTGAAGACACACACAGACTAGCAAAATATGTACTGAAATTAAGGATGTTGTTGTTGTTATGTGCCGTCAAGTTGCTTACAACTCATAGCAAACCTGTGTACAACAGCCCTTAACCGTGCTCTATATGAGCTAATCTTATTATCTCTGACACACCTATCTCCATTACTTGCCATGCCTTAGAATGCTGGACAATGACTAGGGATGATAGGAAGAGAATTGATGCCTTTGAGCTGTGGTGATGGAGAAGTGTATTGAATATACCATGGATTGCTAGGAGAACAAACAGGCTCATCCTGGAGAGGGTTAAATTAAGAACAAATAATGAATATATTATGATGTAATCAGCGATGATAACTTATCAGAAGAAAGGCAATTTAATTCCAAAAATCCAGCCACAGAAGACCCTGTGAAGAGTGGTTCTATTCTGACACACATAAATTCATCATGAAAGGGAGAGGACAAAAGACTGGTTTTTTTGGCTTAATGAGAAATTTGATTAACAAAGGAAAGAAATCACTAGAAAATTTACTAGCCAAAACACAAATCTTAAAGATATCATGAATGGATGAAAAGATAGCATTTTAATTGTTATTCAATATTCACTTTTCATTTAAAAAATCTGCATAATGAGGACAGAAAAAAAAGGAAAAAAATGATAGCATGCCAATGTTGTTGTTATTGTTATGTGCCGTCGAGTCGTTTGCGACTCATAGCGACCCTATGCACAACAGCCCTAAACCCTGCTCTATTCTGCGCCAATCGCACTGCCTCTGACACATCCATCCCGATTACCCCAGTCACTGAATCAATCCATCTTATAGAGGGTCTTCCCCTCCTGTGCCATCCCTCCACCCTCCCAAGCATGATGTCCCTCTTCAAGGACCCGTCCCTCCAATACTTTGCCATAATGGGAAGACAGTAGCTTAAAAATGCTTTTCGAAAGCTTTTAAGTAAACGTGTAAAGGTACTTTCCAAATTAATGATGAGATAAATGAAATATCTGTATAAATAAGGTTCATATAAACAAGAGACAGAAAGAGGTGGAGGTATTTGTGGGCAGGGAGAACAGGACACTGTCTCTTTAAACTGACTGGAATTGAAGCACATTTTTTATTACATTTTATTATTTTTATTATTCACTTAAGTTGTATTTCGTGCATGTACATTGTGTTTTTCTACAGTCTTTCATTTACGTAATATTTTGTTAAATATAATGAACTTTTTTTAAATTGTGTTTTATAAAATTAATACCATTGATCTGTGCCCACTACTATCCCATCTATTGAGAGCCCCATTGATCTTTTCTGATTCAATTTTTTAATGGATTAGTGGGGCCAGTGGCAGCAGATGTGGACTGTAGAGAGTCAGATGCAATGTGGAGATGGCTGAGTCTGAGTTCAAATCACTTTATAAAGGGGAGCTGTCCCCATCAATAATATCCATAATACCATACAAATAACTACATGGTTAGACATGTCACCCCAATGCTTCTGCTCCTATTTCTACCAGTCATTGGATCCAATATTTATTGCAAATCAACTCACAGACTGTAGTCACAATGTGGAGTTTATTAGGAAAATAAGTTGGGAAGTGGAGGAGGCAAAGAATATCACCTAATACTAGTCAAGGTTTAATCTAGCAGTTCCAAACCATATTAACAAGGCACAATTTCTCAATTAGTCCAGACAACTTCTCAGTGAACAAATTAAAGTCTAGGTTTAGTTCAGCAGGACAATGAAATGTCTGGTTCCTTTAATTAGTCTTGCAAACTTTATCTCAGAACAGTTACAAGTTAACTTTTCATTCACTCATCCAGCAAACAAAACGTTTAAGTATGTCTCCATATCCAAGGTTCCTCTGGTTATACCTTGCAACAGTTACTTCCCAGCAGTGCCACATTCCCTTCACCCTGCCTCCACCAGCATCTCCCAGTGTCTTCACAGTCCCCTGCCCCCAGTGTGGAAAATGCTCGCTTGTATTGGTCCACAGCTGTTGATGATTTGCAATAGCATGTGCCCACAGTTAAGGTAGCTGGAGATCATGCTTTCCAATGGTGGCTAACACAATGGCTAGAAAAGATAATTTTCAAGGATCCTGACATCACAAGGCTGTAGACGTTGATCTTCTGCAGTAAGTGTTTCAAATCTTCTTCTCTTTGTGCAAGCAGGGTTGTATTAACTGCATAAAACTGGTTGTTGATGAGTCTTCTCCTAAACTGATGCCACCTCCTTTATATAGTACAACTTCTCTATTTGTTCATCATACAGATTCAGTAGGAATAGAGAAAGAATAAAACCCTGAAGCATACTTTTTTCCTTATTTTAAACTCTACAATGTTCCCATGTTCAGTTGGAAAACTGCCTCTTGGTCTGTGTATAGGTTTCATCTGAACACAATTAAGTGTTCTAAGATTTTCATTTGCACAGTCAAGTAGAGAGAGCTGCATTGGCCTAGTGTACAGAAAGTTATGCTACCAAGCCCAAGGTAGGAAATTTTAAACTACAGCCCTCAGGCCTTGCTTAAATTGGTTTTGGTCAAACATTCTTCTACATGGTATAGCACTGATCTGTGTCTTGCTGTGCAGAGGTAACTCATGGTTGCTGTGATGCACAACACTGTGACACTGATGTGCCAAATGTGATAATGGTCACCCATGGTGGACAGTGTCTGGTGGAGCTTGGAAGCAGGAGTAGCATCCACTTCAGAAATAGCTTGCCTCCAGAATCTCTATGAACAGTGTTCAGGTCTTTCATTCATAGGATTGCTATGAGTCATCTACGACTCGACGGCACCTAAAATTAACAACAAGATTCTCTTTGTTCTTCCATGTTTGCCACAGTTTATAATGATCCACACCGTCAAATGCCTTTGCATAACCAATGCTTAATATGCATCTGAAATTTTTACAATGAGGAAGGATGACAAATTATCCCTTTGAATCACGGTGTTGGTGAAAAATATTGAGTACCCCATGGACTGCCAAAAGGATAAACAAATCTATCTTGAAGGAAGTCCCTCTTACAGGCCAGGGTGATAAAACTTCATCTCACTCACTCTGGTTACACAAGGAGAAATCATTCTTTGCAAAGATACATCATGCTGAGAAAGTTGAAGGGTCAGAAAAAGGCAGTAAGACCCTCGAGATGGATCGACTTGGTGACTACCACAGTGGCCATGGCGGAGATCGCGAGAATGGCACAGGACAGGACAAGATTCAGATCTGTCCTTCAGAGAGTTGCTGTGAGTCATATCGTGCTTGATGACACCGAATAACTTCACTCCAACGTACTTTTCCACCAACTGCCACCCCCGAAATATAGAAATGAAGCCGTTGTGGAATGAGTATGGGAAGCATCATTTCATCGAGATTCAAACTTTAGAGTCAGACAAGTCTGTTTCCACTCCCTGATCCATTACTGACTAATGTTGAGACTTAGACTAGTTACCCAATTCTTCTAAGCTTCCTCTCTCTCAACTCCAAAATGAAGACAAATATGATACTTACTTCATAGGGAAATTACAAAAATTAAAGAAGATACGGCCTCTGAAAACCCACTGGAAGGTCAGCTATGGGTCGGTTCTGACTCGGTGGTATACAACAGCCACTATGGTGGTGCTGTCTGACAGGGAGCTCTGGTGGTCTAGTGGCAAGAAGCTGTGCTGCAATCCCAAAGGCCCATGGTTTGAATCCACCAGTTGCTCCATGGGAGAATGATGGTGAATCTCCTTCCGGGCAATCAACCACCTCTGAAAACCCACTGGAGGGTCAGCTCTGGGTCGGTTCTGACTTGATAATAAACAACAACAAACACATGACTATAAAGTGTGTCATATGGAAAATGATCAGGGAATGTTAGCTGTTACAACAATAACACCAAATTATACAGCCACAGCATTAATAATAAAACCCAAAAGAGAACATGCTTAGATTCCAGAGTTGTACATTTATGCTACAGAAATGAGGCTTCTAAGCTGATTCCTACGACAGAATTACTGGCAAGAGACAAGATGAATAGAGAAAATGATTATTAATCGAAAAGACAAGTGTAAATTGATAACAGTGCAACTAAATTCCAAAATCAATCTCCATACTAGTCTATGTGTTTCCTATCGCCAAAGAGTAGTGAGAGAAGATCTTCACCCTGAAATCTACAGCGTCCCTTTTCAGCAGGAAGTAGCTAAGAGAATACGCCATCCCCTTTTCCTTATGAATCAGGGTGAAGTCTCTCTCAGGGAGGAGTGATAGGGAATGGCAAAGGACACACTGACAAAGGAGATTAATCAGAACTGGTTTTGACAAGCACTGTGGCAATTAGACACTTAAAACAGACTTTCAAGGGGGGGAAAAAAAGAAGAACAAACTGGGGAGGAGATTAGAGAAAATAGTGCAACAATGAATGAATGAAAACCCAAAATCTCTGTAAATGTTCATTAAAATTAATAAAATTTAATAATAAAAAAGACAAATGTAAAATAATAATGTCAATTTTCACTCCTACAAATTTGTTTGTGTTTTAAATAGGTTTCTTTTTTTATAAAAACCCTACAAAAATAACAAACCAACTCAAAACACCAAACTTACTGCTACCACATTGATTCTGACTCAGTGTAACATCTCTCTGGTTTCTGAGTTCAGCAAAGGAAGAGACTGTCTGTCTTTCTCCCAGGAATTCAAAGGGCAAATGTGTCTGGCTCAGTGTAAAACGCACTGCACCACTAGGGCCCCTGCACCATACAGACCTGCTATTCTTCTTTTCAGTTCCAACTTGTAAAGATCTTCCATCAGCTTCTGGGGCTGTAAATCCTTATGGGAGGAGATTCCCCATCGTCTTCCCACTGAGCCCTGGTGGAACGCTATCTTTAATGTTGTAACACATAATGCACTACATCAACAGGGCGCCTGTAGACTGAGATCATCTAGAGAGTTCCAGAATAAACTGCAAACTATAGCCAGAGCTCTATTTTACACCAAAGTTGAATTTGGTGAGTATGTCCAAATACAGTAATTAAATGGTCCTCTTTTGACTGAAGGGAACTCCGGGAGCTTAGTGGGGAAGTTCTATTGCCTACGCAAAGCCGTGTGGTTTGGCTCCAGTAGCCCATCTGCAGGAGAAAGATAGGTAATCTCCTCCCATGTGATTTCCTATCTCTGAAAACCCACTCGGGTTGAGCTGGGAGTCCCTTCCGAACCGATGGCACCTACCAGCAACTCATAACTAAAGCGAGCTCTGGCGGCTGGTGGTAAGGAGTCCAGGTTGTGTCAGGGCAGTTCACCTCTGCCTTACAGAGTTCATCTACAAGGGTCGAAACACATTTTTTGCTGCTACTCTATATACTCTCCTTTGGCCAAAGAGCATGGTGCTGTGTACGTGGGTGTTGTGTTGCGGCGGTCTCTGGAGAAAGACGACTCTGCCTCCAGGAGCCAGGGAAGCCACGCTTGGCCTTGGGTTGAAGGCAGCAGAGGCTTCAAGCCCAAAAGGAGAAAAAGAGGAGGGAGGAGGCTGCCATAATCTCCCAGGTTTGCTCCAGTGTTACATTGTTTTTGTTCAGACATTCCTCTAGGTCGTACAGCCCTGGTGTACAAGTTGCCGTACCGCGGTCACTTGTGGTTGCTGTGAGGCTGAACACTGTGACACTGATGTGTCAGATGCGTTAATAGTTGGCTACCCAGTGCGGACATTGGGGTGGAGCTCCCCGATTAAAACAAGCTTGGAAGGAGGAGTGGCATCCACTTCCATAACAGCTTGCCTCCGGAAACCCTATGAACCTGGAGAGAGAATGAGAGGCACCCAAGCGTCAAGGACTCTCCTTCACAGGGTCGCTCTGAGTCCCATGCTATTCGACGGCACTTAACAACAACAACAACTCTATATGCTCGGCTATTTCTCTCCTCAAACCCACTCTGAGCCTTCATAACTTCTGACACAGTGTGACTCCTGTTTCTGAAATCTTGACCTTCACTTTGCTAGGAAGGACACAGATACGCTAAACCATTCTAATGTTTTAATTAGCAAATACGTTTCTTGCTTCTGGATAAAATGCTGGTGGGAAGAATTTAGGACAGGATCTTGATAGACCTTGAACGTGTGACTAGTCAGGCACCCTGGCACCCTGAAGGGTCTTCCAGTCCCTCATAAATGACTCTGTGTGAGGAGGTGACCCTATGTGAAGAGCGAAAGGATGACCCAATGTGAAGAGATGAACCTTTCTGAGGAGATGACCTTGTGTGAGAAGATGACCCTCTTTGAGGAGAAGACCCTTTATGAGGATATGATGCTATGTGGGGATATACTATTCCTATGTTCAAGGCCAGATATGTCTCCATGGCAGACTGCTTCCAGGGGAGAGAGATTTAACAAAAGCTCGGTCATTGCTGATTCCTGTCTCAGCAAACCCTTTGGGACACACCACAGTGCCCTTTCCTAATCTTTTTTGCCTCTCCACCCACTACGGTTCTCTGATAGGTATCATGAAACTCTGCCACTGTCTTAATTTAACATTAGAGCATTTGGTCCCAAGTTTAGGAAGCCAGCAGTTTCTGTAAGTTAATACACTATTTTCCTTCACCAACTTCTACGTTTTGTTATTATACTTGCCTGTTGAGTCCCTTAGGATATATGGATTAAAATGGCTATTAGAGGAAATTTCATTTCTATTTAATTGAAAGTTACTGGTCAGACAAGCGTTCTATGTAATTGTTCACATGGGATGTTTAAAAAAAAAATCCATACTCTATTTCCCCACATCTAAGCAGATCTGTATGATTTCCTTTAACTTTGATATGCATTTCTTTTCCAAACAAATCCTGAACCCAGTAACCTCGGCAGCCTAATTTAAAGCTTTAACGGGAGAGAAGTGTTTTCCGCCCCTGAGACGCTTTTGTTACTGCGGGCTTTCTCTTTTTGGATTGATTAGTGGTTGAGACATTTGAACGCTCGTTTTAAGGGCCTTGTGATGGACAATTTAAAAAAAAAAATCAAATCATCCTAATTCTGTATGGTTCTTTTCTAATGACTTTTTAGAGCTGCATCATTTTATCCTTTGTTCCCATTTATTCCCCACTTGAGAGACTGAAATTCAGCATTTGCCTAAACAAAGTACCCAATGAACAATTGCATTTAATGTGTATTTTCTCTTCTCCTGTCTCCTCATGTATTGAAGTTATGGATTCAGACAGAACCTCTTTGCAAATGTGGACAGCAGCCTGCACTCTGTCTTTTCATGCTGTCATATTCCTTTGTTGATATCTCTGTTTTAAGATGAGTTGGCCCCATGCATCACCAATTGTCTTTTGTTTTCACGCTGCAGGGAAGACTGGGCTAATCCATATGTCACTATGAAACTTCAGGCCTCTCTGTTTGACAGGTAGCAGGCCTGACAGCAATCTATTGAAAATGCATTTTAGACAGCAATCTATTGAAAATGCATTTTAGACTATCATTTTTCTAGTCTAATTTACTCTTAATAAAATGACTTTGAAGACAAGGGGTCCACTCTGTGTTGGTTTGCTTCTTTCAGATAATTGCGTTTTGAGAAAGACACACTGACAGTTTCCACAAATACAAAATCATGAAACTCCTTTGGGATTAAAGTGAGCTTCACAATAAATTGCATCTTTTAGCCTAAGTGATCCCAAAGCACTTTGGGAACTGTGGACATTCAAATGAGTCCCCAGGGCAGAAATAGAGTGAGACGTTTGTTCAAGCCTTCAGAATATGGCACATTCTGTTATGTACAGTGGACTCTCTCTCTGTCTCTCTCTCACACACACACACCCCTTTACAAAGCAAGGAATACGTAAAAGGAGAGAAAAAAATACATGTATACAATGCAAACCCCCTCAATCTCATATCTGACCCTCCAGTGGGTTTGAGGGAGGCTGTAAGTCACACAGCAGGGCATTGTTCACCTTGTTCCTGCATAGCCATTATTGAATTCAAACCACTAGAACAATTCCACCCTAGATTTCCAGCACAACTCCATACAGACTTGGTTTTTAGCTGCTGTTGAGTTCACGAACAATGGATCTGACCTCTTGAGCCGTCCTCACAATCTCTGACCGACTTGACCCCATTGCTGCAGTCACTGTGTCAATTCACCTGGTTGAGGGTCTTCCTCGTCCCTCCACATTTCCTAGTATCACGTCTCTCTCTGAGGAATAGCCTCTCCTCGCAAAATGCCCGAAGTAGGTGAGATGAAGCTTTATCATCTTTGCCTCCAAGAAACACACTGCCACACCGTCCAAGACCTACTGGTTTGTTCTTTTGGGAGTCCATGAGATATTCAGTACTCTTCTCCAACACCACAGTTCAAAGGTATCAACTTGTCTTCTGCCATCTTTATTTGTTGTCCAGCTTTCAGATGCATAACAAGTGACTGAAAAGACCATGGCTTAACACAAGTGCACCTTAGTCTTTAGACTAGCATCATTGCTCCTCAATAATTTGGAGAGGTCCTGATTGCAGACCTTCTCAGTGCAATATATCTCCTGTTCTCCTGGCTGCTAGTGCCAAGATTTTCCCTACAGACTAGGCCCCCAGAAGTCCCTAGTTTACTCGTAGATGGCAATGGTGGTGATGTAAAGGTAGCATTCTTACTTGCATTAATACATCTCAAGCACCTTTGTCACTTAAATCAGTGGAGGTTTGCATGTTGCTGTGATGCTGAACAAGTTTCAGCAGAGCTGCAGACTAAGAGGGAATGAAGAAGAAAGACCTGGTAAATTGACTTCTGAAAATCAGTCTGTAAAAACCCTCTACCATCAACAAATGAATGGATAAGAGAAGCTGTGGTATATTCACACAATGGAATACTATGCTGCATTGAAAAACAAGGAACTCATGAAATATTATACAAAATCGGTGGCCCTGGAGGACATTATGCTGAGTGAAATATCTCAGTCACAAAAGGACAAATACTTCATGGTGCCACTGTTGTAAAACAAGACTGACATCAGGGTTGAGGGGAGACTGAGAAAGATGGGATAAATAATGTATATTGCATTGAAACAGATGAGGGAGAGAACTGTTTAAAAGGGCTATATGATTAGATTTTATTGTTATGACAGGAGTCCAGAAGGAAGGCTGCAGAGTGGAGTGGACTTGGGGGGAGGGATTGTATAACAATGAAAGAATTTTTTCTTTAACTTTTCAAAATGAAAAGCGAATGGGGAGGGGGAGATCAGAGGAGGAAGAAAAGTGCAACAATGAATGAATGGAAATCCAAAGTCTCTGTAAACTTTCATTAAAATAAAACTTAATAAAAAAATATTTTTTAAAAAAAAAAACCTCTGGATCCCAGCAGTCTGAACTTGTAAGTCGAGCCTGAACTTCAAGGTAGCCAATGAAGAACACTCAGGTGAATGAGTGGTATGACCATTGCCAGAAGGTGATAAAACTGAGTACCCGCAAAAGATAACAAAGCTATATACACACAAAAGATAACAAAACTGTAAGCAAGAGGAACGACAATGGTACATTATTTTTTAATTTGTTCTTATTTTTTTTTATTTCACAGGACGATGGACTTTTTTTTTCACAGACCATTTCTTCCTTCCCTCCACAATGAAGGAGAAAAAGAACAAAAGCTCACTGTTAATGTCTCAGCAGCCTTTCTTTTAAAATACTGGCAGTCCTTAACTGCTCAGAACTGGTGGCCTTCACATTTGAAAGAACAATTGTCGAGCTATTTTGCCTATGCAAAAATTTCGTCCCATTTTGCCAAATGGATAACTGGTCGTGCAATGTAACGGTTAAAGCTGTGTGTCAACGTGGCTAGGCTGTGATTCTCAGGCATTTGGCAAGATTGTGCTGTCAATCCCAAAGTGAGAGATTCTAATCTACCAGCTGCTTTAAAGTGCAAAGGTGGGCAATCTCCTCTTGTGATTTATAGCCCCTGGCAACTCCCTGGAGGGCCAGTCTGTGAGTCTCAACAGCACATAACAACAGCAATGTATGTAAATACTTCCCAAGGAGTCATCAAACAGTTGAAAGGGAAGCGTCCTTGGATCTGTGCTCTGTCTCCCCTCCCGTATGTAAATAAATGCTTGGCCACTTTGAGCTCTCTTTTTCCTACTCTTTGTCCTCACCTGATCTCCAGCTCTTGGAAGGCAAGCCTTCAGAAGTCCTCAGCTTTGCCACTTGACTGGAAAACTGTGGACTTACAACCACACATGAGAGGGCAAAGATTTTAGTCTGTTATTTGACCATAAGACTTGCCAGCCGCTACAGTGTATGCTTAGTTGATGCAAAACCCTCAATAATTCTTTTTTATTATCATATTTGAGTGAAACTTTATGAATCATTGGTTTTTCTTTTTCTTTTTAAAAAGAAAATTTTACTTTGTGATTTTAGTAAGTGTTTTACAGAGAACTCAGATTTTCATCCATTCATGGTTGCACATTTTACCCCCTCTTCCTCCTTCCCCCTCCACAGTTCACTTTTTAAAAATATTCATTCATTGCTGCACAATAACCTACTTTCCCCCTTCCCCCTCCCCAGACCTCTTTGCAATGATGTACCTCTTACTCTAGGCTGTTGTACATATAATGTTTAATCATACTTTCTTTCATCTGTTCCAGTGTACCGGTCATTATCTATCCACTCTTACCCTATTCTCCTCCCAACCCCCATGTCAGACCCGCTTTTGTTTTTTCATTGAATCATTCACACGTTTTGGTTTATAACATTAATTACAGTTGCACAATGTGATTAGTCAATTAGTTGCCATGTCCGTTCAGTTCTTTATTGTATATTGCCTTTTCCTTCACTCAATTTATCTATTTATTGATTTTTTTCTCTCCCTCTCCGTCCCTCCCTGGTAAGCATGCCATTTCCTCACAATTGCATGAGCCATTTCTTTGAAGCAAATCTCTGTATGTTTATCTACATACTTCACTGGTTTTGCTCTTCTAGAAAACCCAGACCAGGACACCCAGTAAAACTTGTTCACTTACAAGGCACTTTTGGTACTTTATAAATCATTACAATATTGTCATAATGGGGAAAAGCTCAGAGATTTAAAACTATCGATAGCAATGTAATTAGTAATACATGATACAAGGAAGATACAATTTAGTTATATTTATTAATGATTTTAATCCTTTAAATGGTCAGCCACACTGTTACTGCAGTGTCTCTGATAATGGTGACATTTTAAGAGTAATAGATTCATTGCCATCAAGTCAGAACTAACTCACAGCTGACCCTCCAGTGGGTTTTTAGAGGCTGAAAAAGCCGGTGGGAGGTTACTGTCCATCTGTTTCCTTTGGAACAGCTGGTAGATTCAAACTCTTGGATGAGAAGTGCAGCTGTCTCTAGACCAAGCCGCCAAGGTCCCCTCTTTAATTAGAGAAAGTGGTTAACTTCTCTATTTAGCTAGAAAGCTGGCTGCGTACATTTATTTTCACAGCCTTTATTATTCTGATAGGAGGAAGGTATTCAATTTCTTTTCTTGAGGAAAGGCAGTCCTGTGACAAACAGAGTTTCTAGTCCTTGGAAAAGAGCAAGGAGGTAAAAAAAACACAAAAGGGAAATGGGGAATTCCATGAGAACATTTATGTTCCTTTTTTTATATTTGCCCTCATAGCCTATTACGGCCTCACTCTGGAGTGGGGGCACTAGGCC
Source organism: Elephantulus edwardii (assembly GCF_000299155.1). Lineage (NCBI taxonomy): Eukaryota > Metazoa > Chordata > Mammalia > Macroscelidea > Macroscelididae > Elephantulus > Elephantulus edwardii. The sequence goes on from NW_006399838.1 coordinate 10,454,955, forward strand.
GCCTTTCCCTCAGGGAATCTGTCTCTCTCTTTCTCTCCTTTTTCCTTGTCTTTCCCTCTGATGTTCTTTCCAGTCCCCTTCCATACTTCTCCTCTTTCTCCTCCCTTCTCAACCTTTCTCCCTCTGTAAGCAAATAAAATTCAGTATCAGACATGCTGGAGATCTAGAGTGCGAATTTTCATTTTTTTTGACAGACATCAAGTTTCTTTTTAACTAATTCTAATGAAAGTTTACAGAGACTTAGGGTTTCCAGTTGTTCATTGTTGCACTTTTCTCCCTGCCCCACCTACCCCCCAATTCATTCTTCTCCTTGAAAAGTAAAAGAAAAACTCTTTCATTGTTTTGCAATCCCTCCCCACCCCCACCCCCCAAAAAGTCCACTCCACAATGCAGCCTTCACTCTGGACTTCTGTAATGACAA
>NW_006399838.1:10456280-10457311 GCF_000299155.1 Elephantulus edwardii
AACTAACTCAGTCGTATAAGGACAAATACTCTACAAGCTGTTCCACTACTTCAAATATTTCCTGAGAAAATGAGAACTCAGGCACAAACTGAGATTTGTACACTAATGTTCATAGGAGCATTATTCACCATCTCAGGAACATGGAAACAGCCCAGATGTCCAACCATAAACGAATGGATTGGCAAAGTATGGTACATTCACACAATGGAATACTATACAGCGCGCAGGAGCAATGGTTTTGTTAATTATTACCTAACTTAGGAGGGACTGGAGAGCATTATGCTGAGTGAACTAACTCAGTCCCACAAGGACAAATACTGTATAAAACCATTTTTGTGGAATGAGTATGAGGATCCAAGGGGGTGTGTGGAAGCAGCAGGTCAAGGATGTGTGGGGGGCAGGGAGGATTTAGTCATGAAGTTGTACAATTTATTGGAGGGTGGGGAAAATCTGAAAAATCTGTTCTGGGAAAAATGTATTTGGATTTCGTAAAGAAACTAGTATAATTTTAAAAATAATAGAAATGCAAAAATGTAAATGTGCCCTCCAAAAGGAAAAAGACTATTATTATAGAACAAGTATAAGGATCCAAGGGGGGGGCATAGAGGTGATGATGGGTAGTATGGGGGGGTTAATCATAGGGTTATACAATTTGGTGGGTGCAGGAAAGAGTGAAGCAAATGGGAAAGATCCAGTGTGAAAAACAATGTATAGGAACTTTGTAAATAAACAAGTATAAATTTTAAAAAAATGTGTAATTAAAAAAAAGATGTTATTAGCTGAATATTGAATGGCCCAGGAAGAATCAAAAGAAAACGGAAGTGCAAAAAGCTGAACATAGAAATTCCACATGACCCACCTATTCCACTATGTGGAATATACCCTGAGAATATGAGAACTGAGGCACAAACTGAGATTTGTACAATGATGTTCATAGCAGTATTATTCACCATCACAAGAACATGGAAACAGCCTAAATGTCCAACCACAAATGAATGGATTGAGAAATTATGGTATAATCACACAATGGA
>NW_006399838.1:10458316-10462610 GCF_000299155.1 Elephantulus edwardii
AAAACAAAACAAAAAAAGCCCCAGGAATAGATGACATACCAACTGACACATTTCAACAAACAGATGCAGCCCTGGACAGTATCACCAGGTTGTGCCAAGATCTCTGGATGACAGCTACCTGGCCGACTAACTAAAAGGGATACATTCCTATTTCCAAAAAAAAGTTGACCCAACAGAGTATGGAAATTATCAAGCAATATTACTAGTATCACGTGCAAGCAAAGTCTTACTTCAGACTATCAAAAAAACAACTGTAGCAAAACACTGACAGATACCTACTAGAAAGAAATACAAGCTGGGATTAGAAGAGGCTGTGACACTCAGGACATCATTGCCTAAGTCAGATGGATCTTGGCTGAAAACAAAGAGCATGAGAAGAATGTCTATTTGTGTTTTATTGAATCTGCAAAGCCATTTTACTGTGTGTGAATGACAACAAATTGTGGCTAACGTTGAGCAAAATGGAAATCCCAGAACACTTGATTGTGTTCTTGTGAAACCTGTACTTAGACAAGGAATCAGCTGTCAGAACAGAGCAAGGAAACACAGCATGGTTCAAAATCAAGAAAAGAATGTGTTAGAGCTGTGTCCTTTCTCCATACCTTTTCAATGTAATTTATGGGGAGAAATGTGGCATCAGGATTGGAGGAAGACTCATCCACAACCTGAGTTATACAGATGGCATGACTTTGCTTGCCAAAACTGAAGAGGACCTGATTGTTTCCTGATATTTCTCAACATCAAGAAAATAAATATTCTCACCAATGGGCCGGTTGGCAGCACCATGATAAATGGAGAAGAGATTGAGGTTGTTAACAATTTAATTGGCTCAGCTCCACAATCAACACTTTCAGCACTAGCAGTCAGGAAATGAAAAGACGGGCTGCATAGTGAGAGTCTGCTGTCAGGCACCTTTACAGAATGCTGAGAGTAATGATGTCAGTCTCAAGATTAAGATATGCCTGTCTGGGTCACGGTCTTCTCAATTACATGCTGGACAGTGACTAAGGATGACAGAAGAAGAATCAATACCTTTGAGTTGTGGTGCTGGAGAAGAGTATTGAACATACTTTTGACTGCCAAGAGAACAAGCAAGTCTGTCCTAGAGAGGATAAAACCAGGTTGTTCTTTGTAGGTAAAGATTTTGAAACACCATCTCTCATAACTTGTGTATGTTTCTAGGAGGGACCGGTCCCTGGAGAATGACATCATTATACTTGAAAAGGTGGAGGGTCAGTGGGTGGAGGGTGGAGAGGAAGACCTTGAATGAGAAGGATTTACACAGTGATTGTGGCAAAGAGGGAAGGTGTGTCACTGGACAATCAAGATATCAGTGAGCACAATGCCATTTTCAACATAATCAAACACATAAAAACTCTCCTCCTTTTCCATTTGAGATCTCTGTGAGAGAAGGTTAAAGAAGTCAAACTTGAGACCTTTTATGTCCATATGGAATTGCGCACTTTATTTTTCAGCATTAAGATGTTGAGTGAAATATCTCAGTCACAAAAGGACAAATACTGCATAGCGCCACTGTTTTAAAACGGGCCTGATACCGGGGTTGAGGGGAGACTGAGAAAGATGGGATAAATTGTGTGTACTTCATTGAAAGAGATGAGGGTGAGAATGGTTTAAAAGGGATATATGATAAGGTATTATTGTCATTATAGGAGTCCAGAACGAAGGCTGGACTTGGGGGGAGGGATTGTATAACAATGAAAGAATTTTTCTTTTACTTTTCAAAGAGAAGAGCAAAGTGGGGAGAGGGGTGGGCAGGGAGAAAAGTGCAACAATGAATAAACGGAAATCCTAAGTCTCTGTAAACTTTCATTAAAATCAATAATAAAAAAAATGACTGAAAAAAAGATAATGTTTGCAGTCTTGAATGATGTATACAAAATATATTTCTTAACTAAAAGAAAGGAAAAAAATTTTCTCAGCCAGTCTGCATTTTCAACTAGTAGTAGAAGATAGAACAAAATCCAACAGGAGAGTAGGGGACAAAAATAAAAATGTTTTCTAATTCTATCACCCCAGTTTTGCTTGTTGAACATACCTAGTATACAAGTGTTGTTACTTAAATTCTTATGCTTTTGTCAAGTAGTTTCTAGCATTATAAAGTGCTGTTTCCACTTTAAAGAGGAGGAAAAGATGACTTCAGATAACTTTCCAAAATGTGCACTGCCAGTAAATTTATTTGAATTCAGTATTTTAGACTAGGTTTTGTTTGACCATTCTGCTATAGAGATTTCAGTTGAATATCATCTTTTAAGGTCTCCCTTTTATCTTAAAATGGGGTTCCACACTAGAGAGCATTTTTTTAAGTACATGTAATTCAGCTTTCTTTTTTTAATTTTTATTTTGTGTGTGTGTGTGTACCGTCAAATCAGATCTGACTGGTACAGGAGGAGATTGTCCCTCCTTTCCCGGCAGAGCATCTGGTGGATTCGAACCATGCTCCTCTGGGATTGCAGTGCAGCTTCTTGCCACTAGGCCACCAGAGCTCCCCTTAGAGAGCATTTTTATTGGTTCGCTAAAATGTTTGGTAACTCTCCTGGAAATCCAAATCTCTCGTTGCTAGATCAGCATGAAGCCAATCCTACCCTTTGCAACCCCAAAATAGAAAAGCCTTGTTTCTCTGAAACTCATAAAATATTCTTCCTTTCCAAACTCAGGGAAACCTCTTTATGATCTCGAGATTTTCAGTTCTTCAGGTTCTCTTCTCTTAAAGAGGCTGGAGTTAGGTTCTTTGCGTTCTAAACACGGATGTTCAGACTACCTGAGTAATGTTGGAAACATGACCTCACTGGGCCCACATCCCAGGAGACAGTAAGGTGCAGTGCTCCAGTCACCTCCAACCCCTGATACCAGACCACACACCCTCCCACTGAGCACAGATCTATCCAGACCCCTTCCGTGTGTTTCTTCCATAATTTATCTTCCAGGACCCTGGGAGTGTTGGGCTTTGTGACCTTTGGGTTAGGTTTCAGAAACAAGACTTAATGCAACTTCTTTGGAAACTGAGATATTATCCCCTAAACAAGCCACATGCTCCCTGGCTTTCCAGATGAGAAAAAACAAAACAAACAAACAAACAAAACCATTCAGGTGAAGGTGGCCGGTGGGGAAGGAAGGAACTTCAAATGTTTATCCGGCTACCACTTTTTGTATTCAAGAAAATTTCCTTTCTTTCAGATCAGAGTCTATAGTCTGAAACCCATATTCCTCTCGGGGAGATGTAATGTTAGGCTAAAAATAAAAATAGAGGGTGAAGCTCAACTCAGAAATCGCTATGGCGGGACATTTTTCTGAAACCAAAACTTAGAAAATCCTATGTCAGGACATTTTCCAAAACCAAAACTCAGAAAACCCTATGTCAGGGCATTCCCCAGAACCAGGACTCAGAAATTCCCATATTCCCACCTTTTCCAAAACCAAAAATTTTATGCACCAATGAGCTACTGCAACATCAACTCATCTTAAAACCCCCTAAAACACACTAAAGCCCAATGCCCAGGGCGACTCCCCTTGCACAGCAGGCCAGCGCGCAATAAACTCTGAGAAATGTGGTTCTTGGCTTCGATCTGAAACCTTTCAAAATGGTCACGATCAGTATTCTCTACTGCACAAAGCAAGCTTTCAACAAATGTCTACTGATCAAAATTGCTCTAGTTTCCCCAAATACATTAGTACCAAAAATATTCATGACTGTTTAAACATAATCTAGAGTTTGAGTTGTATCTAGACTCGCATAAACTAACAAGTTTGCCAACTTGTATCCTGCGGAATTGCAAAGTACACACAGGAGAAAGATACATTTGATTGATGGCTGTGTAATTAGTTCCCTGGGCCTAGAACGTTATTAAAAAGGGAATCTTCACAAAGCTGATACTTCATCCCTGATGTGCCATCTATGCTGATGAAAACCACACAAAGGAACAAGGGATTCGGAGGGGTTACCTGGATAAACGTATTAACTAGGTAACAATGCTTACGACTTGTCAATAAAAGAAGGGTTTATAGTCTTCTGCTAAATTGTCAGAGTAATTGAATGTATGTGTATCTGATCCAACAAAGAGTAAATGGTAACCAAGAAATGCCTTAAACAAAAAGAGTTCCATAATGTGAAGAAGTTTGAAAAAATGCATTGCTTTTGCAGCTAACTAGAAGCTGTTTTGGAAAGAATGCTCCTCTTTGAGGCTGACTTTTCAACTAATCTAGCCCAGCTGAAAAACGTTCTCCCAGTCTTTAAAACCGTTCTCGTGACCTAGTGGCAAGAAGCTGCAACTACAAT
>NW_006399838.1:10464325-10479346 GCF_000299155.1 Elephantulus edwardii
GGAGGGACAGTGCAGGAGGGGAAGACCCTCTATGAGATGGATTGATTCAGTGACTGGAGTAATCGGGATGGGTGTGTAAGAGGCGGTGCGGTTGGCGCAGGATAGAGCAGGGTTTAGGGCTGTTGTGCATAGGGTCGCTATGAGTCAGAAACAACTCGGTGGCACATAACAACAACAACAACAACAAAGCTCAGAAAGGAAATGATAGAATAATTTAATTAATTCACACTAGAGTGCAAGAGTTAGAGCCAAAAAAGGAAAAACCCATTCAACACTTCTCAAACTGAAAGAATTGAAGAACAAATTCAAGACTTGTGTCGCAATACTGAAGGATTCTATGGGCAAAACACTGAAAGATATAGGAAGTATCAGAAGAAGATGGAAATAGTACACAGAGTCATTGTACCAAAAAGAATTAGTTTATATGTAAGGAAGTAGCATATGACCAAGAACTAATGGTAATGAAGGAAGAAGTTGAAACTGTACTGAACACATTGACAAAAATAAGGTCCCAGGAATTGATGGAATATGAATGGATGTGCTTAAACAAATAGCGGCAGCATGGATATGATTACTGATCTATGCCAAGAAATTCGGAAAATGGCTACCAACTGACATAAAGAGATCTCTAATTGTTTCCATTTCCAAAAGAAGTGATCCAACAGAATGTGGAAATTATCAAAAAATTATAATTAATATAACATGTAAGTGAAATCTTGTTGGGTACCAGAGAGCCAAAACCAACCAATAGCTGAACCTTCAGTAAATTTCAGAGGGAGCTAATGGCACGGGGGGAGGGGGCTGAGAGTATCTGGCTTTCTCTCACGGAGCACCTGGTGGATTTAAACTGTGTGCCTCTGAGTTAACCAGCACAAGATTATTTTAAAAACAAAAATGGCTTGGATAGCACATCAACAGGGAACTACCAGAAATTCAAGCTGGATTCTGAAGAGGCAATGACTTGGGGAATATAGTTTTAGACGTATCTTGGCTTAAAGCAGAGAATAACAAAAAAAAAAAAAACCATTAAGCTAAGATTATTTGTGGTTTGTTGACTCTGAAAGGGCATTTGACTGTATAGACCATCACAAATTATAGATAACACTGAGAAAAATAGGAGTCCAAAACACTTAATTGTGTTCACACAAAACCTGTGCATAGAGTAGGAAACTGTTGTCCAACCAGAACAAGGTAACATTGCATTGTCTTAAATCATGAAAGATGTGCATTAGGGTTGTAACCCTCCTGTCTATTCAATTTATATGCTGAACAGATACTTTGAAAAACTGGATTAGATGGAGAAGAATGTGACAATCAGGTTTGAAGACTCATCACAACTTGTGTTAAGGAGGCAACACCACTCGATTACAGAAAGGTAAGAGGACTTGAAACACAGAAAAACATAAACAACAGCCTTCAATATGCACTGTGTCTTAACACCAGAAAACAAAACTCTTCACCACTGGACTATTATACAATATCACATCAGAGAAAAGATTGAAGTTTGTCAACGATTTCATCTCACTTGCATCTACAATAAATTTTACTTGAATCCTTGGTAGTAGCAGTCAAGAAATTTAAAAATATATATATATCTATAAAAAGCCCAAATCCATGTTGCACTGGGAGAATTTGCTGTCAAAGATCTCTCCAAAGTACTAAAGAACAAATAATTTAAAAACTAAGGTGCACACCTGATCCAAAGCATATTTTTTCAGTTGCTTCCTACACATCTGAAGCTGGGCAATGAATAAGATAACAGAAAAATTGATGTATTTGAGTTGTAGTATTAGAAAATTTTACCTCTAAATTCCATAGAGGCTCAAGTGTGAAGTAGTTGGATTCTGGATGGTGGGTTCTCTTGTTTTGGTTGAGGGTCAGGTGTGGACGATTTGGTTGTTTTATTTCATTCCCAATCATGTGTGAGCTGATTGGGTTTGCCTGATTTGGCTAACAATGAGCTGTGGGCTGGAAGCCTCTTGTTTACAGTCAATCAGGAACCTGGTTGATGGGCCTTTATATTAAAAATTCTTTTGGGCCCTGACTAAGTCTCCAGTCTGGAGGCTAATGTGTGATGTTGGATTCTGGAGAATCGATTCTCTTGTTTTGCTTGAGGGTTGGGTGTGGACTATTTGGCTGGGTTGTTTTTTTTTTAAATTTCATTCACAATCGTGTGTCAGCTGATTGGAATTGCTGGATTAACTAACAATGAGCTGCGGGCCTTTGAGCCTGGTGTTAATCATGGTTGCGATGAACATTGCTGTCCTGAGGTAAACTGGGGTTTCAGTGATGCCAAACACTGTGCCACTGGTGTGTCAAATGCCATAATGGATATCCATGGTGGACGGTGTTTGGTGGCGCTCCCAGATTAAAACAAGCTTGGAAGCAGGAGTGCCATCCACTTCCTAAAACACATGCCTCTGGAAACTGTGAACTTTGAGAAACAACGGTAGTTATAGAACAGGGCTCAGGTCTTTTGTTCATATATCTGCTCTTTTGTTCATGGTCCTGCTCGATTCAACAGCACTTAACAACAACACAACAAATTCCATGGATTAAGGAGCTCTGGTGGCCTGGTGGTATGAAGCTGTGCTGCAATCCTGAAGGTACTCAGTTTGAATCTACCAGCTTCTTCTTGGGAGAAAGATGTTCGATCTCTTCCCGTGGCCTTGACTGCCACTAGAAAACCTGCCAGAGAGCCACTTATGGGTCAGTTCCACCTTGTTGGCACAAAACAACAACAACAAATCCCATTGACAGTCAAAAGAAGAAACGAAATACAACCCGGATGCTACTTAGAGGTAAGAATGATGAACTCCGTCTCACATATGTTGTCAGGAAGGCCAGTCCTTGGATAAAAGGACATAATTTGGGGAAAGGTGGAAGGAAAGAGAAAGAGAGGAAATCCTTCAACAAGATGTTTGCCACAGTGACTGTAACAATGGGTCCAAGCCTATCAGTGACGATGAGCATGGTGCAAGACAGGACAAGTTTCAGATATGCTGTTAATGGGATCGCCAGGACTCATAGTGCACTGAATGTTGTCATCAGGTGCCTTCGAGTCAAGTCCACCTCATTGTGACCCTGTGAACAGCTGAATCCTGCCTTACTCTGTGCCATCCCCTCATCATCTCTGATACACTAAAATTCATTGTTAAAGTCACCACGTTAACCCGTTTTGTTAGGGATCTTGCTCTCCTTTGCTACACTCAATCTTTCCAAGCATGAGGTCTCTTTCCAAGGAATAGTCTCCCCCAGCTACACTTCCGATGTATGAAGACAAAGTGTCATCATCCTTGCTTTCAAAGAGCACTCCCATTTTCCAAAGACATAGCTAGTTGCTCTTTTGGCAATCCAGGGGATATTCTCCCACACTACAACCCCAAGCCTTCGATTCTTTTTTTTTCTTAATAATGTCATTGAAAATTTACAGAGACTTTGGATTTTCATTCATTCATTGTTGCACTTTTCTCCCCTCCCAACTCTCTCCCCCAGTACACTACCCTCTTGGAAAAGTAAAAGAAAATTCTTTCATTGTTTTACAATCCCTGCCCCCCAGGTCCTCTCCACTATGCAGCCTTCACTCTGGACTCCTGCCATGACAAAAATACCTAATCTCATATCCCTTTTAAACAGTTCTCTCCCCATCTTTCTCAGTCTCCCCCAAATCCCGAGGTCAGTCCTGTTTTACAACAGTGACACCATGCAATATTTGTCCTTTTGTGACTGAGATATTTCATTCAGCATAATGTCTTGCATGAGTTCCTTGTTTTTCAATGCAACGTAGTATTCCATTGTGTTAATATACCACAGCTTCTCTATCCATTTGTTTGTTGATGGGCACTTGGGTTGTTTCTAACTCTTTGCTATTGTGAACAAAGCTGTGATAAACATGGGTGTGCATCTATCTGCTTGGGTGCCAGTTATGGTCTTTTTGGGGTATATTCCCAGTAGTGGAATTGCTGGGTCAAACGGTATTTCTATTTGCAACTTTTTGAGAAAGCACCATACTGCCTTCCACAGTGGTTGCACCATTTTAGATTCCCATCAACAGCGAATAAGGGTTCTACTTTCTCCACAACGTCGCCAGCATTTGTTGCTTGCTGTTCTGTTAAATTTTGCTATTCTTACTGGGGTGAGATGATATCTCATAGTTGTTTTGAAGGCATCGATTCTTATGTCATTCTTATTCATTGTCCAGCTCTCTGATGTGTAGCAGGAGGTTGAAATGACCATTCCTGAATCAGGTGTACCTTAGCTTGCAAACTTACATCATCGGTTCTAAGCAGTCTGCGGAGAAGTCCCTGAAAGTGGACTTCTCCAGTGCAGTACATCTCCTGATTTCCTAATGGCTGGTATCAGGGGTGGTATTTATCCAAGCAAGAAGAAATCACTGACAGCTCCAGTCCTTTCTCTATCTATCTATCTGTCTGTCTATCTATCTATCTATCTATCTATCTATCTATCTATCTATCTATCGTCTATCTATCATAATATTTACTTCTGTTCCTGTAGTGAGGACTCCTGTTTTCTTGATGTTAAGATGCAATCCATAAAATAAGGCCTCGTTCTTGATCTTGTTCAGCAAGTGTTTCATATCTTCTTCACTTTCAGCAAGCACAGTTGCGTCATCTGCATAATACAGGTTGTTAAATGAGTCTTACTCCAATCCTGATGGTACATTCTTCTTCACAGAGTCCAGCTTCACAAATTATTTGCTCAGCATACAGACTAAGTAGGAGGGAAGGATACAACACTGAGGCATACCCTGCCTGATTTTAAACGATGGAGTGTGCTAACTCTGAGGAGAATGGGAATCTCAGAACACTTGAACGTGCTTATGAGAAACGTCCACTTGGATCAGGAGGCAATCTCAGAATAGAGCGAGAAAACACTGCATGGTTCAAAATTGGGAAAGGTGTACACCAGGGATTCATCCTATCATCATTCTTCTCAATCTGTATGCAGAACAGGTCATCCAGGAATCTGGACTCCATGAAGAGGAATGTTGCATCGGGATTGAAGGAAGACTAGACAGCCTGCATTATGCAGATGACACAACCCTGCTTGCTAAAATTGAGGAGGACCTGAAGCACTTCCTGGAGAAGGTCAAGGACTGCAGCCTTCAATATGAACTGAAGCTCAACATCAAGAAAACAAAAAATCTCACCACTGGGCCAATTGACAGAATCATGATAGAAGGTGAAGAAGCTGAGATTGTTAACAGCTTCACTTTACTTGGCTACACATTAATACTCTTGATACCAGCAGCCAGAAAATCAAAAGATGAATTAAATTGGGAAACTGTCAGGGACTCTCCAGACTACTGAAAAGCAACAAAGCTAATCTGGAGACTAAGGTGCCTTTGTAATTACTTGTTATGCATCAGAAAGCTGGACAATGAGTAGGGATGATAGAAAGAGAATTGATGCCTTTGTGCTATGGTGCTGGAGAAGAGTATTGAATATACCATGGACTGCTGGAGAACAAACAGGTTTGTCCTAGAGAGGGTTAAATCAAGGCTGCTCCTTGGAGGAAAGGATTCTAAAGCCTGACTTACTTTGGGCATGTTGCAAGAAGGGACCAGTCTTTGGAGAGGGACATCATGCTTGGGTGGGAGGGTGGAGGGATGGCACAAGAGGAAAAACCCCTGGTTGAGATGAATTGACTCAGTGACTCTGTTCTGCATACAGATTGGGAAAGTCTGACGATAGGATGAATCCCTGGTGTACACACTTCCCAATGTTGAACCATGCAGTGTTTTCTCACTCTATTCTGAGATTGTCTCATGACTCAAGTAGAGGTTTCTCATAAGCACGTTCAAGTGTTCTGAAATTCCCATTCTTCTCAGAGTTAGCACACTACATAGTTTAAAATCAGGCAGGGTATGCCTCAGTGTTGTATCCTTTCTTCATTGACTCATTGACTCATTGATTTTGTTTGTAAGGTTTGCTCAGGATAAAGCAGGGTTCAGAGCTGTTGTACATAGGGACAGCATGAGTCACAAGTCACTCAATGGCATAAAACAGCAACAAGAAGTGTCCCCTTGGTATACAAGTCTCCGTTTTTGCCTCAGTTCTCATTTTTGCAGGGTATATTCTAAGTAGTGGAATATCTGGATCATACGGAATTTCCGTTTTCAGCTTTTTCAACAATACATTGTTTTCCATAACAGATTCTTCCAATTTTCCTCACCCCCACCCACACATCAAATTGAACAACCCCATGATTAATGCCCCATCCCTGTGCAAATTCTCACCTGTCTGCTCCCTCCCCCCCCTTCTGTCTTTATATTCATTCTACAATAATGGTTTCATACAATATCTGTCCTTGTGAGACTGTGTTAGTTCAATCAGCGTAGTGCTCTTCAGTCCCTCCCAAGTTAGGGAATAATTTATAAATACCAATGTTCATAGCAGTGTTATTCACTATTGCAACCACCAAACTGCCTTCCAGAATGGTTGTCCCATTTTACAATTCCACCAACAATGTATAAGGGTTCCTATCTTGCCACAGCATCTCCAACGTTTATTACTTGTTGCCTTGTCAAAGTTTGCCAATGTTACTAGAGTGAGATGTTATCTCATTGTAGTTTTGATTTACATCTCTCTTATTGTCACTGATTTTGACCATTTCTTCATGTGTCCATTTGCCATTTGAGTATCTTCTTCTGTGAAAATTCTTTCCATGTCTTTTACCCATTTTATACAGTAGTGGAAACTTGGCTCTTTACAAACTCCATAAAGGGGTAGAGCTAAAAAAACATAGAATAATCCACCAGATGCTCTGCCGGGGAAGGAGGGACAATCTCCTCCTGTACCAGTCAGATCTGATTTGACGGTACACGCACACAAAAATAATAAAAAAATTAAAAAAACATAGAATGTAATCCTATTATTCTAAGAACTACAAAATCATTACTCCTACATGCTGTATATTATTCCATTGTGTGAATGTACCACAATTTCTCAGTCCATTCCTATGCGGAAAAGTTCCTGACTCAGTATCAGACAACCGGCATTGGGCTAGTTTCACCGTTCACTAGATGTTGAACCTTGGGTAAATTCATCTTAGCTTTCATACCATATTATGTACCTACCACCTAGGATGTTATGGTGATTAAACATACTCATTAACAAAGTATATGTTATCAAGAATAACTAACAAATAGTGGCTTCTATATTTACTGGTAGAAACAAATTTTTTTTTAAATTAGTGAGAAAAAAAATAGCATTCTGTTATCCCTCCAGGAGCTGTGGTGGTCTAGTGATTAAGGAGTGGTCCTATCAACCCAAGTGCACTTGGTTCAAACTCACCGGATGTTCAGTGGAAGCAAGATGGTCAATCCTCTCCTGTGCAATTTACTGCCTCTGAAAAACCACTAAAGGGTTTGATATGAGTCAGTTCAGACTTCATGGTACATAGCAGCAACATTATCCCTCAAGGTATGAAATAGCATTATCTTTTTTATCAAGAAAAATTATGGAATACTCACAATAGTCTCATTTCTCAATATAATCCTTCATGAAACCTTGGGAAATTAAATATTCTTAAAAATGAGAGACTAGGCGTGAAATTATCTGAGGCTGACCTAACCTTTCTTAATGTCTTCCCGCATAAAAAAGAATAAAGGAGGCATTACATTGAAATGAAATGCCATAAATAATCAAAAAGGCTTACCGAGCAGCTCCTGTATCTCACATTCTGGAAATACACATGACTAGCCTCCTTCCACTAAAAGAATCAATGGGATGATGGCCAGTGTAGTACCCTGTAATCTTAGCAGACAATGGTGGTGTCTGTAAAAAGTTGTGCTGATAAACCAACGTCCGCACATCTCCGGTGGTTCAAATTCACCAGCAGGGTCACCAAAGGAAGATAGACTATTTCCTCCTGTAATTTACAGTCTTCGAAACCCACTAGAGGTCCAGCTAGGAATTAGAACCGACACAACAGCCACGAGAGAGGACTTAAAAATAAAAAGGCCTTTTGTTTAGCACCTCCTATTGGTCAGGAGCATTTCTGTGAGCACCTTGTCAACATGCGATGCCATTCTCTTACTTCTACTTTACATATATGTGAAGCCTGTCCAGGTAAACCTTTCTAAATAAATTTTACTGCACTAATTTTTTTTATCTTGTGTTTTTATAAAAGAAACGAAATCTAGAAAATCTCAAAATTGAAATTTTAAACCTCTTTCCTGAAAGGATATCTTGGGTCTGTTTGCAGAGCTCAGATTGTTTCCCTAAGCAGGTCTTGGCAGGATTCACTTTTCCCAGCTGATGAGATAATTATAGCTTGCATTTAAAGGTTTATGTATCACAGTTTATTTTTTTTTATAGTTTATTTTTTGAAGTAAGTATTTTTAAACTTTTTTCTGTAGAGAAGGAATAATTATCCCTGAAGAGATAGAATGTCATTAACATGAAAATTTAAAGGTGTAATTATTTTAAAAATCACAGTGGTTAAGAGCATGTGTTCTGGGACAACCCCGCCTGGCTCTGAATCAGGCCCTGGTCTCCGCGACTGTGTGCCTTCAGAGATGTTTCTAAACCACTGTGTGCCTCAGTTCTCTCCTCTTGGAATTCCTGTCACATATATACAAAATTCTTACTGAATCTTTTCCATTTAGCTGAGGGATAAGGAACACCCAATGCAATAATGAGAACACATATATGTGTGTGTAAACTACATGTGGAACTAATTTGGCATGACATTTTTCCCCTTCTGTATACATGCAATGGCTTTCTTGACTTCACTGACTCTTTTCTGAATCAAAACTACTGTTACCATAGTTCAGTGCTAGATTAACCACTCTTTCATGTGAAGCTAAAGTGATCATTCTGCAGTAGTGGCTGGTGTTGTAGTGCATCGTTATGTTTATACACATAGCAGTTGCTACTACAGGTTTTCAGAAACAAACCTCAAATGCCTGCATATTCCTGTTTACTTCTTCATTCTGCTCTATCGCTTAGTAAATGAACTAGAACAAATGGTCTTAATATCTATTGTTCTTTCTTTTTCAAGTATCATTTATAAAGGGGAAGATGTATTTTCTTCTTATTACTCATTAAGAATAATTAATCAACAAATAGGTACTTATGATGCCCAAAATATAAACATCTAGTTGTTTCCTCTGTTTGCTGTATGATGTATAAGAATTGCTTTTGGGCCTCAAAGGTGATTCTTCTCCCCAAATAAAAGCAAGCTAGCCCAGGTGTAGGCAAACTTCCTTCTGTGAGTCTAATCCAGCTGGCTGCTATATATAGATGACATATGAAGAGTGTTTTTTTGCATTTTTAAATAGTTTGAAGATGAAAAAGAAGAAAAATATTTCATAACATGCAGCATTTTTGGAAATTAAAATTTCAGTATCCATAAATAAATTTCCATTGGACTTCTGCCTTGACTAATTGCCTAAGGTTTCTTCCACACTACCTTAGAGATTAATGACCTAAAAAGGCTATCTTTACTACCCTGGTCTTTATGACTATGTTTATTGGCCCCTGATCTAGCCTAAATATCTTAGGAGGATTCACACACACACAAGATTGACAATCTAACAAGATTACAGTCAAGGTTCTAGTAGGTGAAGGATAAAATGGGTATTCCACTTGAAAACAAGAGAGAATAAAAATGAAATCAGTTGTTTGGAAAGTAAACAACAACCAAAACTCCACACCCCACTTTAGGAATTTTCACCTTAAGGATTTTTCCAAACTCTGTATTAGAGATATTTTCATTCTAATTATACTAAATGTACTTCTTTGGATTTTACAATTAGCAAGCAAGCAAGAATTTCAGGCGATTGAGATAACACACCAATGGCCACATGACATCAAGGCCGTTTATGAAAGGTCAAATGCCTGCAAGGCTTACTTGTTCCTCTAGAAAGTGAAAGAGTTTCTTTCTGTAGGAGGAATACACACACATATGCTACATGGTGATAGCAGTTGGCTAAGCAGTTGTGTGGTGGTGGTGTTGTTGTATGTCCCATCGAGTTGCTTATGACTCATAGTGACCCTGTGTACAAACAGCCCTAAACGCAGCTCTGTCCTGTGACAATCTTGTTGTCTCTGACATACCTACCCTCATTACCCCAGTCACTGAATCAATTCATCTCATCAAGGATCTTTCTTGTGATGTCCTTCCACCCTCCCAAGCATGGTGTCCCTCTCCAAGCACAAGTCCCTCCTTACAACATGTCCACAGTATGTCACACGAAGCTTCAGAATCCTTGCCTCCAAGGAGCAGCCTGGTTTCACCCTCCAGGATGAACCTGTTAGTTCTCCTAGCTGTTCATGGTATATTCAATACTCTTCTCCAGCACCACAGCTCAATGGCATCAATTCTCCTTCTATCATCTGTAATGATTGTCCAGCTTTCTGATGTTGTTGTTGTTATGTGTCGTCGAGTCATTTGTGACTCATAGCGACCCTATGTACAACAGCTCTAAACCGTGCTCTATCCTGTGCCAATCTCATTGCCTCCGACACACCCATCCCAATTACCCCAGTCACTGAATCAATCCACCTCATAGAGGGTCTTCCCCTCCTGCGCTGTCCCTCAACCCTACCAAGCATGATGTCCCTCTCCAAAGACCGGTCCCTCCTTACAACATGTCCAAAGTATGTCAGACGAAGCCCCAAAATCCTTGCCTCCAAGGAGCAGCCTGGTTTAACCCTCTCTAGGATGAATCTGTCTGTTTTCTTGGCAGTCCATGGTACATTCAATACTCTTCTCCAGCACCACAGCTCAAAGGCGTCAATTCTCCTTCTATCCTCCCTAGTCATTGTCCAACTCTCTGATGCATAACAAGTGATTGCAAAAACCATGGCCTGTATCAGGCGCAACTTAGGCTCCAGAGAGACACCGTTGCTCTTGAGTACTTTAGAGAGGTCCCTAACTGCAGACTTTCTCATCGCAGTACGTTTTTTTTTTATTTCCTGGCTACTGGTGCCAAGAGTGTTGACCGTAGAGCCGAGCAAGCTGAAGCTGTGAACAATCTCAATCTCTTCACCATCCATCCTGATGCTACCTATTGGTCCGGTGGTGAGAATTTTTGTCTTCTTGACATTGAGCCTCAGTCCATATTGAAGGCTGCAGTCCTTGACCCTCTGCAGTAAGTGCATGAGGTCCTCCTCAGTTTTAGTGAGCAAAGTTGTGTCATCTGCATAACGCAGATTGTTGATAGATCTTCCACCAATCCTAACGCCACGCCTCTCCTCATAGAGCCCAGCCTCTCAGATAATCTGCTCTGCATACAGGTTGAAAAGGTATGAAGATAGGACACATCCCTGGCGTACGCCCGTCCCAATTTTGAACCATGCAGTGTTGCCCTGCTCTGTTCTGATGACTGCCTCTTGGTCCAAGTATAGGTTTCACATTAGCACGATTAAATGTTCTGGGATTCCCATTCTTCTGATACATAGCAAATAATTGTGAAGATTATGGCCTGGATCAGGTACTCCTTAGTCTCCAGAATGCTATCGTTGATCTTTAGTACGTTGGAGAGGTCTTTGACAACAGATTTTCCCAATTCAATTCATCTTTTGATTTCCTGGCTGCTAGTACCAAGAGTGCTGATTGTAGAGCCAAGGAAACTGAAGCTGTCAACAATCTCAATCTCTTCATCATCTATCATGATGCTGCCAATCAGCCCAGTAGTGAAAAATCTTTGTTTCCTTGATGTTGTGTGTTAGAATATTTTCGTTTGCCTTCATATTTTTAAAAATAAATTCACGCGGTTCAAAAGACTCAGAACGTATAAAAAGATGTATGGCGAAAGCTCCCCTGTCCGTCTTCACCTTCACCGTCTCAGTTCCACTGCTCCGCCCCAGATATCATCCTTATTTTTAGATTCTCCTGTGTCCTTCCAGCATGGCTAGAAGCACGAACAAGCAAGTGACAATAAAGCATCTTCTCCACTTTTGTCGTCTGTGTGTGTGTGTGTGTGTGTGTGTGTGATATTTTAATGAAAGCTACTGCCACAGATAATGGTTTCCCATTGTAGATAGCATTTGGTGGAGCTCCCAGTTGTAAAACAGGTTGGGAAGCAAGAGTGGCATCCACTTCCTAAATAAACCACGTGCCTCTGGAGACTCTACAAACTTGAAGAAACAACGTTAGTCATGGAAATGTATTCAGTCTTTAATAGTCTTTATTTAGAGTCGCTATGAGACAACCTCAGTATCGATGGCAATCAACAACAATTAGCAACAACAACAATAAAAACAACAACAACAACTGCCACTGAGTTGATTCCAACTCATGGTGACCCTCTACTGCTTTTCCCAGACTGAAAAGTCCTTGAGACTGTGTCATCTTTCTGCCTCCGAGGGGCTGGTGGAGAGGAACTGCTGATTATTAGCTGGAAGACCAAAACATTGGGCATTCAGTCAACATGGCTTCTTCAAATGGCTGATTCTCATGTGGGTGGTCAAGTATCACCCCTGCAGGTCCTGAATGACAGGATAACTGGGTTGTGTAAAGATTGGGGAGAAACCCTCTAATATAAGAAGCAGAGAAGCCAGAGGCCGCCATGCAGGAACTTGGATCATGGGTTAAAGGAATAGAAATAAAGTCAGACTGTTGGATACAAAGTGGAAAAAAGGAGGAGGTGAAGGAGAAAAGTTTGGAGAGAGAGAGGGAGAGCTAAAGACTCAACTTTGGTTGAAACTGTCTAACTTCATCTTCTTTCACAAATCATGTCTCATGATTGGCTTCTGCCATGGTTGCTACAGAGTCCCTTAAAAATCATCCCACCAACCTTTACCTGTTCAGGAAATAACCAAACCCAGAAAACTCTCTCCCTTCCCTAAAATGGGTTAGTGAATTGAACTCCAACTGCTCACTTGCACTTTGGAACCAGCCAAAGACTGAAAAATGGGAAAACTAAAGGAAAAGCTTCTCACATTCGAATATAAGTGTTTACATTTTCTTTATTTGCCAATCAGAGCCTCTCAGTATTTTCTCTCTGAAAAACTTAACCCTTTTCTAACATCATCAAACCATCCTTGAAACAAGACTGAGCAAAGTCCGAATCTACATTATGAACCTCCTATCTTTGCTAATTTTGTCTTTGACATTATGAGACTGTTATGGCTTCAATACAGGGTCCACTTAAAACCAGTTTCTAGATGAAAGATAAGAAAGGATAGAGAAAGAAGCTCATATTTGTTTATAATGAATATTCTTTCGGCTTCTTCTTAGCTTATCTCTTGTCTCTCAGTAGCCATGCCATTGTTATTGTGTTGATTCTGACTCCATGATCCTATAGGAGGTATAGATAATATAGATATAGATGATATAAATAATATAGATACAGATGATATAGATAACACAGATATAGATGATATAGATAATAGAGATAGAGACAGAGATAATATTATCTATCTATCTATCTATCTATTATATAAAACAGCCCCATAGGAAAGACTATTACATCTTTTTCCCATGGTACAAATGTTGACTTCAAACTAAAGGCCTTTTGTGTTAGTCACCAAACACTTAACCACTAAGCTACCAGGACTCTTCTCTATTTACTAGTACTGCATCCAAAACCTTTTTCTACTTTTGTTCAAAATGTAGTACTCAGAGAAGTTCGCTTTCTTTCCAGATTGAATATCTCTATTTAATCCTGTATATGCACAGGCATAAATTCATGAAACTTTCCAATGCTTTATTTAAACAGCTCTCTGATGTGGTTTCCAGAAAGTAATATTATGACTCAGCTCACATATTTAGGGAAATTATGATGATTTCTTTTAAAATTCTAATTACAGTTTAAATGACCTAATTGCTATTCAAAATCAGGCACATTATACATACATACAATTCAGTACACTTTTCTAAAATATTACCAAGAATTAAAATAAATTATAATGTACAGTGCATAATTTCATCTTAATATCGATTTCAAGGATTCATTTAAGGATTCACTGTTTCTGTAACCTTTGGAACTAATCTTTCTCCCCACAATATTCCATATATGATAAAGGGAAAGATAAAGTTTATTAATTTGTGAGATATTTTCACAATGAGATAAATATGTACTTATAAAACTTAAAACAACATGCAAGTGGATAGAGTTTGGAACCTGTCCTATCTCTACTACTTCTACTTTTGTGAAGTAATCAAGATATGGTATGTGTATGTGTTGTTTGTTGTTGTTGTTGTTGTTATGTGCCGTCGAGTCGTTTGCGACTCATAGCGACCCTATGTACAACAGCCCTAAACCCTGCTCTATCCTGTGCCAATCTCATTGCCTCTGACACACCCATCCCGAGTACCCCAGTCACTGAATCAATCCACCTCATAGAGGGTCTTCCTCTCCTGCGCTGTCCCTCCAAAAAAAGTCACAATCTAGTCTTCTCAAGGGGGTGGGGGGAAGTAAAAGCAGTACAAATATCCAAAGTAATTATTGTTAATTGACTTCCGAGCTCATTCCCTAATGTTCCTTACAGGAGGAAACCAATAGTTGGTTTAGCATGAATATATAAAGCTCATTTTCAGATTTTGTTGTTGGTCATAATAGGTCTCTATCTCACTATAGTTTCTTGTTTTCCTGTTCTGATTCTCCAGACTAATTTGTCAGTATGAGTTCAGGGAGCTGATATACAGACATCTTTCAAGGCAGGTAAAGAAGGATGCTCTCATTTAACAGTTTGAGTACAAAGATACTTTACATTATATATTATATATAGTAAAAATAACACCCTTCTTTTTCCAGAAAGGAAATATTCCTTCTCCACTACCCTTCCTTTTTATTCCATGAAATATATTGACATATTACTAAATCTTTTCCCCCCCATTTTCAATGGGAATTACAGAGATATCACCATATGCTACAGTTCAAGCATTTTGAAACTCGTCCTGAAACTGTATCTCAAAAAGTTAAGGAAATGAAACTAAGTGGGGTGACAGTGATACCCTAAGTAGGTCTTCAGAGGTAGGGGCCCTCTCCAAACTAGTTAATGGTTGCAGGGTAAAAAAATCAAAGAACAGTATTCCTTAAAAATG
>NW_006399838.1:10479818-10490530 GCF_000299155.1 Elephantulus edwardii
ACAACGATGGCCTTGAACATGCAGGGAAAGGGATGGGTCAAGACACACGTTCCAAGGAGGGAGAGGGGCAACACTGAATCTTGTGGTTACTTCAAAAAGAGAAGTATTACATGTCATTCATGTGCTTCTTTCTATAAAATGCTTGTCTGTCAGATACTGTGCTTAAACTGAACATTAAAATTAAGATAAACGAGGAAGAAGAAATGGCCATCCACTTCAGAAATAGCAGATATGGCAGTTGCACTGAGCTCTCAAATATGGAAGCACAGAGGACAGCAGTAAGCAGACACTGGTGATTGGAATGTAGATGGTGAAAAGTGTGAATAAGGAAAATTGTTAAAAAAATAAATGGAACTTATAAATATTGACATACTACGTACTGGCGAAATTAGATGAATTGACATGGGACAGTTTGAATCAAACAATTATTTGATCGACTATGCCAGAGATGTAAAGGTGAGGGGAAAATGGGGTCTCTTTTGTAGTTTAAAAAGTCATTTCTAGGTCCATCTTGAAATATGATATGGTGTGTGATAGGATAATATCCATACAAGGATACAAGGAAGTCCAGTGAAGACCACTATTGCTGTTGTTGCTGTTAGGTGCCAACGAGTCAAGCATGACTCATAGCAGCCCAATGAACAAAGGATCTGAACCCTGTTCTATCCTGTGCCATCCACTTCCTGACACACAAGAGCCCATTGCAGCGGTCACCGTGTCAGTCCACCTGGTTGAGGGTCTTCCTCTCCTTCTCCGACCCTCCACCCTTCCCAACATCATGTCCGTCTCCAAGGAATAGCATCTCTTAGCAATATGTCCAAAGTATATTAGGTGAAGCCTCATCATTCTTGCCTCCAAAGAGCACTCTGGCTGCACCCTCTCCAAGACATATCTATTTTTTTCTCTTGGCCATCGGTGGGGTGTTCAGTGCTCTTCTCCAACACCACAGCTCAAAGGCATCAATTCTTTTTCTGTCATCCTTATATATTATCCAGGTCTCAGATACATAACTAGTAATTGGAAAGACCATGGCCTGAATCAGACATACCTTAGTCCTCTAACTGACATCACTACTCCTCAATAATTTGGAGAACTCCCTAGTAGTAGATTTTTCCAGTGCAATGTGTCTTCTTATTCGCTGACTGCTCATACCAAAGGTGTTAATTGTGGATCCAAGAAAGATGAAGCTGTTGACAGTTCGAGTCTCCTCTCCATCCATCATGACACAGACTATTGGTCCAGTGGTAAGAATCTTTGTTTTCTGGATACTGACACACAATTCATACAGAAGGCTGCATTCCTTGATCTTTTGCAACAAGTCTTCAAATTCTCCTCGCTTTCAGCAAGCGAGGTTCTATCATCTGCATATCTAAGTTATAGATTAGATTAATTTAAAAAAAAAACCCACTAATTTCACCAAATGCTGGCTGTGCAACTTTGGCCAAGTAAATTAATCATTAACCTCTCTGAATCTTAATCCTATTATTCTTTCTGATGTGATTTTTCTACAAGTTCTTTTTCTACTTTCTTCATACATTGTATGCTACAGATTAATTTCTCTTGGGATTTTTTAAAATTTCTTATATCTAATTATATATACAGGAAAAAAATGCTATTTAGCTCCACTATCAAGGTGAACTTCAATTAAAAGAGTAATGTTTTATCTTTTTAATTGAGATTTTAATGAAAGATTATAGAGAACTTGGATTTCCATTCATTCATTGCTGCACAATTTCTTTCCCGCCCACCCCTCTATCCCCTCAGTTTGCTTTTCTCTTTGAGAAGAAAAAAAATTATTTCATTTTTATACAATGCCCTGCCTTAGTCCACTTTACTATGCCACTTTTACTCTGGACTTTTGCAATACAAATAATACCTAATCCTATATCCCTTCTAAACAATTCTCTCCCTCATCTGTTGCAATGCCGTGTACATTATTTATCCCCCCTTTTCTTTGTTTCTCAAAAACCCAGTGTCAGTTCTGTCTTATAACAGTGGCATTATGCAGTATTTGTCCTTTTGTGATTGAAATATTTCACTTAACATAATGTCCTCCAGGGTTCTCTATTTTGTATAATATTTCATTAGTTCCTTGTTTTTCAGTGCTGTGTAGTATTCCATTGTGTGAATATACCAGAGCTTCTCTATCCACTCATTTGTTGATGGGCACTTGTGTTGTTTTCAACTCTTTGCTATTGTGAACAAAGCAGCAACAAGCATAGATGTGCATATATCTGCTTGCGCGGTAGTTATGGTTTCTTTGGGTTATATTCCTAGTAGTGGAATTGCTGGGTCAAATGGTATTTTTATATCCAACTTTTTGAGAAAGCATCATAGAGCCTTCCAGAGTGATTGTACCATTTTACACTCCCACCAACAGTGAATAAGTGTTCCAGTTCCTCCACAACCTCACCAGAATGTGCTGTTTTATCTTTTTAAAAAAATGAGGTTGAATAATCAGTTACCTTTGGTGATCATTAAAATGAAATAATGTAAAAGGTGTACAGTGTTCCATATTTTTCAGCACACAAGAACTATATGCCATGCCCCCCCCTCCAAAATAATGTGCCCACAGAAATAATTAGTTAAAAAAAAAAAGACGTAACTGGAGAAACTAGGTTGTAGTGAGACAGGAATCAGGGATTGGCAAACTTTCTGTATTGGGCTAAAGAGCGAGTATTTTGTATTTGTGGATCATAGAATTTCTGGTGTCACTACCCAATTTTACCATTGTATCTAAGAAGCTGTTACAGACAGCACACACATGTGGCTGTGTTCCAGCAAAGCTTTATTTCTAAAACTAGGCAATGGATTAGATTTGGCTCAAGGGCCATAATTTGCCAATGCCTTGTTTGTAATTAATTATGTGTCTATATTTGTTTGGGATGCCAGGAAGCATTAAATAGCTTTTCAGTCTAACCCTGATTTAGACCACAAGCCTGCCTGTTATACATAACAGACTGTATTCATGCTGCTTTGGGTTCCCCCACCCCCCTTTATGTCAATGCCCTCACTTTCCTCTCTTATTTTATTATATCGTTTGTTTCACAAACCATTATATGAAGTTATTTGTGGAGTCAGATTAATGTAATTGAATTCAAGTAAACATAGTTTTAAATTGAGAGCCAAATATATATTACTCTAAGTCAAATTCTCAGTTCATAAGGTGTAAATGTGTCAAAGTAAAGGCCAAAATATCTGTATCTGCAATTCTCATGGTAGTTTTCTCTAATTATGCGTAAAAGAATCTTCCTTCCAGCAATAACCAACTTTCCTACATTTTAATTGATCTTTTCTGATTTTCTGCATTGTTCATCCTCATCTTGGATATTGAAGAAATTCTGTGTTTTTCTGTGTATTATCTGTTATGCTGTTTTTTAAAGAACTTAAAAATTTTTAAAAACCCCAAAACCCACAAACCCAAAAACAAGTGAAGCAAAAATTTAAGTTGGGGGTGGGGAGGGGAGAATGACTAGCAGTCTGACAGATCTTTATCCCAGGAGCTCAAGCACAAATTCCAGGGGCGCATAGGATTAGATGTGTCTGAGGAATTCATCTGCCCTTTTAATTGAAGCTCACATTTCAAGAACCAGTCATTCATGCAGAACCCTCATAATTGCTAGCTTGTTACATAAAACCTTAACATTATTGATCATTGAATTAAATACTTTTTTCAACTGCAACAAAATAAATGGAAGAGGGAAACATTGTATTCCAAGGCAAGTAGAAAAATCAGTATCACCAGTCATAGAAAAGGCAATGAAAATATTAATAAATATGTATAGTTGGCCTAACTTTATCCTTAGAATGTCAGAGTCAGTGGCATTTCTTTTTAAAACGAGGTTAAAGTGATTCTTGTTCCCTATTCCTCTGCAAAACCCTAGTCAAGCAATCAAACAGTGAACAATCAGAAACTTGAGTCTCACTACGATGTTTTTTTTTGCTACATCAATTCAAATCGGTAAGGAAGCTCCATGTCATCCACCCTGTATTGTGCTGTTCACCATAAGGTGGTGTCTCTGCTGGTTCAAATCCACCAGCGTTTCCGTAGGAGGAAGATGAGCAGCCTCTTGATATTATGATTGACAGCCTGAGAGACTTGATGGAGGACCCAACAAGAGAGAATGAACTTGACATGGTGAGTTTGAGTTTTCAACTGGGACTCATTCACTAGCCTTCTTAATTTCCTCAAAGAATCGAATGTGGCTCGCCTATAGTTTATTGCTTCCTGAAGTTGGTGAGTCCAACTCTGTCCTGTCGGCATTACGTCTTTCTAGCCAGCATCTTGCCACCCAGGACAGGAAGTGCCAAGAAACACAGAGGGGGCTTCACATGGCACGTGCAGGCTCTTCAGTTTCTTTAAGAAATAAATGACATTTCCCTCTACCTTGAAATATAAAGTCTCAAAATACAGAATGTTTTGCCCCTGTTAGAAGTCACAAGTCTAGTTTCATTATTATCAAGTCAGTGAACTATGATCTTTAGGGTTTCCGATGGCTGATTTTTGGGAAATCGTTCTCCAGGATTTTCTTCTGAGGTTCTTTTGGTTAGATTGAAAACTCTGACTCTTCAATTAGCAGAAAGTGCATAAATCATTTGCAACAATGTACCTTCTAGTTATATAGAGATATATCATCAAGAAAGGACATTCAACTTTTATAATAATTTTATTTTTAAAATTTTTATTTTATGCAAAACAACTATGAGATATCATCTCACCCCAGTAAGAATAGCAAAATTTAACAGACCAGCAAACATCAAATGCTGACAAGGTTGTGGAGAAACTGGAACACTTATTTTCTGTTGGTGGGAGTGGTGCAACCACTATGGAAGGTGGTATGACACTTTCTCAAAAAATTGCAAATAGAAATACCATTTGACTCAGCAATTCCACTACTGGGAATATACCCCAAGGAGACCATAACTGGCATCCAAGCAGATATATGCACACCCATGTTTATCAAGGCTTTGTTCACGATAGCAAGGAGTTGGAAACAACCTACGTGCCCATCAACAAACTAATGGATAGAGCAGCTCTAGTATATTCACACAATGGAATACTATGCTGCATTGAAAAACAAGGAACCCATGAAATATTATACAAAATGCATGACTCTGGAGGACATTATGCTGAGTGAAATATCTCAGTCACAAAAGGACAAATATTGCATAGTGCCAGTGTTGTAAAATGGGACTGATATCAGGGGCTAAGGAGGGAGACTAAGAAAGAGGGAATAAATAATGAGTACTGCATTGAAACAGATGAGGGAGAGAACTGTTTAAAAGAGATATACGATTAGGTATTGTTGTCATGACAACAGTCCAGCATGAAGGCTGCATAGTGGAGTGGACTCGGGTGGGGGGATAGTATAACAATGAAAGAATTTTTCTTTTACTTTTCAAAGAGAAGAGTGAACTGGGGGGAGGGGTGGGCAGGGAGAAAAATGCAAGAAATCAATGGAAATTCAAAGTCTGTAAACATTTATTAAAGTTAATAATAAAGAAAAACTAAATTGAGTTCCAAAAAAATTTTTATTTTATGTTGGTTTGCTTACAAAGTTTGTATACATTGTATTTCACACTATCCTTTATTCACATAGCATTTGATTGCCTATGAGATAATTCTCTCATTTCCACACTACATAGAGTACAATGTATTTTTTACAAATGAGCATTATTTGACATTATGTAGTAGTTAAGATTTTGTCTCCTGCTTTCAAATCTCTCTACAGAGCAAAATCAGATTTAAATAGACTAACACTTTGTGTATTGTGAAAATCTGGTTCTTTATAACTTATAAAAGTAATAGAGACAATTACTGAAAATATTTTTTAGAAGTTTAAGCTTTATCAGAACATGAAGTGCCTTGATTCTTTATCTTCTGCGTGACAGAGAGGACTTTATGGAAAAGACACAAAAATCTGACCTAGTCTATGTGAAGCAGAAGTTGTCCTTCTAAT
Organism: Elephantulus edwardii; assembly: GCF_000299155.1. Classification (NCBI taxonomy): domain Eukaryota; kingdom Metazoa; phylum Chordata; class Mammalia; order Macroscelidea; family Macroscelididae; genus Elephantulus; species Elephantulus edwardii. Next base: position 10,485,779 of record NW_006399838.1, read on the forward strand.
TTGAGATCTGTCCAGTTGGCAGTGTGGCACTGACAGGCTTAAATCTCCCTCATTGCTATTTCCACAACTGCCCAGGATTAGAGGAGGCCACACACCCCATCTGTCATCCTTTCTAATTGTTTCAGAACGACTTCAAGTGCAACGTCCTTGTTTGACTTTGACATTGTTTATCAATGCTATTGAAAGTCTGACTCAGGAACGCTCACTTTTGACAAAAGAGTTCGACTGGCACATTGGTTAAGTGTTCCTTAACTGCTAAAGGAAAAAGTTCTGGTTCAAATCCGTCAGCTTCATTGCAAGCGAAAAAAAAAAAAATATTGAGACAGTCTTACAGTCCTAGAAACCAGATGGGGACATCCTATTCTACCCTGTAGCGTTGCCATGAGTTGAAATAAATTCAACAGGAGTGAGTCAGTTGGGTTTTTTTTTTTTGGTGTTTTGGGTTTTTTTAGGAGTGAGTCAGTTTTTGAGCTGCCCTGTGGAAAAACTGGAAAGAGATCTGAAGTCATCTTTGGAAGGCTCTACATACTTCGTTGAACTTCTCGGCGTTCCACAGCAAGTTGTGCTGCTAACCAAATGGCCTTGTCTCTGGTGGTTGAAATCCATCTCTGGTTCTACAGAAGTAAGACTGGCAGTCTCCTTCTATGCAATTTACAGCCACAGGAGTCCAAGGGCAGGTCCACTATGAGTTGGAACTGACTCACTAGCAGAAAGTTCAAGTTTTGCATAAAAGGTGTGTGTTAAACTATTTGGTTGTTGTTGTTGTTATGTCCTGTCAAGTCATATTTGATTCATAGCGACCCTATGTACAGCAGCTCTGAAGCCTGCCCTGTCCTGAGCCAGTCTCCCTGACTCCAACACACCTACCCCCATTGCCCTAGTTACTCTATCAAGCCATCTAACCCAGGGACTTCCTCTCCTGTGCTGACCCTTCATCATTCTGAGAATACTGTCCCTTTCCAAGAATCGGTCTCTCCTGGCAAATTATCCAACTATGTAAGATGGAGCTTCAGAATCCTAGCCTCCAGGGAGAAACTTGGTTTCACCCTCTCCAAGACAGACCTATTTGTTTTCTTGGCAGTTCATGGTATATTCAAGACTCTTCTCCAGCACCACAACTCGAAGGCATCTATTCTTCTTCTCTCATCCTTAGTCCAGCTCTTTATTGCATAGCAAGTAATTGCAAAGATCAAGCACCCCTTAGTCTCTAAACTGACATCATTGCTTCTCAGTACTCTGGAAAGGTCCTTAACAGCAGATTTACCTAATGAAATTAATGTTTTGATTTCTTGACTGCTGGTGCCAAGAGTGCTGATTGTAGAACCCAGTAAGCAGTAACTGTTAACAACCTCAGTCTCTTCTCCATCTATCCTGGTGCTGCCAGTTGGCCTAGTGGTGAGAATCTTTGTCTTCTTGATGCTGAGCTTCAGTCCATAGTGAAGACTACAGTCCTTGACCTTCTGCAGCAAGGGTTTCAGGTCCTCCTCCGTTTCAGCAAGCAAGGTTGTGTCATCTGCATAACGTATGTTATTGATGAGTCTTCTTCCAATCCTGATGCCACATTCCTCCTCATAAAACCCAGCCTCCTGAATGACCCACTCTGCATATAGATTGAAGAGGTATGGAGACAGGACACATTGCTGATGCACTCCTTTCCTGAGTTTGAGCCATGCAATGTTTCCCTGTTCTGTTCTGAGGACTGCTTCCTGGACCAAAATGGATGTCAGAAGAGACTGTGAACATCACACTAGAATGTTGAGAAGTCAAAGCAAAGGGGGGTAAAAATCAAGAATTAAGGAGCTAAATAGAAGATTTCAAAGGACAATATGGAAGGTAATACAATGTATAATAATGACATGCACAAAGAACTGGAGACCAAAAATCAAAACGGCTTTAGGATGCTATGGGCAAAATACTGAATGATGCACGAAGTATTAAAAGGAGATGAAAGGAATATATAGAGTCACTGTACTGAAAAGAATTGGCTGATACAGAATAATTTCAAGAAACAGCATTTGATCAAGAGGCATTGATGATGAAGGAGCAAGTTCAGGTGATTCTGAAAGAATTGGCAAAAAAATAAAGCCCCAGGAATGGATAGAATACCAATTGACATATTTCAATAAACAGATGCTACCCTGGCCCTGCTCACCAGGTTGTGCCAAGAAATCTGGAGGACCTTTACCAGCTAACTGACTAGAAGAGACCTATATTTATTTCCATTCCAAAAGAAGGTGACTTGACAGAGTATGGAAATTATCCTACGATATCACTCATGGCACATACAAGCAAAATCCTACTGATGATTATTCAAAACCAGCTGGAACAGTACATTGATGAGAGCTACCAGAAAGAAAAAGCTAAATTTAGAAGAGGTCATAGCACTGAAGAAATTGTCACTAATGTCAGATAGCTCTTGGCAGAAAACAAAGAGTACCGGGATATCTGCCTGTGTTTCATTTGTTATGCAAAGGGATTGAACTGAAGGTGTAAATTACCGAACAATATCACTGAGAGCGCATACTAGCAAAATGCTGCTGAAGACCATTCTAAAATAGCTGGGGCCGTGCATAGATAAGGAACTGCCAGAAGTTTAAGCAGGATTTAGAAGAGGCACGAGGGATATCATTGCTGATGTCACATGGATCCAGACTGAACATAAAGAACACCAGAAGAATGTCTATTTGTGCTCTGTTGACTATGCGAAGGTGTTTGACTGTGTGGATCGTGACAAGCTGTGGCTGACATTGAGACAAATGGGAATCCAAGAGCACTTGATTGTGCTCATGAGAAACCTATACCTGAATCAAGAGGCTGTTGTGTGAATGGAGCAGGGGAGCACTCCATGGTTTGGAACTGGGGAGGGAGAGCATCAGGAATGTATTCTATTTCCGTACCTGTTCTATCTATATGCTGAGCAAATTATCTAAGAAGTTGGACTTTGTGAAGAGGAGGGTAGCATCAGGATTGAAGGGAGACGCATCAATAACCTGCATTGTACAGATGACACAACCTTACTTACTGAAAGTGAGGAGGATGTGAAGCACTTGTTGCAGAGGATCAAGGAATGCAGTCTTCAGTTTGGTTTGTGTCTCAATATCATGAAAACAAAGATTCTTATCACTGGACCAATAGGCCGTGTCATGGTGGATGGAGAGGAGATTGGAACTGTCAGTAGCTTCTTTTTGCTTGGACCCACAATTAACACAGTCAGGAAATAAGGAGATATACTGCACTGGGAACATATGCAGTTAGCGACCTTTCCAAATTATTGGTTAAAAATGATGAAGCATTGCCTAACATACTTTGGACAGGGACATGATGTTGAGAAGGATGGAGGTTCGGCAAAGGAGAGGAAATCCCTCAGCCAGGTGGACTGACAAGGTGACTGCTGCAATGGGCTCTAGTGTGTCAGGAAGTGTGAGGATGGCGCAGGACAGGACTGGGTTCAGATCTTTTGTTGATAGGGTCGCTACGAGTCATACTCTTGCTTCTGTGTAAGCAAAATGTAACCATGCCTAGTGCCTCCAATTGTTAATCAAATTGTCTCCTAAATGTCATAGGATAGTCATGATTCTTTCCAAGTGTTCTTTATGGTTGCCCAGTACTGTTATTGTTGTTAAGTGCCGTCGAGTCAAAGACGACTGAACTGAAATACCACAAGAGAGTGGCTTTAAAGAACAAAACATTTTTTCATCCTTTTCTTCCAGGTGGTCAAGAAGTTAAAAGCCCTAATCAAGGTCTTGTTGTTGTTGTTAGGTGCTATTAAGTCAAGTACTACTCATAACAATCCGATGAACAACAGATCTGAAATCTGTTCCATCGTGTGTCTTCTAAATAAATCTCTAACATACTCAAGCCCATTGCTGCAGTCCCTGTGTCAGTCCATCTGGTTAAGGGTTTTCCTGTCTTTCGCGGCCCTCCGCCTTTCCAGACATAACGTCTCTCTCCAAGGAATAGCTTCTTCTAAGCAGCATGCTTCAAACAAGTGAGACTAAGCTTTGTCATCTCTGCCTCCAACGTGCAATCTCACTGCACTTTCTCCAAGACATATCTGCTTGTGGTTTTGGCCGTCCATGGGATGTTCAGCACTCTTCTCCAACACCACAGCTCAAAGGCATCAATTCTTCTGTCACTCTTATTCACTGTCCAGCTCTCGGATGCATAGCAAGTGATTGAAAAGACCATAATTGAAATCAGACACACCTTAATCCTCGAACTGACATTATTACTCCTCAGTAATTTGGAGAGGTCCTTGGCTTTCCCATGTAATACATCTCCTGTTCTCCTGACCAAGTGTGTTGAGTATGGATCCTAGTAAGATGAAGTTGTTGAGAGTTGATAGTTTCAATCATCTATCTATCTATCTATCTATCTATCTATCTATCTATCTATCATGATGTTACCTATCAGTCCAATGGTGAGAATTTTTATTTTCTTGGGCTTGAAATGCAATCTATATGAAAGGCTTTGATCTTCTGCAGTAAGTGCTTCAAGTCCTCCTCACTTTCAACAAACAAGGTTGTGTCATCTGCATAACATAAAGGTTGTATCATTTCTCCACATATATTCAATCTGTAAGCTGAGCAAACTGTTTGAGAAGCAGACTCTGAAAAAAGGATGTGGCATCAGGATCAGAGGAAGGCTCATCATCATGTCATCATTATGCACATGACAATTAGAGTCTTAACAGTGAGTAATTCCTTCCTTGTGGGAAGCCCAAGAGGTTCCTTAGTTCAGATAGAATAGAAT
>NW_006399838.1:10490630-10512072 GCF_000299155.1 Elephantulus edwardii
GAATAGAATAGAATAGAATAGAATAGAATAGAATAGAATAGAATAGAATAGAATAGAATAAATAGAAATGTATATTATAATATATAATAGAATGGAGTAATAGAACATAAATATATAATTTATGACAGTATATGTTAATATAATAAATACATTTCCTTAGTTCTTGAAGTTTTTTGACCTGCAGATCATTTTCACACAGTGTCCCCTCCCTCATTGAATGGATCTCTGTGTCTGTTTTAATAGATGTATAACTCAGAAGTGGTTACATTTAGGAATCACCTTGGACAGTAAGCTCTGGTGGCCTAGTTTTTAGACAGTTGTGCTATGAACGCAAGGGCAGTTAGAATTCACCTGTGGCTCCTGAAAAGAAAGATGAGTGATCTTCTTTAGAATGATTTGTTGTTGTTTGTTGTTGTTGTTGTTAGGTGCCGTTGAGTCATAGATGACTCATAGTGACCCTGTGAACGAAAGACCTGAGCACTTGCATAACTTTCTTACAGGTTCTGAACCTCAATAGAGGATCAACTGTGTCTGTTATATGATCTAAGACTTTAGCTCCATGGCAATGAGTTTGAGGTTTGGTGATCTAGACTGATAGGATATCATTAACATAATAAAGAAAAATTTCTTTCTAAACAGGATCATATCAGTGAATAGAAAGGCAAGGAATTGTACATTTACTTGAAAATAAAAATTCAATCCATATCCATTCTCATATTTCATATGCAGATTTTTTCCTTATCTTTATTCACTCCACAGCTTTATTTCTATTATTTATTTTACATTAAATAAAGAGCCGTATCCAGTGGCTAGCCATTAGAAGTCTTGTTTGGTGATGATATTTTAAATAATCAAAATTCTTTGGTTACATTAAATTTATGAAATAAGTCTTTAACAAATCCTTGCTTACAGTTCATCTACTATTTTCCCTTGGTACAAAGTCATATTGGTCTATCAGGAAATATATTGTATTCTAAGAGTATTGAGGGTACCATAACCTGCTAAGAAAACAAACAGATTCATCTTGGAGAGGGTTAAACCGGGTGGCTCCTTTGAGGCAAGGATTCTGAGGTTTTTTTTTTTTGTCTGACATGCTTTGGATATGTTGTAAGGAGAGACCGGTCCTTAGAGAGGGACATCATGCTTGGGGAGGGTGGAGGGACAGCGCAGGAGGGGAAGGCCCTCTATGAGGTGGATTGATTCAGTGACTGGGGTAATCAGGATGAGTGTGTCGGAGACAGTGTGATTGGCACAGGACAGAGCAGAGTTTAGGGCTGTTGTACATGGGGTCTCTATGAGTCACAAATGACTAGACGGCACATAACAACAACAACAACAAGTTGCACAAAAATGCTCGTATTTAACCATCTCATAAAATTCTTTTCTAGAACTCAGTAACAAGAAAATAGGACAACTACTTCCCAAATCCACTAGGACCCATAGTGACTGTAGGAACAACAGAACTGAGCCCTGTCTTACCGTTACCACCCTCATCTGAGAGAGATTACTACAGGTGTATCTGTCTGATACACTTAAGCTCATTGTTACGGTCACGGTATCGATCCAGCTTGTTGAGGATTTTCATCTCTTATGCTGGTCCTCCACCTTTACAAGGCACGATGTCTTTTCCCAACAACTGGCTTCTCACAACAACATACCCAAAATATGTGGATGAAGCTTCACTCGCCTTACCTCCAAGATATCACCTCTAAGATTACTACATCTTCTATTTGGCCTTGCTGTTTGCAATAACAATCATTCCCCCCCCCAAAAAAAAAATTAGGAGGAAGGAGGAGTCACTGAGATGTTTTTAAGTCTTATGTTTTCATTTTAGTGGTTGTTGTTATTGTTATGTGACATCAAGTCACCTATGACTTATAGCAACCCTGTGTACAGCAGCTCTGAAGCCTGCCCTCTTGGGAACTGATCTCACTGACTCCAACACACTTACTCTCATACCCCAGTAACTGTCAGTCCATCTCATCTGCGGTCTTTCTCTCCTGTATTTTCCTCCATCCTTCCAAGTATGATATCCTTTCCAAGGGACTGGTCCTTCCTGGCTATGTTACCAAAGAATGTGAAGCAGAACTTTAAATTCATGCCTCCAAAGAGAAACCTGGTTTCACCTTCTCCAAAACAGACCTGTTCTCTTGGCAATCCATGACAAGTTCAATATTCTTCTCCAGAACCATAACTCTAAGGCATTCTTCTGTCATCTTTAGTCATTGTCCAGCTCTCTGATTCATAGCAAGTAATTGTGAAGACCATGACCTAGATCAGGCGTACCTGAGTCTCTAGACTGACATCATTGTTTCTGAGTACTCTGGAGAGGACCCTGACTGCAGATTTTTTCCCAGTACAGTCTTTTCTTTTTGTCCTTTGATTTCCTGACTACTTTTGCCAAGAGTGCAAGTTGTGGAGCCGAGCAAGCAGGAATTGTTAACAATCTCAATCTCTTCTTTATCTAACATAGAGCTGTCAATTGGCCAAATGGTGGGAATCTTTGCCTTCTTGATGTTGAGAGCTTCAGTCTATATTGCAAATTACAGTTTTTGAATTTCTGCAGCAAGTGCTTCAGGTCCTACTCAGTTTCAGCAAACCAGGTTGTGTCAGTTTTTATCACAGGTTGTTGATGAGTCTTCCTCCAATCCTGATGCCACATTTCTCCTCATAAAGCCCTGCCTCCCAAATGATCTGTTCTGCATACAGATTGAAAAAGTATGGAGACAGGATGCTTCCCTGACACACCCCTTTCCTGATTTGAACCATGCAGGGTTTCCTTGTTCTGTTGAGGAGTGTTTCCTGATCTGAGTATAGGTTTCACATGAGCACAACCAAGTGTGCTCTGGGATTCCCATTTTCCTCAAAGTTAGCCACAATATGTTGTGATCCACTCAGTCAAATGCCTTTGCATAGTCAATGAAACACAAATAGATAGCCATCTGATACTTTTTACTTTCTGTGAAGATCTATCTGACTTTGGCAATAAGGTCTCTAGCACCACAGCCTCTACTAAACCCAGCTTTTATTTCTCTAGCTTTGTCAATGTACTGTTCCAGTTGTTTTTGGATAATCTTCAACAGGATTTTTTCTTGCTTGTATTGATATTAGTGATATCTTATTTCTTCATTTCTTACCTGTTGTGAATTTCCATTAAGTCATTTCCAACTCGTAACACCTTTATGTACAATAGAACAAAACAATGCTCCTGGTTACCTATGGGGATATGAAATAGTATTCTTTTCTATAATTTTCTGTAGATAATATACTACTTACCAGCACAACTAATTCTCATTGCTGTCGAGTTGGCACTGACCAGTAGTTGACCATCCATTGGATTTCAGAAGCCGTAAATCTCAAGGAGATTGCCCATCTTTCTCTGAAGGAGCTGTCGGTAGATTCAGACTTTCAGAAGGGCTTCACCTTTGCGTTAGCATTGAAACTCTCCATGGACTATGTCACCTGAGCTCCCTGCCGGCACCACTACAGGGACAATATTTACATCCCAACATCTGTAAACATATAAAATGTCTCATTGTCAATATATGAGTACATTATAGAAGTTATACATTCTTTTAGAAAGCAAATTACCTCAAGGAAAAAGAGAATTTTGTCTGATTTGGAAAAAAGGGAAAATAGTTTATGGACCGTCAGTTGTCCTAGAACTGATAGGAACCATTTCTTCAACCAACACTGAATAAACTGAACTGAAAATTAGGTCTCCTAGAGGGTCAGCTGTGGGTCAGTTCTGACTCGAAGCCACACAACAACAATAACAACAACAAGACTTCATGGGCATCTCTGGAGGTAGTCTGTAAGGAGTTCGTTGGACTTGTTATTGGTAGAGTCCAGTATGGGAGAAACACACTGACTTTGTCAAGGTAGAAATTCAGCAACGACAAAAAGGCCTTCAGCAAAAGTAATTGACCCAGTGGCCACAACACTGTGCTTTATGGGTATCATGACGATGGAACAAGATTTCATTCTGTCGTCCAAATGGTCACTAAGAGCTGGAAACAATGGCCTCTAATGGCATCAGCACCACAGGCTGAATGTCCCCAGTGGTTAACACACTGACCTGCTAATTGAAAAGCTGGAGATTTGGGTCCATCCAGAAGCAGCTCAGCATAAAGTCCTGACCGTCTTGAAAATCCTCTGGTGACAATATGAAGATGGTTTCTGCCCCAGGAAGATCCTTAGTGCATGAGGACACTCTAAGTTGTGAGCTGGTCCCACAGGAGCTTATAATAAGCAACATTTCCCTTATATTGTGCTGAGTGAACTAACTCAGTCTCACAAGGATAAATATTGTATAAAATTGTTATAGAATGAATATAAGGATCCAGGAGGGGTGGGAGAGGCTGGAAGCAGAGGGATGTGGATGTAAGAAGAGGGAAGCAGAGGGATGTGGAAGAGGGGATTAATTATTGGGTTGCACATTTATTGGGGGGGGCGAGGGAAATTGAAAGAATTTGTTTGGATTTTTATTAGAATTTTGTAAATAAACTAGTGGAAAAAATTTCTCTTATAAAATAATAGTTATACTTTGATTATTCTCTGTCACTGTTATTACTGCCACAGTTTTCCACTTTTCTTATTGTAGTTGTTTAGTATTTACTAATAAAGGAGGGTGAGGAAAAAGAAGTTAACAGTGAAAGAGTGCATAAGGAATCAGTCTGATGCAGGAAGAGAAAGTTTATATGACTCAGAAGCATTTGCTTTTTGATGATCGTTCATATCTAGGGTAATGAAACTTTGAAAAAGTCTGTGTTTCAATTTTTACTTAAAAGGTGAAAGTCAGATGAAGCGAATCAGTGACATGGGCCAAAGGTTCAAGAAGAATGAGGGGAGGGAAAGGTCAGTATTCAATTGACCAAGAAATTAAATTCATTTTCTAAGAGAGAGAAGCCTTTTACGTTCCTTCCACGCTTCTATAATAAAATACTCAAACTGTTCACTGGTGACACAGAGGTGAAGAAATGTAGATACCTACACCTTCATGAAGAGAAAGTTAATGGACAAGGGGAGCTTCTTAAAGACTTTTTAGTCACAAGAAAAGTCAACTCATTAAAACACAAAATTGAGACCAAGGACAATATCCTTGAGGGGAGGAGGCTGCAATCAGGTGAGAGACTTTCTCCCAGAGAGGACACACTGAGATGTAGGGGAGGGAGGGAGCCACCTGCAACTCCTCTGAAGAGAAACTGCTTCAGTTGGGGACCCTGCTCTCTGAGCTGTGATGAAGACCACCAAGAACAGTAACAGACATTAGAAGAGGTGGACAGCACCCAGGGGAGATTCCCACAGGCTTGTGCTGCAGAACAGAGAGGACTTGAAAGATTTTTGGAAAGGCAAATTCTCCCGCTGCACAGGACCAGAAAGAGAGAGTTACCCTCCCACATCAACCTAACTCTTTGAGTCTACAACTAATCAGCAGCTTCATAAAGTTAAAGAACTATCACCAACCTAGTAAGACACAACAGAAACAGCCTAATCCAGACCAAGAAAAGCTTGACAGAAGGTTAAGAAAATAGCAGGCAGCCCCAAACATTGTAAAAAAGCAATCTAACCATCTAAAAAAGCAGAACGTATCATAGACCCAACAAATAGCCACTGAAGAAGATACAAATGACAAAAGAAAGAATGGAAACCATAAATAAAATTAATAGTCTGGAGAAAAGGATCCAGAAATAGATATTGACATGGAGGAACAGAACAGGAACAACTACAGAAGAAATTACAAAGGACAGAAAAAAGAATTGCACCTAAAGATAGAAATGTACAAGAATTTTAAAAAACCATCACAAGATTGAGAGGGTACAGACAACGCAAAACTGGAAATAGCAGAAACACATGAAAATGCAATGTTGTTGTTATGTGCCGACAAGTTGCTTGGGACACATAGCAATCCTGTGTACAATAGACCTATACATTGCTCTACCTGTGCCAATCTTATTTTCTACAGCACACCTTCCTCCCCATTACCCCAGTGACTGAGTCAGTCCATCTCATCCAGGTTCTTCCTCTCTTGCACTGTCTCTCCACCCTCCCAAGCAAGACCTCCCTCTCCAAGAGCTGGACCCTCCATGAAACATGCCCAAAGTATGAAGTGAAATGAAGCTTCAGAATCTTTGCCTCCAAGAAGCAACCTGATTTCCCACTCTCCAGGATGAAACTGTTTATTCTTCGAGCAGTCCATGGTAAGTTCAAAACTATTCTCCAACACCACATCTCAAAGACATCAATTCTCCTTCTATCAACCCTACTCATTGTCCATCTTCCTGAAGCATAGCAAGAGATTGCAAAGACCATGGCCTGAATCAGGTGCACCTTAGTCTCCATACTGATATCATTGCTCTGCAGTACTTTGGAGAGGTCTTTGACAGCAGACTTTTGCAATACAATTCATCTTTTCATTTCCTGGCTGCTAGTACCAAGAGCAAACTGAAGCTGTTAATAGTCTCAATCTTTTCCTCATCTATCATGATGCTGCCAAATATCCCAGTGGTGATCCAGGAGGCTGGGCTCTATGAGGAGAAATGTGGCATCATGATTGGAGGAAGACTCATCAACAATCTGCGTTATACGGATGACACAACCCTGCTCACTGAAACTGAGGAGGACCTGAAGTCCTTTCTGCAGAGGGTCAAGGACTGCAGCCTTAAATATGATTGAAGCTCAACATCAAGAAAACAAAGATTCTTACCGATTCAGAATATCAAGACCAAAACTGAAGACGTATCCAACATCCTGGAGGCACAAAAAGCAGAACAGAAGAGATGAAACAGCAAGTCAGGTCAGTGAACTGAAGGAGGTAAGAATCTCAATGGGAGCATGTTGTTGTGGTTTGTGTTGTTATTATGTGTCATCTATGCCTATGACTCTTAGCGACCCTATGTACGTACAACAGCCTTAAACCCTGCTCTATCCTGTGCCAATCTATGCCACCTCCATTACCCCAGACTCTGAATCAGTCCATCTCACTGAGGGTTTTCCTCTCCTGAGCTGTCCCTCCATCCTCTAAGCATGACATCCTTCTCCAAGGACCAGTCCTTCCTTGCAACATGTCCAAAGTATGTCAGATGAAGCTTCAGAGTCCTTGTCTCCAAGGACCAGCCTGGCTTCACTCTCTCCAGGACAAACCTGTTTGTTCTCTTAGCAGTCCATAGTATATTCAATACTCTTCTCCACACAGCTCAAAGGCAGCAACTCTCCCTCTATCATCCCTAGTCATTGTCCAGCTCTCTGATGCATAACAAGTAATTGCAGACCATGGCCTGGATCAGGCATACCTTAGTCTCCAGACTGAAATTGTTGTACTTCGTACTTTGGAGAGGTCTCTGACAGTAAACTTTCCCAATGCAATTTGTCGTTTAATTTCCTGGCTGCTGGTACCAAGAGTGTTGACTGTAAAACCAAGCAAACTGAAGCTGTCAACAATCTCAATCTTTACATCATCCATCCTGATGCTGCCAATTGGTCCAGTGGTGAGAATGTTTGTTTTCTTGTTGAAGGCTGCAGTCCTTGACCTTCTGCATCAAGCGCTTCAGGTCCTCCTCAGTTTCAGCAGTCAGGGTTGTATCATCTGCATAACACAGATTGTTGAGGAGTCGACCTCCAATCTTGATGCCACACTTTTCCTCATAGAGCCCAGCCTCCCGGGATAATCTGTTCTGCATATAGATTGAAAAGATACGGAGACAAGACACATTCCTGATGCACATCCTTCCCAATTTTGAACCATGCAGTGTTTCCTTGCTCTGTTCTGAAGATTGCCTCTTGGTCCAGGTATAGGTTTCACGTAAGTAAGTCATTAATGTAATTTTATTGAAATACTAAATAAATCTCATAATCAATGGTTCATTTCTAGGCTTTGAAATCCTGTATCACCCTTCTCTTTAGTATCATAAAAATCCCCCATCCTTCCACTAGGTGGCATCCACTATCTGGAATTCTTCATTTCTTGAGCTGCTAACAGACTTTTCTACCCAGTGACCCATGATTTGCTGTTTGCTGTTGACAGAGACCCTTCTATTTATTTCACTAGACGCGCTTATTTTTCTTACTATTTGAAATTACTTATCTCCCCACTCTTTTTTGAGGCTGCCTTCATAAATACTCTTTCAAAAACTCATTACTGTCCAGTCAGTAGGTCTGCATCCATGTATGATCCACGTTTATCCGGTTTCTGAGGCCATAAATCACGGGGAAGGAGTTTGTCCATCTTTCTTTTGTCGATCCCCTGGGGAGAGACTTGAACCATCAGAGTTTGGGTTAGTAGTGCAAATCCTTGCGGACTCTGCCACTAGTACCTCTCCACAACTGCTGGTTGAGGAGTGAAGTGACAGAGGGAAAAGAATCTTCTGCAGCTCACAAAGATTCCAGGATAGCCACAGGAAACGTAGGAAGCATATCACTTCTCGTTCTTAAAGAATATTTTTTGGACATAGATTTGGAGGATTTTTTTCCCCTCCACTCTGTATATTTTTATAGGTCTAGCTAACTTTTCTGCTTGTTATACTGCCATTTCTATATCAGATGTAATAGAATCTTAGTGTAAATTTACTTTTTATGTTGTCGTTGTTGTTGTTAAGTGCTGTCTAGTGGCAGGCGACTCATAGCGACCCTATAAACGAAAGTTCTGGACACCTCCTGTATAACTTTTGTCCTTTCTCCAGCTTCACAGGGTTTCCAGACGCAAGGTATTGTGGAAGTGGATGCCACTCCTGCTTCCAGGCTTGTTTTAACTGGGTAGCTTCGCCAAACACTGTCCACCACAGGTAACCGTTTTCGCATTTGGCACACCAGTGTCACCGTGTTCGGCTTCACAGCAACCACGAGTTACCTCTGTGGACAGACCAGGGTTACACGACCTTTGGCTTGGGTTATAGATTTAAAATTGTCTGAATTTTGGACAAGAATATATGACAGTAGAAAAATACCAAGGACAGCACTGTTCTGTATATGGATTACATCACAAGACCAAGAAAATAAAATCTTCACCACTTGATCAATAGAAAGCAGTATGTGAGATGGAGAAAACATTGATGATTAACAATTTCATTTTACTCGGATCTTCAATCGTCATCCATGGTAGCTGTGGATACAAAGTCAAAATATGTGTTTCATGGTGGAAACATCTGTCAGGGTCTTCTTTAAAATTCTAAAGAGCAAGGATATCAGTGCATCTGATAGAAGATTAAGGTGCACTTGATCCAAGCCCTGATATTTTCAATTGCTTCCCATGCGTCTGAAAGTTGGGCAATGATTAAGGAATCCAAAGAAGAGTCAATGTCTTTGAATTGTGGTGTTGGAGAAGAAAACGGGATATACAATGAACTATCAAGAGAACAAACAAATCTTTCTTAGAAGAAGAGCAACTTAAGTGCTCCTTACAGACAAGGATGGTGACACTTGCTCTCACATACTTTGGACATCTTATCAGAAGGTCCTAGTCTTTGGAAAAAGACATCATCCTGGGAAAGATAGGGGTCAGCAGAAGAGAAGATACTTTCAAAGAGATGGGTTAAAACAGTGACTATAACAATGGCTTGACCATGGCAGAGATCATGATGATGGTTCAGGACAAGAGAAATTTCCATAGTTTGTTCACAGGGCCACTATGAATTGTATTCAATTCTGTGACACCCAACAAGAATAATATAAGTAATTATAAACAACTAGGAAAAATTATTAACATATAGGTTATAATATATGTTCTCAACATATAATTGGAAAGTCTTGGATCAAACACAGTATAAATGAAAGATTATATAAAACACAATGCATTTGTTTGCTTCAACAGCACATATACGAAACTGGAATGAGAAAGAGAAAACTAGCATAGTCCCTGCACAAATATGACATGTAAATTTGTGAAGTGTTCCATATGTTTCATGGAGCTTTATGAACAGCTACTGAAGAAGATTTAAGTTATGGAAGGAAGAAAGAATGGAAGCCACAAATAAAGCTAATAATTCCCTATACACAGGGAGCCAGAAATGACATGGAATTATATGAACAGCTACAGAAGAAGCTGCAAATAATGGAAGATAACTTGGAAGCCATAAATAGAACAAATACTTCAGAAACAGGAAGCCAGAAGAAATGTATCTATGTGGAGGAACTATGGGAGAAATTGCAAAAGATGGAAGAAATAGTTGAAACTGTAGATAAAGAGGTACAAGAACTTATAAAAAGAGGCACAAGAACCTATAAATTCATGACCAGACAGAAATTATAGCCAACATAATATTGGAAATAATAGGAACAAATGAAAATGCAACACAGAATCTCAAGACTGAAATGGAAAATGTTTCTAACTTGCTGGAATAATAAAAAAGCAGAACAGAAAAGATGGAACAGAGAGTCAATGAACTGGAAGACAAAAACCTCAATAGGAACATATGAGAGAGAGAGAGAGAGAAAATTAAGAAAACATTAGAATCACATGGGATAGCATAAAAAAAGAACAACATATTTATGATCAGAATTTTAGAACACAGGGAGGAGGGCAGGAGGGAAAGCATTGAGAAAACTGTGAAACAGGCTCAAGAAGAAAACATCCTAGGTTTCATGAAGAATGAGGAAATCTACATTCAAGAAGCATAGCAAACCTCAAATACATTAGAATCCAAAACTAAAATATCAAGACATATCCTAGTCATACTCTCTAAAATCAAAGATAAGGATAAAATACTAAAAGCAGCATGAGAAAAACGAAGAGTCACCTACAAAAGAGAGCTAGTTAGATTAAGTTCTGAATTCTCAGCAGAGACCATGTGAGCAAGAAGACAATGGGATGGCATATATAGAAAGCTGAAAGAAAACAATTGTCAGCCGAGGATCCTATACCCAGCAAAGCTGTATATCAAATATGAAGAAGAAATTATGTCATTTGTAGAAAAGCAGAGACTTAAAGAATTTGTAAAAACAAGACCAACGCCACAAGAAATTCTAGAAGTCCTTCACACAGAGACTCCGAAGCAAAATTTATGGACCATAGTAAGCAGAAACAGAGACAAAATAAAATGGCAGTGATAAAATCTGACCTGTCAATAATCACACTAATGACTGAATGTGCCATTTAAAAAGAGTAGCAGCATGTATTAAAAAACAAAAAAAAAGACCCATCTATATATTACTGACAAGAGATACGTCTAAGAAATGAGGAAAGTAGTGGGATTGCATCTGTGAATAGCCACTGCATTCCAGCCTGGGCAGTATGGTGAGAAGCTGTCTCTTTTGTCTCTATTCGGGAGGCTGAGGCTGAAGGATCGTTTGAGTCCAGGAGTCCTGGCCTGTAGTGTGGTATGCCGATCGCGTGTCCACACTAAGTTCATCATCAATATGGTGACCTCCTGGAAGTGAGTGACCACCAGGTTGCCTAAGGAGAGGTGAACTGGCCCAGGTCAGAAACAGAGCAGATCAAAACAAGGAGGACCTAGAAGTAAAACCAAGGACTATAAACGTCATCAGAGAAAAACCTTGGAAGAACTCTAGAAACCCTAATCCACAACATCAATAGTCTTCCAAGTATCTTGAAAAGCCTACAACCAGGAGAGGATAAAAGAGATGAATGGGACCTTCTAAGAATCAAATCCCTATGCACATCCAAAACCTTCTTCAACAGGGTAAAAAGGAAAGCCACAGACTGAGAAAAAATATGTGGTAATGGCATGTCTGATAAGGGACTTATATTTAGAATTTGTGGGATACTCAAGCACCACAACAAGATAAAGGTAAACAACCCAATTGAAAAATGGGCACAGGATATGAACAGACACATTACCAAATAAGACATTCAGATGGCAAACAAACACATGAAGAAATGTTCAAAATCCCTAGCTCTAAGAGGGATGCAAATCAAAACAACTATGAGATAACATCTCACCCCAGTAAGAATAGAAAAATTCAACAGAGCAGCAAACAACAAATGCCGGCGAGGTTATGGACAAAGTTGAACCTTTATTCACTTTTTGTGGGAGTGTAAAATGGTGTAACCACTGTGGAAGGCACTGTGGCCCTTTCTCAAAAAGTTGGAAATAGAAATATCATTTGAATCAGCAATTCCACTACTGGGAATATACCCCAGAGATATCAGAACTCCCACCCAAACTGATATATGCACACCCATGTTTATTGCTGCATTGTTCACAATAGCAGAGAGATGGAAACAACCCAAGTGCCCATCAACAAACAAACGGATAGAGAAGCTCTGGTATATTCACACAATGGAATATTATGCTGCATTGAAAAATAAGGAATTCCTGAAATATTATACAAAATAGGTGACCCTGGAGGACATTATGCTGAGTGAAATATCTCAATCACAAATGGACAAATATTGCATAAGGCCACTGCTACAAAATCGGACTGACATTAGTGTTGGGGGAAACTAAGAAAAGAGGGGATAAGTAATGTACACTGCATTGAAACAGATGAGGGGAAGAACTACTTAAAAGGGTATATATGATTAGATATTATCTGCCTGACAGCAGTCCAGAATAAGAGCTGCTCAGTAAAGTGGACTGGGGGTGGGGGGGATTGCACAACAATGACATTTTTTTTTTCAAAGAGAAAAGTGAACTGAGGTGGGCATGGGCATGGACATGGAGGAAAATGTGCAACAGGGAATGAATGGAAATTTGAAAAACTTTAAAACCCATAATGTAAATGAGTGAAGTACAATGTGAAAAAGAAAGGTCATAGATATTATCAGAATTTCACAAATTTAAAAACAAAATTGAAAGAAAATTTCAGTTACTTGAAGGTGAAAAATTGAGGAACTACAAAGATTAGTGGAGGAAAAAAACTAAAAGAATACAGTGAAAGTATGTGAATTTAAACATGTCTCATTCTTCTGACAAGGAAACTGTAAGGGCCTGCACATTAAATTTGAGGGACTGTGTGGTTTCAAGGATTCTATCCTCACGTGGTCTACATATTCCACAAAGGTGTATTTCTATGCAATTTTCATCACATACCTTCCGTCACTACCCCATTTCACCTGAAAGCTATTTGCTGATGAATCTGAAGTCTATCTCTCCAGGCAAACTTTGCTCCTGAGCTAAGGTCTTCAGAAGCCAACAGCTTAATCTGCATCTTCACTGAGATGGCCTTCCCTGCAAATGGAAAAGAAATACAAAAACAAATCCTGCATTAAAATCAAACATGATGGCAAGTCCGTGTGTTACTGGATATAACACTACTTCACAAGGTTTTCTTGGCTGTGATCTTTATGGAAACAGATTAGCATGCCTTTCTTAAGAGGAGATTAAAGATGAACACAAACCGTTTACACTACCCAGGGTCCTGATATCCCCTTTGGAACCTCAAGTCCACTGAGTTCAAAGCTTAACTTGCTATTTCCTCCACCACCACTACCACTACTACCCCAGTAATTCTTGCATAAATAATGGCATCACAGACCACCCAAGAAAGAATATTCTCCTTTTGATTGATGTTTACATCTCTTCCACGCCATTCTTAACATCCTTTCTTTGGTTTAAGCCTTTTTTGTCTTCTCACTTGGAATATTGCTTCAGGCTCTTGACTGATTTCTCTCCTCATTGACTCCCAACTCATTATCTCACTGCTCAAGTATGATCATGCAACTAACTCTTTTGTGTAAAACTCTCTTCTATCTTTACACTAAGAATACAAACTCCTATATCAGCCCCATATCAGCCCCTGCCTACTTCTGCAGTATAATCTACAACTGTTTCCTCACCTTAACCTTCCATTCCAGGCTTTAAAACCAGTGACTTTCGGAAACAGGACCCATTAGATGTGTCCATAATTTTATTAATGCTCATAACACACCCTTTTCCTAGAATACTCTTTCTTTTTCTCCAGACTCCACATTTATCTAGAAAATGTACATTTATACTTCAAGACTCAGATCATTCCCTAAACTGGCCAATCTTTCATCTATTTTGTTCTGGTACCTTGAGTATAGGGTTTTCATCCCTATACTCAAGGGGTCTATGAGGAGAAATGTGGGGTCAAGATCAGTGGACGATTTATCAACAATCTGCGTTATGCAGATGACACAACCCTGCTTGCTGAAACTGAAAAGGACCTGAAGCACCTGCTGCAGAGCGTCAAGGACTACAGCCTACAATATGGATTGAGGCTCAATGTCAAGAAGACAAAGATTCTCACCACTGGACCAATTAGCAGCATCAGGATGGATGGTGAAGAGATTGAGATTGTACACAGCTTTAGTTTGCTTGGCTCCATAGTCAACAGTCTTGGCACCAGCAGCCAGGAAATTAAAAGGCGCATTGCCATGGGAAAGTCTGCTGTTAGGGACCTCTCCAAAGTACTGAAGAGCAATGGTGTCTCTCTGGAGCATAAAGTGTGTCTGATACAGGCCATGGTCTTCGCAATCACCTGTTATGCATCAGAGAGTTGGACAATGACCAAGGAGGATAGAAGGAGAATTGATGCCTTTGAGATGTGATGCTGGAGAAGAGTATTGAGAATACCATGGACTGCTAGGAAAACAAACAGATTTGTCCTGGAAAGGGTTAAACCGGGTGGCTCCTTGGAGGCAAGGATTCTGAGGCTCCGTCTAACTTTGGACATGTTGTGAGGAGAAACCGGTCCGTAGAGAGGGACATCATGCTTGGTAGGGTGGAGGGACGGCGCAGGAGAGGAAGGCCCTCTATGAGGTGGATTGATTCAGTGACTGGGATAATCGGGATGGGAGTGTCGGAGACAGTGCGATTGGCACAGGACAGAGCGGAGTTTAGGGCTGTTGTACATAGGGTCGCTATGAGTCGCAGGCGACTCGACGGCACATAACAACAACAACATCTTGAGTATGTACATAGGGTTTTCAGAGGCCTGCTATTTCAGAAGTGGATGGCCAATCCTTCTTCCTAGTCTGTCTTAATCTGAATGTTTTGATTTAGAGGAGTATCTGAGAGACAGCAATTTATGGAGAAGTGAAAGATAAATCCCTCATTGTGGAATTAACCATTAGTTACAGTGTTGTCCCTGCCCTTAGCCCAGTGCCTTGACCCACTTATTTCCCAGCTCCACCCTCCACCAGGATACCCCTTCACATCTACCAAATCCCTTCAGAATTTATCTTCCATTGTCCAACCCTTGATCTGACAGCTTGTATCTGAAGCTTTCTTGGCTTCTGTGATTCCAAACACGTCAACTGCTGACAACTTTTTATGCTGTGACCAGTGTCTCTTGTGTATTTACCATGGCATTGTTGTATTTAGTGTTAACTACTTTCAGATCCTTGAGAGCAGAGTTTGTTTCTTGCATTTTTCAAGTGATGAGAAAGAAATGTACTTAGATTCCACTCAGTGCTCAGATTATTTCAAACTATCTGGTGGCGAATCATCGAGGGCTAAAGAGAGTTACACTAGTAATCTAAACCTCACATCTCTCTAACTGCTTAAATCCATCAGCAGCTCGGAGAGACAAAGAAGGGCAATCTTCTGTGATATTAACTGACTTGAAAATGAGCTGGAGGATCACGTACTAGTCAGCTCTGAGTTGGGTTCCAACTCAATGGCAAAGAGATAAAGAAATAGAGGCCGAACATTAATCTAAAAATGAATAGTCCAAGCCATGTGCTTGAACTTTATAAACATTATCTTATTCTTTCAAGAGATGAGTGAGTTAAGTACTACTACTATTCTATTTTACCAAGAAGTTTGGGGGCCTTAAAGAGCGTGTGTAAAATCACAGAGCCCAGTCAAGAGAAGGGGTTAGTTTGACCAGAGCTCAATCTCTTAACCTCAAATGTATGCTCTTTTCTCCAAGACAAAATATAAGAAAGTACTATTCTAACTTGCAAAAATTTAAAAAATCAGGAATAGCATGGATTCCTGACATTGATTCCAGAGAAAAATCAGGGTCACTCTGGAATATAGTTTGTTAGTTCATCATAAGAAAATCCCAAAATCATTGAAAATCCCAGGACAATTAAACTAAACCAACCTCTTTCCCTACTAGAGTGTAAGAATTACTTAACTAGAAAACCAGGAAATAAAATAGAGTAATAACCTTTCCTGTCCTGTCTTCTTTAAGAAGTGTTCATACCAGTTTGAACATTGATTACAGCTTCAAGGTAGAGGAGTGATTAGCTTAACCCAACATTCCTCAAGCATTTGCTTGGTAGGACTACCACCAGTAGTGCTAGACTTAAACAGATTTCCAGTCTCTATACCCAAAAATTCTGAATCAGTGAGCTCTTAGTGTCTGTCCCTAGGTGATTCTGATAGTTAGACAATGAATCATACTTTAGAAATGCGTGCCCAAACAAATCATAGAAACCTATCCCTTTGCTAGGAACCTACTGTTTAAGCCAATACATAGTGTGAATCTTTCCTGGTAAAAATTAATTGATGTAGGCATTAATGGGTACCATGTTGACCAAATATGCTGATTTGCTTGGATCTTTCTCTCATTTTTGCTTAATATTTTTATCTTTCATATGAACTGTGTTTTATGAATGTACATTGTGTTTTAGACAATCTTTCTTTTACATTATACTTGTGTCATGTTTATTACAGTGATTTCCCCTTCTTTCCATCATCTTACTAATAATTACATTCATAAAAAAGCAGGTAAGCCAGGTATTCATGCCTTGTGTTTTAAGAGAGCCAATTTCTGATTTGTCCATCTTTCTCAAACCAGTACTCTCGGGAAACAAGCATGTCCCTTTTGGCAGAAGAACTCTCTATTCAACTTGGAAACGTAGAGCATCCGCATCCACAAGCAAAGTCATCAGGTTGGTCAACAGTGGATCCTAACTCACAGTGTGGATTATTTGGTTTGGTTCTGGTCAACTCATTCCCAGCCATCAGTGGCTAGGTTCAAATGGTCATCAACTTCCAAAGTAGGAGATCATGCTTCTTTCTGAGTTTCAGACTTATTCTTCTCCTCACTCAGCCCTATTCCCCCACAGGGCCAAGTCAACAAAGCCGGGGATCCTTGTGAGTCCATGTTTCTCAAGCCAACAACCCTTCCCTGCTCTTCCACACAAGTACGCATGTGAGGTGAGAAGTGCTGAGAAGACACGGCCAGGGTCTTTCTTGGTCCTATAACTGAAAATCTCATGTCCCAGGAAGCCTTTCGGGTTTGGACAAACTGCAATGTTTGCTAACCCCACCGGTGATTTAGGAGTTGGTTTAGTTCGACTCAAAGACAAGACGTCTCTTCACACGTTCTGTCCTTCTCATGCTCCCTGTGAACACAAACAAGAAATCACATTGTCCTTCCACTATTGGCAGCCCCGTCCCAGCCCACAAGGGAAGCTGGCATAAAGACAACACTTGGAAAAAGGTAGTGTCAAGCTCTAAGCAATAAAGTAGAACCACAACCTGGCTTGACCTTGCCTGGGGACCTCCCAATGCTGTATGCTAATAAATACTCTTTCTGTTTATTCTAGGTGGGTTTAGAGTTTTCATCCTAACAGGAAAAAATACCTTAACTGATGTAATTTGGCAAATCAAGAAGTTAAGAAGAAATGGGATGAATATTTTAAGACAAATGTTTAAAAACAGATCAGTAGAGTCAATCTGTCATTTTCTTATTGCACCTAGGGAATATCTCTGGACTCTGTCTCATTTAGAGTTACAGGGAAAAAATGACAGAGGATCTGAACTGATACGTAAAATAGTCTTCAAAAGCTGGCATGAAGGCCTAACTCTAACGAGATGAAATTGAGCAGCTGTAAATGTACATCTCTACTCTTGGGCCCGAAATAGTAATTTTGTAAGTGTGAGAGAGAGAAAATATGGCTTAAGAGCAGTACGTGTGAAAAGATATAGGGATTTGAGTTGAGTGTAAACTCAATCTGCTTGATGTGGTTGCCAAAAATGCTAATGTGTGTGTAGGCTGTCTTACTGGAAACGTAGGAAAGACTTCCCCCAGGCCCACCAGCCACAAGAACCTATTACACAAGGATGTTTTTCTGCTTCTACAGCCACCTGTCTTCTCCCATGTCCCCACAGGAATTCTAGGTACCAATCCAAGTACCTCATCAACTCTTTTGCTCAGAATCCCTTGGTGTTGCATTATTATAAACTTATCACTCTTCATCTCAGAAAACATCTCAACCCTGGATTAACCTCGGCAGCTACTTGCCACATTCTCATGTCCAAAACCGGAAAAAATTCCGAGCATTTCTAACAGTCACTTCCACGGGTCAGTCATCTTTCAAGTGTTGTCTTCACTCAATCTTCACTCTTCTGCTCAAGACTCAAATCTTGTTTTATTTCCCTTAAGTGGTCTGATCTCATTCTCCATGAAAATGTCCCCTGTTTTAACATAGCCTTTGTCATAATCTGTGTCAGGGTGACCTCAGCCTTCCTTCTTTCTGGATATCTCCTGGAATGTCCACATTACACTGAGGCACTGAGACCTGGAGAGGTCAATACTCATCTCCAATGAGGCACCTTTTGAACAACACCACATTTTTCCTGGGTCGCTTTGGTTCCATTTTTTCTCATGGTATCTTTTGACATTCATTTTGGTTTTTTTTATTTCTCCTCTGTCTTTGAAATGACCTTTTGTCCCGCCCCCCACTAGTTTATTTACAAAACTCGAATACAGGAGTATTCTGTAAACTTTTGTTATAAGACTCTTGTCTGAGATGGTATTATCAAATGTTTGTTCCCAGTCTGAAGGTTTTCTTTTTACCCTCTTGGAAAAAGGTTTTGATGTGCACAGAGATTTGATCTTTAGAAGGTCCCATGCATCAATTTTATCCTCTTTAGATTATGCATTTCTGGTTGTGTTTGGCAGTCTCTTTATACCTTGGACAAACGCTTCCAAGCTTGATCCCAGTTTGTCTCTTTTATGGTTTTGGGCTTTACTCCCAGATCTCTGATCCACCTTGAGTTGATTTTTGTGTATGGTGTAAGATGTTCAATGCAATCCCAATCCAGATACCAAATTCATTTTTCAAGGAGATTGAAAGGGAAATTATCCAATTTATTTGGAGAGACAAGAGACCCCCAAATAAGCAAAACAAAGATGAGATTGGAGGCGTAACACTCCCTGACCTCAAAACCTACTATACAGAATTGGTAACCAAAACAGCATGGTACTGGTATAATGACAGGCACATAGACCAATGAAACAGAATAGAGAACCCAGAAATAGACCCAGCTACCTATGGTCAACTGATATTCAACAAGGAACTCAAAGCTATCAAATGGGGGAATGATAATCTCCTCAACAAATGGTGCTTGCAAGACTTGACTTGCAGAAAACTGAACAGCACCTTTTGCTCACTTCATGGTTGATTTTTTTTAATGTCATCCCACAGCTCATCTGGTCTTTGATCACTGGTGTTCAATGCCTCAAACTTGTTCTTGAGATGATTTTGAAATTTAAATGGGATAGACTCAAGATTGAACTTTGGTTATAGAACTTGTTTTAATTTTCATTTTCTACAGCTTTAATTTGAACCTGAATAATTGATGGTCGGTCTGTCCCACAGTCAGCACCTAGCCTGGTTTTAGCTGCTGATATTGAGCTTCTCCAATGATTCTTTCCAAAGATGTAGTCACTATGATTCCAGTGCAGTCCATTAGGTGAGGCCCATGTGTGAAGTTGCCTTTTGTGTTTTTTCTTTAATGTATTTTCTGTTAAATCACTGAATGTACAAAATTCAATCTCCCACTTCATTTCTGTCACCAACTCTATACTTTCCAACTGCCCTTCCTTCCTCATTGTTTCTTACTTTTTGCATTCCAGTCACCAATAATTATTATTGCATTTTCCTTGCATGCTTGGCCAATTTGAGGCTGTAAAAGTTGATAGAAATATTCAGTGTTCTTCTCCTTGGCTTTAACTGTTGATGAATATATTTCATTAATAGTCATATTGAGAGGTCTTCTTTGTATGTGTATGATAGTATTCTATTACTCACTGCATTGTACTTTAGGATTGATTTCGGAATCATCTTTTTAACTATGAATTCAGCCACCACTCTTCCTTGTTTTTAATATCCTAAGATTGTCTGTTTCAAAATGCCCATGCCAGTCCTTCTTAGTTCACCAACTCTTGGAATCTTCATAAGCTCCATTTCATTTTTTAACAGCTTCCAGTTTTCTTACACTCGTACCTTTTACACTCCACATTTCATTGCTAATGGTTAGTTGCAGCTGTTTCTCTTTATTTTTCAGTGAGTTCCAATCTGGGCTTTTCCACTAATACTAAAGCTACCTGTTTTACTCTCTTGTTCATAGAGTTTTTGAAAATCTTGTTATTTCAGAAGTGGGTGGCAAATGTTGTTTCCTAGTCTGTTTCAATCTAAATGCTCTGCTGCAACCTGTCCACAATAGGTGACTCTTATGGCATTTTTTATTATTATTAAATTTTATTAGTTTTAATGAACATTTACAGAGATTTTGGGTTCTCATTCATTCATTGTTGCACTGTTTGCTCTGCCGACTCTTATGGCATTAAAACACTAGTGTCATAGCTTCTAGTATCACAGCAACCCACCAGAATAGCAGACTGACAGGCAAGTGCTAGATTAACAAGAACAAATGAAAAACAAGCAAACATATACACACATGTGCTATAGAGTAATTTTTGTTGTTGTCATGTGCTGTTGAGTCAGAATTGACACACAGCTGCCTCTCCAGCGGGTTTTCAGAGGTAGTTTTAATCACACAGGAAGGATTGTCCATCCTTCTTCATGGAGCAGCCAGTGGATTTGAACTGTGTGTCTTTGGAATTGCAGCACAGCTCTTTACCACTTGACCAAATTATTCGCTACTATAATGGACTGAAAGAACATACAAAGAAGACTTACTGCTTTTAGAAAAGAAATAGAAAAAGAGAAGAAGGAACAGGGGGGAAAAAAGTAACAGGAAAAAGAGGAAGATTCTCAAGAAGGTCAATTGAGAGGCAGCTCTGGTGGCCTAGTGTCAAGAAGCTGCACTGCAATCTCAGAGGTTGTTGTTGTTGTTGTTATGTGCCTTCGAGTTGCTTGCGACTCATAGCGACCCTATGTACAACGGCCCTAAACCCTGCTCTATCCTGTGCCAATCTTATTGTCTCTGACACAGCCATCCCGATTACCCCAGTCACTGAATCAATCCATCTCGTCGAGGGTCTTCCTCTCTTATGCTGTCCCTCCACCCTCCCAAGCATGACGTCCTTCTCCAAGGACTGGTCCCACCTTGCAACACGTTCAAAATATGTCAGACGGAGCTTCAGAATCCTTGCCTCCACGGACCAGCCTGGCTTCACTCTCTCCAATACAAACTTGTCTGTTTTCCTAGCAGTCCGTGGTATATATTCAATACCCTTCTTCAGGACCAAAGGTCAAATGCATCAACTCTCCTTCTATCATCTCTAGTCATTGTCCAGCTCTTTGATGCATAGCAAGTAATGACAAAGACCATGGCCTATATCGGGCGCACCTTCATCTCCAGACTGCATTGTTGCT
>NW_006399838.1:10512562-10532001 GCF_000299155.1 Elephantulus edwardii
AAAGAAGGTAGATTAACAGTGACTTCTGCAATGGGCTCAAGTGTGTCAGAGGTGAATATTCCACAGGAAAGGACAGGACTAATGTCTATTATTGATAGAGATGCTGAGTCCTATCTCAACTAGATGGCATCTAACAATAACTTTTGTTCTAAGCCCCTGCAATTTTATTATATGGAACCCAAGTGCCAAGATCCTCTAGGGACCACAGTGTGCCTGTGTTCCACTAATTCTGTTACCCAGAATAATTTGGAACTCCATCTTTAAAGATAGTTTGTGCTGGTCTTCATCTATTTCAGAAAACTAAAAAATGAGAGAAAGAAACCAAAATAAAACAAACAAAAAGCCTAAAAGTTTTATGTCCTTTATCATTTCACTAAGGAAGCAACTCCCTTTGAAATTGACTGACACTACTTTCGAGTCTGTTTCTCCAATTTACTCATCATGTCGATGCTTGTATGATGACTACTAGCTCAGAACTCGTGTTAGGCCTCAGATAAGTCTCCTTCATGCTTGAAAAAGAAGGCAAATCATGAGAAAGTCAGATTTATGCTTTGTTTGAACTGCCCGTCCCTGTCTTCTCACATGAATGGAATGGAGTCACTCCTCTGGGCTTTACTAATGCTTTATGTCTCACACACCTCCCTTCTTCAGAGCGTATTTATCGCTAGAATTTCCAGCCTCTCTCTTTGCAGCATAAGAACTCTCTTTTGCGTAAGAACTTTCCAGCCCCTCTAAAAGAATAGGACCCACTGAAATTCCCCTTAATCCCAACAACATAACTAAATAAACATGTCTTCAGAGTAAATGAATGTAACTTCTCCTCCATAGATGAGCTCACACATGTCTCCTTTGAGGATTTTAGGTGGGATTGGCTGAACAAGGACAGACTTGCGTGTCTGTGTATGTTTGTGGAGTTGATGTGAAGATGGTAGCAAGGAGAACAGAGATGAGGAGCAACAAATATTTGTCCTTCCTCTCCTCCTGATTTCATCGTACAAGAAGTCTCTGGATTACCAATAACAGCTTAGAGACAACACTTAGTTGCTTTTGAAAAATGGAAACTTGTAGATGGTGAGTTGGAACCAAATCATAGCTGACTGTCTAGCTGCTTTCCAAGCTGTAAATCACTTGGGGAGAGATTACTTATCTTTCTCTTAGGAGCCTCAGTTGGGTTCAAACCACCACAGTGTGTGAACTTTGAGTTAGCGATGTCATTCCCTATGGACTATCCCACAAGAGCTTCCTTTACTCATTCATTGTTATGGAGTTGGAACTGATTCATAGCTGACCCTCCATTGAGTTTCTAAAGCTTCAACTTGTGCAGGAGGAGATTGTCCATCTAAATATGTCCTTACTTTGAAAAGATTGTCCTTATCCCTACTCACAATAAATTCTTCATCACAATCATTTTCAGTTTAACTTACAAGGGCAGCTGTTAAATGGATGGAAAAACATCAAGTCTTTTCTTGCATGAAACTCAAGCCAACCCATTGGCATCCTATTGATTCAAACTCATATTGAACCTATAAGACAGAGTGAAATGGCTCTTAGGGATTCAACTCATTGCCATGGAGTCCGAATTATCTCATAACTGACCCTCCACTGGGCTTCCGTGATCATAAATTACTCAAGAGAAGAGTGTCAGTGTTCATCCCAAGGAGGAACTGGTTGGTGGGCTTCCTCACTTCATCTTGTGAGGCTCGAGTATTCTATCAATTCTAGATCTAAGTCCATTATTAGACATACCATTACCACATATTTTTTTCCCAGCCTGTGGCTTTCCTTTTTGCCCTTTTGGAGAAGGTTTTGGATGTGCATAGGGATTTGATTCTTTAAAGGTCCCATTCATCTATTTTATCCTCTCCTGGTAGTTTTTTCAGGATGCTTAGAAGACTGTTGATGTTGTGGATTAGAGCTTCTAGAGCTCTTCCAAGCTTTTCTCCAATGAAGTTTATAGTCCTTCATTTTAGTCCTAGGTCCTTGATCTACTTTGAGTTGGTTTTTGTGTACGGTGTGAGGTGTGGGTCTTGCTTGAGGAACGAAAGGGAGGAGTGAGACAGGAAGGCAGACAGGCAGGAAGGCAGGAAGGCAGGCAGGCAGGCAGGAAGGCAGGAAGGACGGAAGGCAGGAAGGCAGGAAGGAAGGAAGGAAGGAAGACAGGCAGGCACTAATGTCACTATTCGCCAATTACTTGCTGACACTTGGAAAACCTGTTCTACTTTTGATCTGTGTCTGCATTATAAACATACACATCCTTAAGGCCTATGATATGTTGGTTTGTTTTGTTTTAAAAAATCATGTAATCTAGTAAATGATAGAAAGAGAACTGATGCCTTTGAGCGGTGGTGCTGGAGAAGAGTGTTGAATATTCCATGGACTTCCAGGAGAACAAACAGGTTCATGTTAGAGAGGGTGAAGCCAGGCTGCTCCTTGGAGGCACAGATTCTGAGGCTTCATCTGACATACTTTAAGCATGTTTCAAGGAGGGTCTAGTCCTTGGAGAGGAACATCATACTTGGAAGGGTCGAGGGATAGAGAAAGAAAGATGCTTGAGATGTATTGATTCAACGACTAGGGTAATGTGGGTAGTTGTGTGAGAGACAATAAACTTGGCAGGTTTCAGAACTATTGCACATACAGTCGCTATGGGTCGCAGGTAACTCGATAGCACATAACAACAACAGTATAGTACAAGAGGTTGTTTTTTTTTTATTTGAGATGCACAAAGAATATCTACCCTAAAGTATCCAGAAATTTTGTTGAAGAACATGTATGAGCTTCTACAGATAGCTCAGGGAGCTCGTTTGTTGTTTTGCTGGTGTTTCTTTCTTTCTTTCTTTTTTTTAAAAAAAGGAAAGAATTAAAGTTAATTATTAAACAAAAGGGAAAACATTAAATTTCTTTTCCATTCTAACTGAATATTCTAAATACTCTAGTGTTTAGGTCAAATTGGGAGCCTGAGGCAACAATGCTGCGGTGTTACAGCCCTTTTGCTTTGTTTTCTTGTTGGAAGGGCCACCACAAGAGGAGTCTCTCTGTCATTGTGCCACAAGCGCTTCACCTTTCCCCTAAATGACTTGTGGACTTCGTACATCCTGGACAATTGTTCCATCAGGCGGAGCTGGAGAAAGGAAATTATTTGAATGCCACAGTGTCCAGGAAACCCTCTGAGAGCTGAAAAGACTCTCATAAGATGCTACTTGCACACACAAACATCAGAAAGAACTTTCCAAGTCAATTTTAGGAAAAATTTCATCAAGCAAGGGTGAAAGCCTGTATTCTCTCACCTGATGTTGTTATTGTTGTTGAATGTTGTGGAGCTGACTCCAACGCTAGCGATTCTATGTACAAGAGATCTGAACCTTGCCATATCTTGCATCAGTCTCAAGATTTCTGACAAGCTCAAGGCTTACTGTTACAGTCACTGTCTCAATTCATCTGGGTGGGGGTCTTCCTTTAGGAGCTGTATAATTGAGGATATCATAGACTGGTGTTGGAAGAAGAAAAAAAATAATACCCTTTTCACTGAAAAGTCTTAGTTATTAATCTGTAATTTTAAAAAGGGGTTTAATTTGTTGATTTGCTTCTCTGGCCTACAATGAAGAAATTGGGTTGAAAGTTGACAAAGAGTTCTTTGAACTGCAATCAAGGTGAAAGGACATGATTGCCAAGTTCATGTAAGGGAGAGAGTGGCTGTGGAATTAAGGTTGCTGGGCGCCAGATTGTCTGCAATGAGATCCGAAGTATTTTAGACTTGGCTTTATAGGCACTGAGAACTCACTGCAAGATTTTAGAATAAAGAATGAAACACTTAGTTTCACAAAGAGTATTCTCAGAGTAGGTAAAAGGCAAAGAGTGACAATTTTTCATGTAGTATTTTGAGTTTTATTTCCAATCATCTGGACTAGAAAGAAAAGAGTCTGCATTTAGAGACCAGAATAAAAAATCAGTGGTATAGAATACAAGGGAAGGGGGAAATTAGGTAATAGAAACGAGTAGAGGTTATAGAAGACTTTCTCTTCCAAACAGATCTTTTCTTTGTACTAGCTACTCCCCAATCTGATGAGTCTGAAGGGAAGAACATTTTTTTAAAATTATTTTATACTGGTTTACTTACAAAGTTTATAACGTTCATATACATTGTTGGTTTTTAAAACTTTTCTTATTTTGTGTGTGTGTACCATCAAATCGGATCTGACTGGTACAGGAGGAGATTGTCCCTCCTTCTCCAGCAGAGCAGCTGGTGAATTCAAACCACACAGCTCTGGGCTTGCAGTGCAGCTTCTTGCCACTAGGCCGCCAGAGCTCTCTTGACATTGTTATCAACAACAGGCCTTTCTCCTTTCCTTTACCAATCCCTCCAAGGGGCACTTATTTTCTTTTTTTTAATGCTCTCTATTAATCTGACAGAATTTCTTAACAATGTTTCCCATCGACAACACCTACAGAGTCCTTTAAGGTTAATTATGCCAGACTCTCTTCTTTCTGCCAATTTGGGGGAACATCTTTTATTTAAAATAAAAACTCATTGCTTTACTATGGAAGCCCGTGAGTAAAATGCTTGCTTCAAATACTAAACATCCTGTTGTTGTTGTTGTTGTTAGGTGTTTTCGAGTTGAGTATGACTCATAGTCATATTGAGACTGGGTTAATCTCATCGAAAGTCCTCCTCTATTTCACTGACCCTCCAATTTCCAAGCATGATATTCCTTTCCCAGGATTACCCTCTCCCACCAACATGCCCAAACTATGTGAGACCCAAGTTTGACCATCTTTGAATATAAGTGATACTCTGGCTGTATTTTTCACAAAATGTGTTTGACCTTTTTGGCAGCCCGTGGAATATTCAGTGCTCTTCTTCAACATCAAACCCAAAGACATAAATTCTTCTTCTATCGTTCTTATTTATTGTCCAGCTCTCAGATGCATAGCAAGTGATTGAAAAGACCATGGTCTGGATCAGATGCACCTTAGTCTTCAAAATGACAACATTGCACCCCGGTAATTTAAAGAAATCATTGACAACATACTTGCCCAAAGATACACTCTCCTAATCTCCTGATTGCTAGTACCAAGTGTTGACTGTGGATCCAGGTAAGATGAAATCGATGACAATTTCTACCTTTTCTCCATCTATGATGATGTTACTTATTGGCCCAGGGGTGAGGAATTTTTCCTCCATACGTTGAGTTCATATTGAAAATTGATTGATCCTCTGAAGTAAATGTGTAAAGTCCTTATATTCTTACATTCAGCAAGCAAAATTATGTCATCTGCATTGTTGTTGTTGTTGTCAGATGCCATCAAGTCGAATACAACTCATAGCAACACTATGAGCAAACACTTGTTCAATGAGTCTTCAACGCCACATTCTTCTTCCTTTAGTGCAGCTTCTCAAATAAATCATCCAGTGTACAGACTGAATAGATATGGAGAAAGGATTTAACCCCAAAGTACACCTTTCCTGATTTTAAACCATGCAGTGGTTCTTTGGTCTGTTCCGACAATAGTTCTTGGTCTAGGTCTAGGTTTTGTATGAGCACAATTAAAGATTCTGGGACTCCCATTTTTTTTTCCAGTATCACTTATAGTTTGTTATGGTCCACACAGTCAAATGCCTTTGCATTTTCAAATAAAACACAGACATTCTTCTGACATTCTCTGCTTTCAGCTAGGATACATCATTACTGACATTAGTAATAACATCCTGGTGCCATGATGTCTTCTAAAGTCTTTTAAACATTGAACTTGTGGAAGTTCTCTCTCAATGTACTGTTCTAGTTGTTTTTGGATGATCTTCAGGAATATTTTGTGTGCATATGAAATTGTTCAATAATTTCCATTTATGTTGGATTATGACAAGATGAATTGATGCCTTAGAGAACTAAAGAAAGGAATAGATCTGTCTTAGAGAACGTGCAACCAGAATGCTCCTTGGAGACAAAGTTGGTGAAGCCTTGCCTCACATATTGGACATGTTAGGAGGGGTTTTTCCTTGCAAATGTGGAGAATCCGTGAAAGAAGAGAAGACGCTCAATGAAATGGATTGGCACAGTGACTGCAGCGGTGGGATCAGGCAGGTCGGAGATGACAAGGATGGCCCAGGAAAGGACAGAGATCATCTGTTGTTAGTAGGGTCGCTACTAGTTGCACTTGATTAGACAACACTTGACAATGATCAGTACAGACATACGAGTGGTCTTTCTGAAGGATCATTCAAGCCTGTTCTGCATTCGCTAAGCATTTATATCCTAATGAAAAGGATACGTTTACAGTTTATAAACAATAGAGGGTTAGCTACAAAAAAAGTCAAGATGGTGTTAGTACTGCCAACTATGACCCTTCAGAAGGCTTCACTGCCAATTATTAAGCAAGAACAAGGAATCTTGAGTTTGCCTTACTCGTTGGGTATTCTGAAACGAGAAATGCGCATCATTCTTAGACTCATCTACAAGGAACTTCTTTCTCCGTGTAAAAGCCAAGAGTCCATGGGTCGTGCTTGGAGAACCATACATTACCTTTTGCAGTTGGTCTGCAATGTGCCATCACAAAAATGTGTTAGGCTTTTGTCATACTTAGAAGATAGATATCAACTTCCCAGATTGTGCGGTGGGTTGGGGGGTGGGATGAAACAAAATAACATACTTCTCCACTTATGCTCAAACCTTGATAAGGAATCCATGTCCCATATTAGGTTTGCAAATCAGACTCATCAAAAGTATAAAACAAAGTCTTCTGATGTTTTATTTACTTCGAGGGAGAATGCTACAACTCCTTAGAGATCGAGGGGTCTTGTTTAAGTCTGCACTGATGCTGGCTTCCCTGTCTGTGGGCAGTCTCTGGATCCAGCCTGCTGGGATTTTCAGAAAGAAACTTTCATGTTCACAAAGATTATAGGAATCTGCTGTCACGCTTGATTCAAGATCTAGTTCAAGATTCAAGACAGGAGTGGATCTCAGGCAGGAACCTAGGTCAAGAGTCAGGTGGATTCAGATACTTTGGAGAGAAGCCAAGAACAAGAGAAACTCCAACAACCTTTGCCTGGTCTCTGAAGTCATTAAAATCACCTGCAATGTGCTTAAAAGTGCTAAGATGCCATTCTTCTAATACACCAATTAAGTCTGGACCTCTGGAATTGTGCCAAGAAATAACTATTGCCAATTTCTCCAGGTGAAACTTTATGAAGTTCAAGTTGAGATGAAGTCCTATAAATAGCTTCTTCCTCTAAATAGCTTGTTGCCCAGACTACCATTTTTGGTGGCCACGTTGAAAATAAAAAGACTCAAATTCTAATCCTATTGGTCATCACCTATTTATCATTCAAGACTCAGCTCCAATGTTTTTTGGATATATTTTTCATACTAATGTTTTTGGATACATTTTTCATGCTAAATCTAAGGGTAATCACAACAAATGGTTCACATATAAAATTATAATCTGAAATAATAACAATTGAAGCTGCAGTTAACATATACAAGACTCTTTTTTAGCAAAACAAAAATGTTTATGAAGGCAATAAAAGAGAAGCATAATTAATGAAAGGTAGGCTATGCGAAAGAGTTAAAGTTAGAAGGAAAGAAAGAGAAAGGAAAAGAAGAAAGGAACCCCCGGGCCCCTAAAAAACAGGGGTGAAGTGTGATGTCAGCAGACAAGGAGAGGATGAGCTACCAAGACTTCTTGATGTTTTGAGAGTCCTTCCTTTAAGTGGAAGGCTGGTCAGTCAGGTTTTTCAGGAATAATTGTGAATTTAAACTTCAATTCCATTGTTGTTTGGACGTCCAGTCAGGAAGGTACTTCCAATTAAATGTTTTCATCTCCCTTGATGATGATGGAGGGTCTATCCTCTTTGAGTGGTTTCCAGTCAGCACACAAGGAATGTTAAGTGCAGTGATGAGCTGAATTTGGTTCCCCTTTCCCAGGATAAATAATTGAGCTGGACAGAGGACACAGAAAGATAAAAAAACTCAGCCAAGGACGAATCTCCCTGGTTTTTAGCCTGGTTACACTCTGCTTGAAAAGAATCCTACTGTTGACCTTGGTTAGAGAATGCGGTTGAGAGAAAAGGTGAGGAGACAGGATGAGATTGAAAGAAAAGAGACATTTCTTTTAAAAGATAAAGAAGCAGAGGTGGGGAAAGATCCCAATATTCTTTCTTAATTTTTTTCAAATTTTCTACTAGTTTATTTATAAAATTTGAATGCACTGTCTTTTAAGAACAAATTGTTTCAAATTCCCTCACACCCTCCCATCAGATTGTACAACCCCATGATTAATTCCCCCCTCCCTATAACTCTGCCCTGGTCTTTATACTAAGGTACTTCTTTCTGGGTGCTCTAGTATACACTGTTTGTGAATATTTCACCGCAGAACCTGTAAATTCCATACACTTGCTGTTTCTATCAACTGGAGTCCCTGAGGGTCTGATTTTCTAGGACTCTTTTTTCTCATTTCACTTGGCGTGCAGTCTGGTGACAGATGTTCAATAAACATTTATTGAATGCCTAAGAATTCATAAATATTTATTTACTCCTTAATGCATATTTCAGCACAATATAACTCATTTTCAAGATTTATAAGAAGAAGGGATGGAACCACCCTCTCCCTACTTCTTAACCCCTTTGCGATATCAAGTTCTGATTCGGGTTTTGCCCTTCCTGTATCATACAAATATGTGTGATCTAAAGTGTGCAACAATGTATGAATGAAAATCCAAAGTCTCTGCAAACTTCCATTAATATTAAAAAAAACACACATGCAAACATGTATGATCTGAGAAATAATTCAAAATTGTGTTTTCCAGATTTTAATATGCACTCAACTTACCTGGATATCTTTGTTCTGATGCCCCTTATAATCTATTGTGGGGAGTGGGTGGAGCCTGAGATGCTGCACATTTTTTTAAAAATTCCCAAATCATCTGGGTTCTTCTGGCTGGCAACAGCACAGTATTAGTAAGTAGATGGAGACCAATGCAAGCCCTCGAGGAGTTCAGATCATACGTTTTAAGGCATGCAGGATAATACAACAGGTAAACATTTAGCACTGGCTTAAAATCCTGGCTCTAGGGAGCTCTGGTGGCCTAGTGGCAAGAAGTTGCACTGCAATTCCAGAGGTGTGCAGTTCGAATCCATCAGATGCTGGATGAGGGGCAATCTCCTCCTGTACCAGTCAGAGCTGATTTGAGGGTACAAACACACACACACACACACACACAAATAATAAAATATAATTAAATTTAAAAATCCTGGCCCTGACCTTCCACAAGTCAGCTTAACCTATTTGTGTTTCAGCTTCCTTCTCTGTAACAGAGGGATAATTAAGAGTTGTGAAATCAACCCGCTAACTCACATGCAGTCCTTACTACAGTGCTTCATACGTACATATGAACCCAGTGTATATATGCTTTAATGTGAAGAACAGAAGATGTGCCTGTCTTAGCAATGATCAGCACAAAATGTAGACAACCCTTGATTTTTATTTTTTGAAAAGAGTAAAGGGGTGGTTTTTTTTCTTCCTTAAGTTCGGAAAGAATATACTGAATTCCCTGACCAAGAAAAAAAAAATCCTAGGACATAAAAAGGTTTTATTTGAGCACTAACATTGTTTACTCTCCTACTGTTAACACAGAAAATACACAGTATGTGTATCATTTCAGAGAAAGGTAAAAATACAGGACATTCAATTCTAAAATAAGAGAAAATCTCCAGCCAGAACATTTAACTTGAATCTGAATGCAGCATTAAGTACCAAGACACACACAACAAAAATTTCTGTGTAACATAGGAAGCCCATTTCTTGATGCTAAGATAGTAATGTTTTGGCAAGTTAGTTGCTTTGTAATGAGATGTGCAAAATACTGAGGGAGTTGTCAGAATGCAAGAAGCTCTGTCCCCAACACACAATCTTTTAGTAGCAAAGACAGGACACGGTTTCAGAAAGGAGGAAATAATCAAGATCAAAGTAAAAGAAAAATGACATTCAATGCAAATGGAAAAGAAATCTTTATAAGTGCCCTCGAGTCAGCTATGACTCATAGCGACCTCATGAAGAACCTTGCCTTATAATGTTGTTAGGAGGCTTAAATCACCTGAACAGAAAGAAAGACAAAAATGGAGAAAGAAGAGATTCAGCATAAATATTCTTTCCCCCCTTTTTAAAAATTAATTTTAATGAAAGTTTACAGGGACTTAGGGTTTCCAATCATTAATTGTTGCACTTTTCTCCCTGCCCATCCCCTTCCCCCAATTCACTCTTCTCCTTGAAAAGTAAAAGAAAAACTCTTCCATTGCTCTGCAATCCCTCTTCCCTAAGTCCACTCCACTGTGCAGCCTTCATTCTGGACTCCTGCCATGACAATAACACCCAATAATGTATCCCTTTTAAACAGTTCTTTGCCTCATCTGTTTCAATGCAGTTATATATCATTCCTCCCCTCCTTCTCTGTCTTCCCTCAACCCCGATGTCAGTCCCGTTTTACAAGTGACCCTATGCAATATTTGTCTTTTTGTGACTGAGATAGTTCACTCAGCATAATGTCCTCCAGGCTCACCCATTTAGAATACTATTTCATGAGTTCCTTATTTTTCAATGCTGCATAGCTTTCCATTGTGTGAATATACCAGAGCTTCTCTATCCATTCGTTTGTTGATGGGCACTTGGGTTGTTTCCAGCTCTTTGCTATTGTGAACAAAGCCACAGTAAACATGGTGTGCACAGAATATTCTTGAGAGACCCTGTTGTGCAGTTTTACTCTCAAAACATGGTTCACCAAGAGTCAAACCAGACTTGACAGCAATTAATCACAATTGTGTGCTGAAAGCTACAAATATTTTTACTTGTTGAATATGCAGGCTGAGCAAGAGGGCTGGGTCTGACAGATTCAGATGTAGAACTTGAAATTCCTCCCAGGAAATCTATACCTAGATCAAGAAGCTGTTGTCCAAACAGAGCCAGAGAACCTGCGAAGGTATAAAATTAGTACCAGTGTGCCTCAGAGTCATCGTCTCTCTCCATATCCATTCAACCTGTATTCAAACCGAATAATTCGAGAAACTGGACTCTCTGTAGGAGAATGTGGCATCAAGATCAGAGAAAGACTTACCAACAGCCTGTGTCATGCAGATGACACACTTCGCTTACTGTAAGTGAGGAGGACATGAAAGCCTGTTGCAGAACAGCGAAGGCCACAGTCTTCCATGCGAACTGCATATCAACGCTGAGAAGAGAAAGGCCCTCACTCACCACTGTACCAAAAAGCTATATCATGATATTGTTGTTTACTATCGAGTCAGAACTGATCTATAGTGGGCCCGCCAGCAGGTTTTCAGAGGCAGTAAACAAGGCATGGGAGGGGACGGCTTGTCCTTTGTCTTCAGAGCAGCTGATAGATTTGCACCTCTTGCCTCCGGGATTGCAGTAGTTTCTTACCACTAAGCCACCAGAACTCCCTGATGATAGATGGAGAAAAGAATGAAGTGCAACAGTTTCATCTTGTTTGAACACCCCATCAACACACTTGGTACTAGCAGTCAGGACATCTGGAGGTGTATGTTGCTGCTGTTGTTGTTGTTAGGTGTCGCTGAGTCACATAAAACCCATCGTTATCCTATGAACAACAGATCTGAACCCTATCCTATCCTGTGCCATCCTTATGCTTCTCAACACAATAGAGCCCATTGCAGCAGTCACCATAGCAATCCACCTGGTTGAGGGTCTTCCTCTCCTTAGCCAACCCTCTACCTTTCTAAGCATAATGTCCTCTCCAAAGAATAGCCCTTCTTAGAATCATGTTGGAAGTATGTGGGGCAATGACTTATCATCTTTTCCTCCAAAGAGCATCCCAAGTACACCCTCTCCAAGATATGTTTGTTTGTTCTTTCGGTAGTTCACAGGATGTTCAGTGCTCTTCTCCAACACCACAGCTCAAAGCCATCAATTCTTCTTCTGAAATCCTTATTCATTGTTCGGCTCTCAGATGTATAGCGAGTGATCAGAAAGACCACGGCCTAAATCAGATGCACCTTAGTCCTCAAACTGATATCATTACTCTTCCATAATTTGGAGAGGTCCTTCACTACAAACTTTTCCAATGTAAAATACACTTCCTGATTTCCTGACTGCTGGTACCCAGGGTGTTAATTGTACATGCAAATAAAATGAAGTTGTTGATAATTTCAACCTTTTCTCCATGTATCACAATGTTGCCTACTGGTCCAGTGGAGATACATAGCTTTGGAAAAGTCTGCTATTAAGAACCTTTTCAACAAAATCCTGAAAAGCAATGTCAGTTTAAAGACTTAGATGTGCCTGATTCAAGCCTTAGTCTTTCTAATCACCCGTTATGCATCTGAGAGCTGGGCAAGAAATAGGGATGACAGAGAATTGATACCTTTGAGTTGTGATGTTGAAAAAAGAATCTGGAATATCCCAGGGACTGCCAAAAGAACAAACATATGTCCTGGAGAAAGTGCAACCAGAATGTTCCTTGGAGACAAGGATGGCAAAGCTTTGTTTTATGTACTTGTAACATGTTGTTAGGTGAGGCTATTCCTTGGAGGGGGACTTCATGCTTGGATTGATACCGTGTCTGCACCAGTGGACTCTAGAGTGCCAGAGAGGTAAGGACGGCTCTGGAAGGACAGGGTTCAGATAAAGGGCTGCTGAGAGTCACAATTAACAACGTCAGTCAAGTTCAAAGTCATATCACAAACAACAAGCCTGGGCAAAATGAAGTGGAAATAAATCCATCACACAGCTAAAATTTTCCATAGACACAGCCCATCTTTTAATATTTTCCCCTGAAATTGTAAATCCTATGACTCAAACAAGATTTCCAGGCTTGTTACCTGTCCTCTAGGCTGGGTTTGCATTTCCACTGGACTGTAGCCAGGTAAAATGTGCAGTTCCTTCTTTAATTTTTAAATTATATTTGGAGAAAGACTCCGCTGCTGAACAAATACAAATGGTCAAATCACTTTGGCGGCCCCTTGCTTCTCCTGTGTTGAACCAGCCTCTGCCGGGGTAGTGAGCACTCCTTCAGTTGGTGTTAAGTCTGTCTGGCCTCTATGCCCCTCTTAAGTGAAGGAGATTAATTAGCCCAGTGGGGGAAATGAACCCAGTGACTTGAAGGATGGATTCTTTAAAACCAAGACTTTTGTTATGCTGAAGTTAACCTATATACTTATGTCTCAATAGCAAGAAGACCACTGGGCCAATTAGCAGCATCAGGATGGATGGTGAAGAGATTGAAATTGTCAACAGCTTTAGTTTGCTTGGCTCCATTGTCAACACTCTCGGCACCAGCAGCAAGGAAATGAAAAGACATATTGTGATGGGAAAGTCTGCTGTTAGAGACCTCTCCAAAGTACTGAAGAGCAATAATGTCACTCTGGAGACTAAGGTGCACCTGATACAGGCCATGATCTTTGCAATCACTGCTATGCGTCAGAAAGCTGAACAATGACTAAGGAGGCTAGAAGGAGAATTGATGCCTTTGAGCTGTGGTGCTGGAGAAGAGTATTGAATATACCATGGACTACTAAGAAAATGAACAGGGTTGTCCTGGAGAGGGTGAAGCTGGGCTGCTCCTTGGAGGCAAGGATCCCAAAGCTTCTTCTGACACACTTTGGACATGTTGCAAGGCGGGACCAGTCCTTGGAGAGGGATGTCATGCTTGGGAGGGTGAAGGGACAGCGCAGGAGAGAAGGACTGTCTATGAAATGGATTGATTCAGTGACTGGGGTAATCAAGGTGAGTATGTCAGAAACAGTGTGACTGGCACAGGACAGAGCAGAGTTTAGGGCTGTTGTACATAGGGTCGCTATGAGTTGCAGGCAACTCGACGGCACATAACAACAACAACAATAATAAACTCATAGCGAGTTCATAGGGTTGCTATGAGTTGCCTACGACTTGATGGCACTTTAACAACAACAACAACAATAATAAAACTTCACACAGAAATTTTGCAGTTGTAGGGATTTACAGTGTTAATCCAAAGGCTTCCCCTCTCTAGCCTTTCAAATCTACCTTCAGTTTCACAAAGAAAGATGGGCAATCTCTTCCCAGTGGTTTACAGCCTTGGGAAGTCAGTGAAGGGCCAACTGTGATTTGGTTCAGATTCCTTGACAATGAGTAGTTAAGACAACTCAGGCTCAGCGAATTGTCATGAAATTCAAACCGACTCATAGCTGACTCTCTGTTGCGTTTTTAGAGCTTGTGCTCTGGTGGCCTCGAGGTAAGGAGCTGCACTGCAATCTGGAAAGCTCGTGTGCACTTAACTGTCTCAGAAAACCCGCTGGAGCGATGGCTCTGGTCAGTTCTGACTCAAAGGTGCACGGCAACCACAAGTCACAAGGGCGGAGATTGCCCATCTTCCTTTCCTGAAGCGATGCGTAGATTGAAACAGGCAGGGAAAAACTATCTTTGGATTATTAGCACAACTCCCTCACCCCCAAGCAATCAGAGCTTCCTAACAGTTAAGTTGTTGATTGTCTTCAAGTTGAGCACAACTCATAGAGACCCTATGAACCAAAGGCCTGAAGCCCCTCTACAACTGTCGACAGTTATCAAAGTCCTTAGAGTTTCTGAAGGCATGTTGTTTACAAAGTCTTTAAATTACTAAACGACTATAAATTCTGGGTTATTTAACATAGTTGGTAAAAGAAGTATTCTAATAAGTAAAGAACTGTCATTTTATTCCAGCTGTCTTTTAAAATAATTATAATTTCCTGGCACTGAAGTGATTTGGAAATTAAGTTTTTGCCTTTCTTTGTTAAATTAGAAAGTATATGAAAGTTTTATAATTTGTCAGGGTAATCAGAAGTTAGTACAAATTAATACAATATATTTTTTGTTCTCGCCAACACATAGAAGTGGTTATGAAGAAAAATGCCAAATTAACAGAATGGTCAACAAATTATATTTCATTGTAATTAATCCACTTCCTAAATAACCTGCCTCCGGAAACGCTATGAACTTTGATAAATGTCAATAGTTGTAGAGGGATTTCAGGCCTTTGGTTCATATGGGCCATGCTCGACTTGAAGGCAATCAACAATAACAACAACAACAATAATTTTTAGAGAGGTTCATCCTTCTCTTTGATATTTGTAGTTAAAGTGTGTTATTTAGAAATAACGACAGTTGTGTCACAAATGCCACAACCCTAATGCTAATAAAATGCAATTAATTGTCTGGAGTTTCTTGCTCTCAGCGTGCTGTCATTCCAGAATGGAATTTGACAGGATAAACATATTTCTTGTTGACATCCCATGTGACACTAACAGTCAAACAATTTAGGAGCCGTCTTTTAATTCCCAAAAGTGAATGGAACATATTTCATGTTTTCTCAAAAATTGATTCTAAATTTGAGTAAGCAAAGAGAAATTTCCATTCAATTTATAATTCTTACGAAATGAGTCAATTTAAAAAAAAAAAACCAAACAGAAAACAAAGAGCAAACATATTTTTAAGATTACTTGAAGTCTTTGCTAGTCTTGAGAGAAATAGGTTTTTGCAATGTTACAAAAGAAATGTCAACGTTCTCATTTTGAGGGT
Source organism: Elephantulus edwardii (assembly GCF_000299155.1). NCBI lineage: Eukaryota > Metazoa > Chordata > Mammalia > Macroscelidea > Macroscelididae > Elephantulus > Elephantulus edwardii. The sequence continues at coordinate 10,528,121 of NW_006399838.1, forward strand.
CTGTGGGCTTTATGTCAGACTGAACATTACTATATCAACTATAAAGTGCACCAATTTTGTAAATGGACCTCTCCAATGCAATTGATAGCATTGGTCAAGTGCATTAAACACCAAGCAAACATTAAAACAAACACTGGTTGTCACATGTGTGTCCATTATGTTCATAATAAAAACAGTCGCATTCTTAAAATTTTAGTCATAAAGAGATTTCTACTATATTGACTTTCTTTGTCATAAAAAAAAACTGGGTGGGGACTCATTTGAGCATAGGGGAAAATCAAGACAAGTTTCACATCAAATTCATCAAATGGAAAATTTCTTGGAAAACGAAGCTTTCTTAATTAGCAACCAGTTATGAAAAAAAAACTCAGCACTGTCACAAGATTACAGAAGTTTCTAAAACCTGTCATCTAGGAAGTAATTACGCAACTACTCTCAGCAAGGTCTTCATAATTTAAACCTGTGTCAGAGTGAGTTGTTTTTCCACAAAAATGATGCATTCTTATCTCGGTTTTCTATAACCTTCAAAAATGTACTTTTATTTAAATCTGTTTATTATTCTGAAATTAATCTTCTGAGACTGCATTAATGTTATATTATCAACTTGGATGGTTGTATGAATTAATAACAAAATCTAAATCTAGATCATTGATATTTTCATTTTATTTCTTTTTCTCAGTTTTATTTTTAAATAAATAATCCATTTACATAGGCATTTTCAACATCCTGTAAGTACACAGTATAAAATTCAGAAGACAACAGTATGGTATAAACTTCTGTATATTGAAGTTTGCCTCAAGCTAATACTAGAAATAGTATCCATTAATGTCACATCTTGTTCCTCTTCCACATCTCATTATGCTGTGTCAGTCCTCTAGTTAGTTTTAACTCTGTGTGTGTGTGTGTGTGTGTGTGTGTGTGTGTGTGTGTGTGTGTGTGTGTCTTTACTATTCTGAGTACTGCTGTAAGTAATTGTTTTTTATAACACAATTTGTAAACTTGGAAATATCTAAATTTATCATTATAAACTTATGCCATCACTTTATTTTCATGTTTTGTATCTTCTATCACCAAAATGACTATTAAAATAAGTTGATTCTCCCAATCATAAATGGAGTAGGAACAAACAATTGAATATAGAACAGGGTAGGCTGTTGAAAAAGATTTAATGATTATAAGGTAGATCTCTGTTTTAAGACACACAATAAATCATGATTTGCTATCATATTTAACAACAAAATATTAGCTTTAAAAATTTTAAACCAAAAATTTTATTATCAGAGAAAAAGTAAAGTTAGAAAGAACTAAATCTAGCACACAGTGCAACAAACAAAACAAACTTGTAGCTATTGATTTAATTCTGCCCTACAGACATACTCCGGAGGACAGGCTGGTCCCACACGGTTTCAAAATCAGTTATATTAACAGAAGCAGATTGTCGCATCTTTCTTCAGAGGAGCAGAACATCGCTTGCTCTCAAGACTAAAACTGTGCAGGTCTAGAGGCAGGAAATGGGGATCTTGCTTCCAGAAAAAAAGAAGCAGAGAGCGAAGTGCCTGTCCATCAGAACCAGAGAGATTCTTGCATGTGACTGGGAGAGACCAAGATTGAATCAACACAACAGCAGAGGTGACATGAATCTGGAGACTCGTATGAAACAAAGTGGACCTGCTACTGTTGCCTTATGGAGTCAGAACCAAGGACTCTTGCACAAGAGTCCCAGAAGGCTTGGGAGAGACACCGTAATTGGCAGGATGAAGAAAGCTGTGTAATACTGTCATTCAGTCAGTGTGATGGAAGGTCTGAGAGCCAGGCACACTGCTCCCACTCAAGAGTTATATCCTGTTTTCAACCTGAAACCCCACAATCTTGAGTATTGAGAGTACTGTGCGGTCATCAATAGAGCCTTGAAAAAGCCATGATTAGTACTCAAATTCCAGGAATAGGTGCTGGGAGTGTTTTGGCATGTCTGACTACACAGGGATTCATTTTGATCTGTGAATATTGTTGATTGTAATTCCTCTCCTTCATACCACTGCTTTTGTGATCTTCAAAGTATCTTTAAGTTTTAAAGGCCACCTCACACTACATTGTCTGCCTACAGGTCTTTAAGAAAAGAGTAAGTACATAGATTAAAAGAATTTTATATTGGCCTACTAGGTCTAACAGGGTTGGTTTTTTTCTTGTTGAATTTTTGGAGTTTTCTGTGTACACATATCATCTGCACATAGTGGTAGTTTAACCATCTCTCTGCCAGTCTGAATGGCTTTCATTTCCTTCTCTTGTCATATTGCTCTACAAGTACTTCCAATATAATATTGAATAGAAGTGGTGAAAATGGGCATCCTTGTCTGGTCCCTGTTCACAAGGAACATGCTTTTAATCTTTCTCCTTTGAGAATGATATTGGCTCTTCGTTTTACATTTATACTTTTCTCTGTGTTGAGGAAATTCCCTTCTATTTCAATTTTGTAGAGTGTCTTTATCAGGAAAGGGTGTTGGATTTTGTCAAATGCATTTTCTGCATCAATTTCAAAGTTCATATGGTTCTTGTTATTAACTTTGTGAACGTGTTGAACTATGTTGTTTGCTTTTCTTATATTGAACCATCCTTACATACCTGTTATGACTCTACTTGGTCATGATAAATTTTTTTTTTATATGTTTTGGGATTCTACCGGCTAGGAATTTGTTAAGGATTTTTGCATCTATATTTGTGAGAGATATTGGTCTATAGTTTTCTTTCTTGGTAACCTCTTTGCCTGATTTTGGTATTAGGGTTAAGCTTGCTTCATAGACTGACACTGGGAGTGCTCCTTCTTTTTCTATTTTTTTTTTTTTTATATTTTAAGTAGAATTGATGATAGAGCTTCTCTGAATATTTGGTAGAATTCAGCTGTGAAGCCATCAGGTCGAGGACTTTTCTTATGGGGAAGTCTTTTCATGACCTGTTTAATGTCTTCTCTTGTGACGGGTCTATTCATGTGTTCTAACACCTGTTCATGTCAATCTGAGGAGGGCATGATTTTCAAGGAACTTGTCCATTTCCTCTAGGTTTTCAAACTAATCAGAATATAGCTTTTCATAGAGTTCTGATATTATCAAGGTAATTTCATCTGGTTCTCTTGTAATGTAACCTCTATCATTTCTTATTTAAATTATCTGTGTCTTTCTTTCTTTTGTTAAGTTTGCCAGAGGGTTGTCAATTTTATTGACCCTTTCAAAAAAACAGCTTATGGTTTCAATTGTTTCTCTGTTTTCTCTCATTGATTTCAGCTCTTGTCCTTATAATTTCCTTTCTTCTAGAGAAAGGATTAGATTTCTGTTCTTTTTCTATTTGATGAAGGTGTTGAGTTAGATCATTGATTTTTTTTTTCTTTGTTCCTTTTTTATGTGTTTGTCTATTGCTGTGAACTGCCACCGGGTGACTGCATTAGCTGTATTCCAGAGAGTTTGGTATGTTGTATTTTCATTTTCCTTTGTTTCAAGGAATTTTTTATTTCATTCTTTTTTTTTTTTCATAACACAATCATGTTCAAGCAGAGAGTTATTTAGTTTCAATGTGGATGGTTTTGTCAGCTTTACCTTCCCGTGGGTAATTTCTAGTTTTACAGCATTATGATCTGAGATGAAACTTGAGAAGAACTTTGTACTATTGTAGTTTCCTCCCTCTCTCCCCTCTACTCGCCCTTCTTAGACATCTTTGCAATGTGTCTCTTATTCTGAACCATTGTCTTACATATAATGCCTAATCATATGTAGAGAGAAGAATGGAGACAGGACACATCCCTGGCGTACACCCTTCCCAATTTTGAACCATGCAGTGTTTCCCTGCTCTGTTCTGACTACTGCCTCTCGATCCAAGTATGGGTTTCGCATTAG
>NW_006399838.1:10532631-10547688 GCF_000299155.1 Elephantulus edwardii
TAGCAACTCGAGGTTTGAATTTGTTCTTCAGTTCCTTGAGCTTAAGAAATGCTGAGCGAGTTCAGCCCTTTTGATTTTCTGACTCTGGCTCCTTGCCTAATCATATATTCCATTTAAATAATTTTCTCCTTCATCTCTTCCAGCAAAGTGTTCACTATCTATCCACTCTTTTCCTTTTCTCCTCCCAACCCCACATGTCAGTCCTGCTTCATAAGAGTGGTGTTATTCAGTATGTGTTCTTTTGAGACTGAGACAATTCACTCAGCCTAATGTCTTCCAAGGTCACCTATGTTGTATAATGTTTTAAGAGCTTGTTGTTCAGTGTTGCATAGTATTCCATTGTGTGGATGTCACATAGTTTTTCCAACTGTTCGTTTGTTAATGGGCACTTGGGTTGTTTCCACCTCTTTGCTATAGTAAATAATGCAGCAATGAAAAGAAATGTGGGTACATCTGTTTCCCAGCACTGCAATTGCTTGAGTCAGATAGTATTTCAATGTTCATCTTTTTGAGAAAGAGCCAAACCATCTTCCATAGTGCTTGAACTACTGTATACTCCCACCAGCAATAAATATGGGTTCTAATCACTCCACAACCTTGCCAGCATTTGTTGTTTCCTACTCTGTTGAACTTTGCAATTATTGCTGGTCAAGTCTCTTTCTTGACTGCTATCTTTAGCCAAGCGAGACAGTAAGTACTGGGATATGTATTTCTACTCTCTTTCACCCTGTCTACCTTAGCCTTTCTTTTGTCTACTAAAATACTTTCCAGACAAATCCTTTTAGTTATGAACCCTCAGATGTGTACAAAGTTCTATGCGAGATCCCCTATGCAGGCTTAAGCATCTCTATATTTGGTTTTAATTAACATCAACTGGGAATAGCTTGCCAAACCTTCTTCTTTGCTAATTGCATTTCTACCTCACTTGAATATCCATTAAAATTCCTAGAGCATTTCAGAGGAGAAAGAATATTATCTCCTCTGAAATTATTGTCCAAGAGAAACATAACAGGAACCACTTGGGTAGCTTGAAAATGTTAGGAGTCACCTACTAAAAGTAAAAGTAAACAAAGGAAATTAATGTTCATAATATATTTTATATTACCTAATACATCCTCACTTAAACATCTAACCAATATATTAACGTGATATGTACATTCTTTTCTTGGCCACTTGATCTTCAAAATCCACTGTGTATTCATAGTTTTGGTGAATCTTGATGTAGAATGGTCATATTTCAAGTTCTCAATGGTAACCTGGCTAGTAGCTACCAAAATGGACAATGGAGGCCTATTTGTTAATTTGGATATATTTGGAATACACTGGTTTCTAGAGCTAATTATTTTTATTTTCATAAATACATGTTCATACTCCACATTCTAAGCTTTTAGCAGATGGGAATGATGAGCCCTAGTGGTGCAATGGTTAAGCACTCAGCTGTAACTGTAAGACCACACAATGGCTCCATCGAGAAAAGATTTGGAGATTGAATTTAGTAAAGATTACTGAGTAAACCAAATGAAACCATTCTACTCTGTCGCATGAAGCCCATAGGTGACAGAATTAACTCTATGGCATTTAAAAATATGATGTTAGACATAGGGATGGTCAATACAGTGCTGCATGGTGACGTAGAGCACATCCAAGTAGAGGGGGAACAGCCATCATGCAAAAGATGTTATAATAAGAGTCAAAACACAAGTGGAAGCATAGTGCTGAAATAGTTCCATGGTTCTCCATGCCTCTCCTATACCTGCAATATCAGAATTTGCCTTCGTTGAGTTGCACACAAGAAAGAAGATAAAGGAACAAGCAAATAATTTTTAAATACTGTTGTTGTTCTTATGAAGGCTACCCTGTCCTGAGCCAGTCTCAATGACTCCAACACATCTGCTCCTATTGTCCCAGTTACCGTGTCAATCCTTCTCATCTGGGGTCTTCCCCTCCTTGCTGTCCACAACTTTTCCAAGTATGATGTCCTTCCCCAAGGACTGGACCCTCCTGGCCACATGCCCAAAGTATGTGAAATGGAGCTTCAAAATGCTAGCTTCCGAGGAAAAACTTGGTTACATCCTCTCCAAGAAAGATCTATTTGTTTTCTTGGTGGTCCATGGTATGTTCAAGATTCTTCTCCAGCACCACAACTCAAAGGCACTGAATCTTCTTTTGTGATCCTTAGTCATTGTCCAGCTCTCTAATGCAAAGCAAGCAATTGTGATGACCATGGCCTGCATCAGGTGCATCTTAAATCTCTAGACTGGCTTCGTTGCTTCTCAGTTCTCTAGAGAGGTCCCTGACAACATATTTTTCCAGTGCAATTCGTCTTTTGATTTCCTGACTGCTGGTGCCAAGAGTGTTGATTGTGGAGCCAAGCAAGCTCTAATTGTTGACAACCTCAACCCCTATTCGTGATTATTAATGTTATATATGCTAAAAGGGAGATGTGTAATAGGAAGTCAGAACTAGGATATGCTTAGGTAATACACAAGTGAAATGGAAAATAATACATGAAAAATATTGGATTAAAAAGGAATTAGAGTGAGGGATAAGATTTCCTAAGTAGGGGGCAGGAAAAACTATGCAAAAGTCCTAAAGTAGGAAGAAACGGAGAGAGAGTCCCTAGCATGAGCACATATCTGGCACAATACAGAGACCTTTATTTAGAACTGGAAACAAGTGGAAAAACACTCAAAATGTACTTTAAATCCATCAGGAGAATTCCTGAGAGTGGGCCCATCACAAATGTAGGTGTTGAGGTTTGATAAAGCATTTGAACCTTAATTAGTTTTCTCAAGTCTCTATAAGATGCTTTCATTTTCATAATCTCAAAATGTGATAGAGATAAAATACCTCTGCATTCTCCCCTTAAAAATAGGGTTTTATGAGCTTACATCTGAGGAGAGGATGAGGTCAGTCCCACTTTACTCACTTTTTGAAAAGTGAAAGTGCTATGGTGCCATATTTAGTCATTAGCAGTTCTTCAATTAATTGTCTCGCTATTAAGCATTTTTAAATCACTAAAGAAGATTTAACTTTAAAATCCAGAAATCCACCAACCAGCCATGAACAGGAAACCTAAGAATAGAACAAATGACAAATAAACAGCTGTATCAAAGTACATTTCCAAACTTCTGGTTAATTAGATGTGACATCAGACATCATGCAATGTGTCTTAGAGTTACTTATTTTAATTTGCTTCTCCTACACTCCCCAAAATCAATGGAAAATTTTCTAACGGCTGCTGTGGTGTGATCACAGAAAAAAGAAAGAAAAAAAAAAGCAGTTTCTATTTTTGTGTTATTGCTTCCTATTATTCAGAACCACTTGACATTTTTTCCTCTACACTTTGAATGTTGGTTGCTGCCCTGTTCCTTAGCCAATATTGTATTCTTTTCTCTGACTGGCTGTTTCTAAGAAGGGAAAGAGTAACATTATAAAGCAAGCATCATCCAGGATGGCGCAACGCTTGCTAGTTGTTTTTCTGGCTGATGCTAAATGTCTACAGATGTTAGATTTAAATCATTATGGAATCCAAGCCCACATTAAAATTTTCTATTTATCATGCTGAATCAATATGTGGTAGTAAGTAATCTTGTTCCCCAATGGTATGAATCAACGGAATATTTTGAAGTTCTGTATTTAATACCTTGTTCAGTTGTATCGTGAACTTACTAAATAACTCTATAATTACTCAATTATTCTAGTATTCTGGTTCAAAAACTCCTGGGACATTTTCCAATATCTTTTGCTCCTACATCAAGATAATTTATTATGAATAAGTTTTACAACCTAACAAACTAAATGACTAGTGAAACAAGTTTCTTCTCTGTGGAACTTAAAACTGACAAATGTTTAAGTTTGAAAAAGAAATCTTTTTTCCCCCCTCCTATGAAAACCACAGACCAGCAAAGTCAAACCTTCAACACATTTGACAATGAGAATAGTGGAAAGCATATGTTGAACGCTACCACAGACACTGCTACACAAAATCACTTTTCTTGATAAATTCTGCTTAATATCACTGTTACAAAGCAGGACTGAACGGCAAGGGACACACTGACAAAGGAGATTAATCAGAACTGGCTTTGACAAGCACTGTGGCAATTGGACAATTAAAACAGACATGGTGGGGGGAAGAAGAACGAACTGGGGATGAGGGTGGAGAAAACAGTGCAACAATGAATGAATGAAAACCCAAAATCTCTGTAAATGTTCATTAAAACTAATAAAATTTAATTAAAAAATTATCGTTTAAATGAAAGTTTACAGAGAAAATTGGTTTTCCATTCCACATCTTATTTTGTGGCACTGATAATTATGATTTTTTTAAAAAATAAAACAAGCCATTTCATTACTAACAAAAAAAAAACCAAAGCAGGACTGACATGGGGGGAGGTTTAGGGAGAGAATAGGAAAAGAGCGGAGAGATAATGAACACTGCGTTGGAATAAATGAGGGAAAGAACTGTTTAAAAGGAATCTATGAGGAGGGACAGCACAGGAGAGGAAGACCTTGATGAGATGGATTTATTCAGTGACTGGGGTAATGGGGGTAGGTGTGTCGGAGATGGTGAGATTGGCACAGGATAGGGCGGAGTTTAGGGCTGGTGTACATATGGTCGCTATGAGTCACCGACAACTCAAAGACACATAACAACAACAACAACAATGATTAGACATTATAGGTATGACAACAATCTGAAATAAGAGGTGCATTGCAAAGTGGAATGGGGAAAGAGAAGGAGGGGAAGGAAGAAATTATATAACAATGAACGAATATTTCTTAAAAAAGAAAATTAAGTCAGGGGGATGAGAGAGAGGGAGGAAAATGTGCAACAACAAATGAGTGAAAATCCAACCTTTCTGTAAACTTTCTTTAAAATCCCAATAAAATAAAGAAAACAACAAAGTAAAAAAACAAAACACCACACAACAAAAACAAACAAACCCTTTTCTTGTTTTTTCCAGCAAGGCCTCAGTTTTACTTAACTTTATACTGATCGCATTTAAAGCTATTTATCTTCTTGGACTCTCGTGCAGTTGGGAGTAAGCATGATAAAGATAGCAAACAATACACATAAGTTCTTGAAGAGGTTGCTGGGAAAGTGAATGCTTTCTTGGAAATGAAAACCTACACACACTTTCATTCCCTCCTTATTGTGAGCTTAGAGCTTTGAAGCTGGGTATGAAGTAACCTAACCTTTCTACAACTTGAGAAAGGTAGGTAGCTCTGATCTGAGCCTTTCTCTATTCCTTTGAGCATCAGTCAATGACTGCTTTCTTCAAGGTTTCTTACTAAGAAAAACAAACCATCTCATGTTCAAGGAAGAGTGGACAGGATTTGTAAAAAAAAAAAAAACAAAAACAAAGAATCTCTAACTGATATGATACCTTCTCTGTAACAAATGCCCTTGGAGTTGCTAGACACTCAGTTTTGGCTACTCAACGATTAATTAAATACAAATTTGGACTTTCAGGAACTTAAAACTTAATGAGAAGAGAAAAAAATTTAAAGAAATAACAATATATTGCTGCTTATAAAATAAAGGCTTCAGAACAAGTTACAACACTTGAGTTGAAGAGGGTCTATCATCACCACATAAGCTTGTGAAACTTACTGTGTCTGCAAGATGAACTCTGGTATATAAATGAGAGACAGCAATGAGACCTATAGCAAGAATGTTATTAAACCTACAACCAGAAGAGAATAAAATAGTGAATGGAACCTTCTAAGAATCAAATTCCTATGAACATCAAACAACTTCTCCAACAGTGTAAAAAAGAAAACCCACAGACTGGGAAAAAAATATTTGGTAATGACCTATTTGTTAAGGAATTCATATTTAAAATTTATAGAATAGCACATCAACAAGAAAAAGGTAAACAACCCAATCACAAAATGGCCACAGGATTATGAATAGACACTTCACCAAAGACATTCAGATGACAAACAAACACATGAAGAAATGTTCAAAAACTCTAGCTGTAAGAGAGATGCAAATCAAAACAACCATGAGACACCATCTCACTCCAGCAACAACAGCAAAGTTCAACAGACCAGGAAACAACAAATGCTAGTGAGGTTGTGGAGAGATGTGAACAGTTATTCACTGCTGATGGGAGTGATCCACTATGGGAGGTGATACGGCACTTTCTCAAAAAGTTTTACGTAGAAATATCATTCCTGTCATCACAGGAGACTAGAGCGAGGGCTACATGGTGGAGGGGACCTGGGGGAGGGTTTGTAAAACAATGAAAGAATCTTTTCTTTTACTTTTCCATAATTTTTGGACTCATGTACTTATAACTTGTTAGTCAAATTTGTGTCTTCTAGGTTGCAACACCCCCATGATACATCTTCAAGGATATGAACATGTACGGCCAAGCACAATCAATAAGAGTGCATCTAAACTCCAAAATCAATCTCCATAATAGTCTATGTGTTTCCTACTGCCAAAGGGGCCCTTTAGAGTAGTGAGAGAAGATCTTCACCCTGAAACCCACAGCGTCCCTTTTCAGCAGGAAGTAGCTAAGAGAATACGCCGTCCCCTTTTCCTTATGACTCAGGGTGAAGTCTCTCTCAGGGAGGAGTGATAGGGAATGGCAAAGGACACACTGACAAAGAAGATTAATCAGAACTGGCTTTGACAAGCACTGTGGCATTTGGACAAGAACAAACTGGGAGGAGGGTAGAGAGAATAGTGCAAAAATGAATGAATGGAAACCCAAAATCTCTGTAAATGTTTATGAAAATTAATAAAATATAATTATAGAAAAAAAAAAAGAAATATCATTTGAGCCAGCAATTCAATTCCACTACTAGGACTATCTCCTAAAGAAACCAGAGCTGCCACCCAATCAGATATATACACAATAATGTTTATTGCTGCGTTATTTACAACAGCAAAGAGATGGAAGCAACTCAGGGGCTCATCTCCAAATGAATGGGTAGAAAAACAATGGTATATATTCACACAATGGAATACTATACAGCACTGAAAAACAAGGAGCTCATAAAATATTACACAACATAGGTGGCCCTGGAGGACATTAGGCTGAGTGAAATATTTCAGTCACAAAAGGACAAATACTGCATAACAGCAGCATTACGCAGCAGGACTGACATGGGAGGAGAATGGGAAAAAGAGTGGATAAACCGTGAACATTGCATTGAAACAGATGAAGGAAAGAACTGTTTAAAAGGAATATACGATTTGGCATTAATTTTATGACAATGGTCCAGAATTAAGAGGTGCATAGCTGAAGTGAACTGAGGGCTCAGGGGTTGGGGGGAAGGGAGGGAATTATGCAACAATGAATAAAATTTTTTTTAAAGTTAACTGGGAGGAGGTAATAGGGAGGAAAGTGTGCAACAATGAATCAATGAATGAAAACCCAACTTTTCTGTAAACTTTTATAAAAATCATCATTGAAAAGGAGAGTGTTATTTACCTTTCTTCGGCCTGCTGTTCCTTAAACAGAAACCCCATAGCTCCACACGCAGCTGTGGTCTGGGTTCACCTTTTGCCTCCTAATTCAGCATCAGGAACTCCACAGCCTTGCACAAACAGGATCTGAGATGTCCTTCTACTCCTCCAAATCAAGTTAACGCCCATTCTCCTAGAATTCCACTGGCTTTGTTAATAATCAGGCATCCGAGGGAAAATATTTAGTCCCAGGATCGCATCGGAAACCCCAGAGCTCCACGCAAGCTCGAGTCTGGGTTCACCTTTTGCCACCTTTTGAAGGGTAGAGGGACAGCACAGGAGAGGAAGACCCCGGAGGAGAAGGATGAATACAGTAACTGGGGGAATGGGGGAGTGAGACTGGCTCAGGACAGGGCAGGCTTCAGAGCTGTAGTGTTCAGGGTCGGTATGAGTCACAGGTGACCCAGCGGCCTCTAATAACACCAAAAACACAATTCCTTAAAAGTACTTCATTATGAACTTTTTTCCCACCTACAAGGCAATATTTCTTAATATCTTACAGAGCAAGAAAAAGAAGAAAGAAGCAGATCAAAGAAACATACTCGGGGCAATGTACTCCTAAGCAATTTAATAAATTTATAGTTGTGCTGCTATGGTGTATTTTACCTGCAGAAATAACTCAAACATATTTACATTATTCACACATTAGTTCCATTTAGTTACACTCTTGCTTCCTATTTGACTTTTATAAATTCTCTTTGTTCTCCTCTCCACACCCCACCCCATCTCAACTTTCTCTTAAGTCGGGCAGCCATAAAATGTGAAGGCAAGAATTTGAAGTCCTCAAGAACGTGGACTAACTCAAGCTATTTTTCTCTGTACATTTAGGCAAGTTTCTCAATATTTTTATTTTTAGTCTCAATTTTCTCAACTATACAATAGAGATAAGAACTTTACCAGTTTATCCATTCATTTGACAAGGATTGGTTGCTCATTGATTGCTTTCAAGTCCTGTGCAAAGAACTAAATAAACATTAAAAAAAAATTAGTTGCAATCAAGTTGATTTTAACTAATAGAACCAAAGAGGGTTTTTAGTGGTTAATTTTTAGAATGTAGATCACCAAGCCATCTATCTTTCAAGGCCCTTATGGTAAATGGGGCAATGGGTGTTAGTGTGTCAAAATTAGGGAGACTGGCTTAGGACAGGGAAGGGTTGAGCTGTGGTGTTGGAGAAGAATCCTGAACATCCCATGAGCAGTCAAACAAACATCTTTTGGAGAAGGTGCATCCCTTGGTGGCAACAGTGAGGAAATCAAGAGACTAGTTGTATTGGGAAAATCTACTGTCAAGGACTTTTCACTGTGCTAAAAAGCAGTAACGTAAATTCGCAGTGAAAAGTAAGACTAAAGGTGTGCCTGATCCAAGCCATGGTCTTTTCAATTGCTTTCTGTGCATCTGAAAGTTGGACAATGACTGAGGATGACAGAAGAAGACTCAGTGCCTTTGAGTTGTGGTTCTGGAGAACAGTAGTGATTATTCTATGGACTGCTGAGAGGACAAAGAGATCTATACCAGAGAAGGTGAAAGCATGGTGGTTTTTGGAGGCGACAATGGTGCAACTTGATCTCACATACATTATGTTGTCAAGAGGGCCAGTCCGTGGAGAAGGACTGTGTGCTCGGAAAAGTGGAGGGTCTCTGAAAAAGAGGAAGACTTTTGACAAGATGGATTGATACACTGACTGTGGCAATGATATCAAGTGTGTAGGATATGATGAGATCATCTCAGGATAGGGCAAGCTTCAGGGTCATTGTTCAAAGGGTCACTATCATTTGTAGTTCATTTGATAGCACATAACAAGACTATCAAAACAAAAAGAGATATAGAAAAGCAGAAAGATAAGCTGTGCTGATGGAAAAGAAAACTTAACATTGTGAAAATGACAATACTACCAAACCAATCTACAGGTTCAATGTAATCCCAGTTCAGATACAAACATCATTCTTCAAAAAGATGAAAGAAGCAGTTACCAAATTTATATGGAAAGAAAAGAGACTCTGTATAAGCAAAGCTCTACTGAAGCAGAACAACAAAGTAGGAGGTCTTATACCTTTCCTGACCTCAAAACCTACTACCTGGCCGTGGTAATCAAAACATTATGGTAGTGGTACAGCAATGTACTGGTACAGTCACTTGACATGCATCTGAGAGCTGGACAACAATTAAGGATGACAGAAGGAGAATTAGTGTCTTTGAGCTGGGGTTTTGGAGAAGAGTGCTAAACATTCCATGAACTGTCGAAAGAACAAACAGCTATGTCCTGGAGAAGATACAGCCAGAGAAGATACAGCTTTTGGAGACAAAGATGATAAAGCTTTGTCTCACATACTTTGGGCATGTTGCCTGGACAGGCTGTTCATTAAAGAACATCATGCTTGGGAACGTAGAAAGACAGTGAAAAAAGAGGAAGACCCTCGACCAGGTTGATTGACACAGTGAGTATGGTAATGGAATCAGGTGTATCAGAGATTGTGAAAATGCCATAGAATAGGACAGGGTTCAGATCTCCTGTTCATAGAATTGCTGTGAGTTGTACTCTATTCAATGGCACCTTAGAACAACAATATCATTTTAGGAAGCCATGTACAATCAAGAGTCAGTGGTTATAAAGGAAGACATTCAAGCTGCATTGAAACTTTAGCATAAAATAAGTCTCCGGAAATGAATGAGATACCAATTAACAATCTCCAAAAAACACATATAGCCCTAATGTGTTCACCAGGCTGTGCCAAGCAACCTGGAAGACAGGTACATGGCCAAGGACTAAAAGAGGCACATATTTACTCCCATTCTCCAAACAGGAGATTCAATGTTGTTGTTGTTACGTGCTGTCGAGTCATTTGTGACTCATAGCGACCCTATTTAAAACAAGCTTGGAAGCAGGAGTGGCATTCACCTCCATAAATAACTTGCCTCCGGAAACCCTATAAACCTGGAGAAAGGATGAAAGTCATGCAAGTGTCGAGGACTTTCATTCATAGGGTTGCTATGAGATGCTTACTACTGACTCCACGGCACTTAACAACAAACAACAACAGTCCTATGTTGTTGTTGTTGTTGTTGTTAAGTGCCATCATGTTGTATAAAGTATCAAAAAAACAATGAAGAATTCTTGAAACACTACACAACATGGATGCGTTTAGAGGACCCTCATAGAGGGTCTTTCCCTCCTGCGCTGTCCCTCTACTCTACCCAGCATGATGTCCCTCTCCAAAGACCCGTCCCTCCTGGCAACATGTCCGAAGTATGTCAGACGAAGCCCCAGAATCTTTGCCTCCAAGGAGCAGCCTGGTTTAACCCTCTCCAGGATGAATCTGTTTGTTTTCTTGGCAGTCCATGGTACATTAAATACTCTTCTCCAGCACCACAGCTCAAAGGCATCAATTCTCCTTCTATCCTCCCTAGTCATTGTCCAACTCTGTGATGCATAACAAGTGATTGCAAAAACCATGGCCTGTATCAGGCGCACCTTAGTCTCCACAGAGACACTGCTGCTCTTGAGTACTTTAGAGAGGTCCCTAACCGCAGACTTTCCCATCGCAATATGTTTTTTTATTTTCTGGCTACTGGTGCCAAGAATGTTGGCCATGGAGCCAAGCAAACTGAAGCTTTGAACAATCTCAATCTCTTCGCCATCCATCCTGATGCTACCGATTGGTCCAGTGGTGAGAATCTTTGTCTTCTTGACATTGAGCTTCAGTCCATATTGAAGGCTGCAGTCCTTGACCCTCTGCAGTAAGTGCATGAGGTCCTCCTCAGTTTCAGCGAGCAGGGTTGTGTCATCTGCATAACGCAGATTGTTGATAGATCGTCCACCAATCCTAACACCACACTTCTCCTCATAGAGCCCAGCCTGTCGGATAATCTGCTCTGCATACAGGTTGAAAAGGTATGGAGATAGGGCACATCCCTGGCGTACACCCTTCCCAATTTTGAACCATGCAGTGTTGCCCTGCTCTGTTCTGACGACTGCCTCTTGGTGCAAGTATAGGTTTCGCATTAGCACGATTAAATGTTCTGGGATTCCCATTCTTCTCAGAGCCAGCCACAGTTTGTTATGATTCATGCAGTCAAATGCCTTTGCATAATCAATGAAACACAGATAGACATTCTTCTGGTATTCTCTGCTTTCAGCTAAGATCCATCTAACATCAGCTACAATATCTCTAGTACCATGACCCCTTCTAAACCCAGCCTGGACTTCTGGCAGTTCTCTGCTGATGTACTGTTCCAGTCGTTTTTGGATAATCTTCAGTAGAATCTTGCTTGCTATGGAACAAAATATCTTGTTTGCTTCATGGGAGAAAAAGGACAAAATGCTTTGGACACTTTAACTCAAATCACAATGAAAATGTTTTTAAACATTTTAGGAAGTGACACGGAGTTCCTTTCTTTCCTAAATCATTTATGTAGCTACCACATATTAAAATTGCCAACATAAAGGTACATAACTGCTCATTTGAAAAAAGAAGATTGCATTGGAATGAGAAAAAAGGCAGAGCTCTGTATAAATGCATTAAGTAACTTAATCAACTGGCTCAAACTTTGGTCTGTCTAGTTACGTGGGTCAATAAAGATACCATTTTTTTATTCTCCCAAAGCTTAAAAAAGGCAACAAACATTAAAATAAATATTGATAGTGCATCTAGCAATAAACACAAAAGTGTTGATAGCTGTCCATTTAAAAAAATTGACTGCTTTAAAAATATTTTTATAAAAAAAGATGAATATCCTCCTATAATATGATTTAGTACTTTGTTTTTTCTTGTTTAAGAAATCTAATTTTTTAAAATCCAGTTAGAACTAGATTCTTTTCTCTACTCATAATTCAAAAAAGAGTGATCATAACTTCATTGCTTATCAACAGTCATTCAAAATAAACCACCTAATCAATGAGAAGATTTGTTTGATGGACTTGAAGGGAATTCTGGCAAACAAAACTTGTGTGTTTAATCAACATGAAAATTTTGTGAGGGGAGAGATAATAGCATGAAAAGTATTTGAATTATAATTATATCTACAGTAATAGAAACCATATCCCTAAAGCTTTGCAGCTATTATCTCTAATCTCTAGATTCTTTTCTTTAATAGCCTCAGGATAGATCTCTTAAACTAGACTAGTCCAGCTGTAATTGAAGTAAATTAATGTGATTTGAATATGGGGAAGATATAATACAATAGTAAGAAACACTTTGAGAACTATTAAGTCTCACATACTTTTTTTAAATGAAATTTTTATTTTATACTGGTTTACTTACAAAGTTTGTATACATCGTTTTTCACACCATATCTTTCCCATTTCCTTTACCCACTCTTCTCTCTACCCACCAAATTGTCTCATATACTTTACACATGTTGCCAGGAGGAACCAATCAGTCTTTAGAAAAGGACTTCATGCTTGAAAGGGTGGAGGGTCAGTGCAGGACAGGAAGACCCTGGATGAAATGAATTAACACAATGACTATGACAATGGGGTCAGGTATGTTAAAGATGGTGATATTGGCTTGGAAAAGGAGCAAGGATTGGAGCGTTGTTCATGTGATCACTATGAGTCATAGTTGATTTGATGGTACTTAACAACAACTATACATGGTATACTATTTTCAGTTTCCTCATTAACAATCAAATTTAAGCTGTTTGATAGTTTGATTTAATGAACAATCAATTGTGGTCTGGAAGCCTCTTGTTCAAACCAATTAGGACCTAGTGGGCAAGCCCTTGTGATTAAAAGTTGATTAGTGTGAAGACAAATTTGCTATTAAGAGTTACAAAGTAAATCATCAGTTTGTTGTGTTTGGGGAGAACATTGTTCTGATTGGTAGAAGACTTGTCTGTCAGTTTGCTGTACTGAGATAACTTGGGGATTCTGTGCTGTTGAAAGCTGTACCACTGGTACATCAAATGCCAAAAGGATTACCCATGGTGGACAGGTTTTAGCAGAGCTCCTAGATGGAGACAGACTAGGAAGCAGAATCGGCCATGCACTTCTTAAATAACCAGCCTTTGAAGACCCTATAAACTTTAGAGAAGCACAGGTTATTGTGGTGGTAGTAGTAGTGGTAGAGTACAGACTAGAAGTCAATCAAAAAGAGGGAAATGTCATTTGATAATTAGAACATGGACTTTATGTAGCTCGAATGTTGGAAAATTAGCAATTGTGAAAAATGAAGTGGAATGCATACACATCAACATATTAGGCATTAGAGAGCGGAGATGGACTAGCTTTGGCCATTTTGAATCAGATAATCATACGGAATATTACGCTGAGAATGAAAAACAGAAGAATGGTATAGCATTCATAAGCAAAAAGTCAATTTCAAGTTCTATCCTGAGTTATAAAGTTGTTAAGTGAAAGGATATTATCCATACACATACAAAAAAGACCCATTAATGCAACTATTGTTCAAATATATGCTCCGACATCTAGAGCCAAAGAAGAAATTGAAAATGTTTACCAAACCTTTCCATCCGAAATGGACTGAACATGCAATCAAGAGGCATTAATGATAATTGGTGACTGACATGCTAAAGTGGGAAACAGTGAAGAAGGAATAGTTGTTGGAAAATATGGGCTTCAGAGAGCTCTGGTGGCCTAGTGACAAGAAGCTGCACTGCAATCCCAGAGGAACACAGTTCAAATCCACTAGATGCTCTGCTGGACAAGGAGGGCCAATCTCCTCCTGTACCAGTCAGATCTGATTTGATGGTACACACACAAAAAAAATATTTTTTTTAAAAAAAAAGAAAGAAAGAAAATGTAGGCTTGGTAACAGAAATTATGCTGGAAATAAAATGATCAAATTTTCTATTTTCAATGATTTATTCACTGCAAATACCTTTTAGAAAGGTACAAATGACGATCCAAGCTATCATCCATGAAGAAAGTGAAAGGTCATTACAATGACATGGATCTCACCTAACAGGCTCCACAGGAGTCAGACTGACTACATCTGTGGAAGAAACTTCTGGATAAGCTCGATATCAACAGTCAAAGCTAGGCCAGGCGGCTGTAGGTCAGACCATCAATTACTCATGTACAAGTTCAAACTGAAGCCAAAGAAAGTGAAAATGGGTCCACAAGAGCCAATATATGACCCTCAGTCTATTCTATCTGAATGTCAAGATCATCTTCAGAACAGGTTTGAGGTACTGAACAGCAATGATCGAAGACCAGATGAGTCATGGGATTGTATCCAAGCTATCATCCATGAAGAAAGTGAAAGGTCATTACAATGACAGAAGAGAAAGATGTATGACAAAATGCATGTCAGAGGAGACGCTAAAAATTGCAATAGAGCATCAAGAAGCCAAAACCAAGGGGGAAGCATTCTGAAGTAAAAGAGCTGAACAGAAGGTTTCACAGGGCAGCTCAAGAAGACAAAGCCACGTATTATACTGGGATGTTTGGAGAGCTGGAATTGGACAATAAAATGGGAAGGAAGCACTTGCTCTGCGTTTCATAAGCTGAGAAAACTCAACAACAATTTCAGGCTCAAGTTGCAACATTGGAAGATTCTAAGGAAGGTCTAGTGGCCTTGTGTAAGGAGCTGCACTGAAATCCCAAAGGCAC
>NW_006399838.1:10548933-10556712 GCF_000299155.1 Elephantulus edwardii
ATGACACCACCTTGCTTACTGAAAGTGAGGAGGCTTTGAAACACTTGTTGCAGAAAATCAAGGAATGTAGCCTTCAATGTGGATTGCATCTCAATGTCAAGAAAGCAAGGATTCTTACCACTGGACCAACAGGCAACATCATGATAGATGGAGAAAAGATTGAAACTGTCAATAACTTCATCTTATTTGTATTCATGATTCGCAACCTTGGTACCAGCAGTCAGGAAATCAGGAGATATATTGCACTGGGAAAGTCTGCAGTTAGAGACCCCTCCAAGTTATTGAGGAGTAATGGTGTCAGTTTGAGGACTAAGGTGCATCTGCCTCAGGCCATGTTGCTAGAAGGGGCTATTGCCTGGAGAAGGACATGATGCTTAGAAAGGTAGAGGGTTGGCAAATCAGAAGAAAACTCTCAACCAGGCTGATTGACGAGGTGACTGCTGCAATGGGTCCGGAAGTGTGAGGATGGCACAGGATAAGACAGGGTTCAGAACTGTTGTTCATAGGGATGCAATCGGCCACACTCAACTCGACACCACCTAACAATAAAACATATACGTGCAAATTCTGGACAATGAATAAGGAAGACTAAAGAAGAATTGATGCCTCTGAATTATGTTGTTGGTGAAGAATTCTTAGTATAGCATAGACTTCCAGAAGAACGAACAAGTTTCTTTTGGGAGAAGTATATCCAACACTATCAAACTAAACAAAAATAGCAACAAGTTCTAACCAGAAATGACAAATATCTACAAAGGAGAACAGACATTTGAATAAAGCATGTGGAATGACAATAGGATTTGGAAGAACGCGTGTGTGTGCGCATTTATGTACATGTAACATTCAGACATATAGAAGAGAAATACATATAAATGTAATACCCTGGTTGTTACCTTTTTCAAAGTCCTTAGTTATAGAATATCAATGTTAAAAAAACCTATGAGATTATTTAATTGATTTTTCATGTTTAACTATTGAGTAAACAAAAGCAGAAGAAATACGTTGAGTGATTATACCAAAATAATTGGCTGACCCAGAAGCACTTCAGGATGTAGCATATGATTGTGAACTAATGGTTAAAAAGAAGTTCAAGCTGCTCTGAAGGAACTGATAAACAATAAAGTCCGAGGGATTGATGGGATGCTACAAATTGTGAATCACAACAAATGGTGGATAACATTAAGAAGAATGGGAATTCCTGAACACTTGATTGTGCTCATGCAAAACCTACAACCTAGACCAAAAGGTGTTGTCGTAACAGAGCAATGGAACACTGCATGTTTCAAAATCAAGAAAGCAGTGGACCAAGTATGCATCTTTTTCCCATACATTCTCAGTCTATATGCTGATTATTCAAGAAGCTGGAATTTGTGAAGTAGAATGTGGTATCAGGATTGGAGAAAGACTCGTCGACAACCTGTGTTACGCACATGACACAAACTAACTTGCCAAAAGTGAGGAGGACTTGTATGTAGTGTTTGCTGCAGAAGACCAAGCACTGCAGTGTTCAGTATGGATTGTATCTCGACATCAAGGAAGCAAAATTCCTCACAACCAGGCCAATAGGCAATATTCTGATAGATGGTGAAAAGATTAAAGTTGTTAATGATTGCCTCTTTCCCAGGTCCCTAAGTCCCTCAGCACTTGTTGTTATTGTTGCTGTTGTGTGCCTTCAAGTTGGAACGGACTAATCACTGACCCTCCACTGGGTTTTCAGAGGCAGTTAATCACACGAGAGGAGACTGCCTATCTTTCTACCATGAAGCAGCTGACGGATTTAAACTGGGAGCCTTTGGTTTTGCAGCACAGCTTCTTACCACTTAAGCTACCAGACCATAAGGAAATCAAGAGATACGTTGCACTGGGAAAATCTACTGCTAAAGACCTATCCAGAGTGCTAAAAAGCAGTTATGTCAGTCTTGAGACTAAGGTGCCTGTGATTCAGGCTAGGATCTTCTCAATTCCTTGCTATACATCAGAGAGCTGGACAGTGAATAAGGATGACAGAAGATGAATAAATGCCTTTTAGTTGTGGTGCTTGAGAAGAGTACTGAACATATTACGGACTGCCAAGAGAAAAAACAGGTCTGTCTTGGAGAGGGT
This sequence comes from Elephantulus edwardii, assembly GCF_000299155.1. Lineage (NCBI taxonomy): Eukaryota > Metazoa > Chordata > Mammalia > Macroscelidea > Macroscelididae > Elephantulus > Elephantulus edwardii. The sequence goes on from NW_006399838.1 coordinate 10,551,037, forward strand.
GAAACCAGGTTGCTCCTTGGAGGCAAAGATTTTGAAAACATCTCACAAGGTTAGGGCACATTGCCAGGAGGGACAAGTCCTTGGTGAAGGACATCATGCTTGGAAAGGTGGAGGGTCAGCACAGGAAAGGAAGACCCTGAATGAGATGGATTGACGGTGACAGTGACAATGGGGTAAAGTGTCAGAGCCAGTGAGAATGGCTCAGGATAGGGCGAGGGTTGGAGCTTTTATGCATTGGGTTGCTATGAGTCACAGTCAACTCCATGGGACAAAACAACAACAACAAAAAGGCTGGAGAGACATGATTATGTATTTAAGGTTGAAAAGTCTGCAGAGGTGGTTAGGGTTGGGCAGGCCAGAACCTGAGGAGGTCACAGTTTAGACAGAAACTTAAAGGTGGTGAGTTTGAGGAAGAAGAATCTGATCAGAAAAGATTATGCTCCTGGAGAAAATGCACTCCCTCCCTCTCACCTTTGTTCCTCCATCCTTTGGTCTAGCTTCTGGTCCTCCTATCTATCATCCATCCTTAGGGACACTTTACAATTATTCTTCTTTACAACACAAGGAATTAGCTTTTTGCTTTTTGCTAGCAAACAGCACACTAATTAAAAGTAAGCTCCAATAATTCTTTAGTCATTTGTATTCCCCCAACAATTATGAGTTGTTCATTTTGTTTATAGTACTTAATTGCATGATGAAAGTCCAGAATATTTTCATGTATTTCCACTAACATTCCTTCTGGTGTATGCACTAAAATCTTACCTTGTTCAAGGAGAAATTTCATTGAAAAACATATGAAGCAAACCAAAAGGATTTTATTTAAATGTCATCATTAAGTTTGGCTTGTGTTGTTGTTTCTTTTTTCTTTTTACATTCTTTATTTATAGCTGCTATTTAAAAAATTAAGTCATATTTAACTCACTCTCTCTGTCAGGGAGCTGTAGCGGCTTAGTGGTAAAGCGTTCCACTGCCAAATCCAAGGTGGATGGTTTGAATCCACCAGCTGCTCCGTGGGGGAGAGCAGGCAATCGCCTCATGTGAGATTTGCAGCCTCCAAAAACCCACCGGAGGGTCAGCGAGGAGTTTGTTCTTACTCAGTGGTAAAAAAGTGCAATCAGTATGAGGAACTGTGGTGGCACAGTGGCTTTGTGTTACGCTGTTAAGAGAAAGGTCACCAGTTCAAATCTACCAGGTGCTTCTTAATAGAAAAAATGGACAGGCCCCTTCCATAAAGATTTACAGCCTTGAAACCAATGGAGAGTTGCTATGAGTTAGAATAAACTAACTCCACCCAATAGGTTTGAGGGTGTTGGTATCATTAATATAATAAAATAGGGATCTGGGCTGATGTCTTTCCTGTTTTGTTTGTCCTCTCAGCCTGAAAGCTATCTTGTCATCATGCCTTTTCCTCCCAAGGCTGTGGCTTTGTAGAAAACATAGTAGTTCTGGCATTCCTCTCTCCTCCCTAGAGTCATCTCCTCTAAAGAGTAAAGGAAAGAAAGCAGAATGTTGCTTCACTGCAGTGCTTTTTAATCTTTCATGCTTGTTTCATCTTGTGATGGGAGTGGCAATGAGCCAGGGTAGGGAGAAAATAGGTCCTTGCACGAAGTGTTTAACCAAAGCGTAATTTATTAATACTACCATAGATGAGTACATAGGAATGAAAAGAAATAAACAAAAGGAAGAAGTCCTCAGGCTTGCCAGCAACAGGGAAGCCACTGTTCCCTCAAGCACTACTCTTAAGAAAAGGCATTCCTTCACAGATTTCTGATCTCTTAAGACTCCACGTCCCCAATTGCATTTCCCCCACAGTCCATGTATTCCTGGGCATATCCATCCTTCTCTGGTTAATCCCAACAAAAGACTGGAATCAGACGTATTTAAGATGTTATTTACTGAGCAGGTATCAGATACTTTCGCTCAAAGGAGATTAAACAATGTCAAAGAGTATTAACCTTTTGGATTTGCAATATGAAATGTTTGTTTGGTGACTTTTATTTGGTGAATCATCCAACAGAGGAAATTGGCAAAAGTTTTGGGGCTTTTTGCCTTCTCAGATACCTTTATAACACAATACTATCTTTTAAATAGCTTCTGTTTAAGTGGAAATCTTTCTAAAATGTGGAAGACGCTTCCCTGACTGTACCAACAGAGTAAATAATACGTAATTTCATTCTTTTGTAATCTCAGGTTTATCAAAGTGGATCCTGGGCTTCTAGATTTAGTAATTTATTTTTTTTTTAAACATAGACCAATGTGACTTGCTGAGGTGAATGTGGGCCAGTCAGGCAGTTGCTAGGTAAAAAGACCTTCACTGATCAAGGAGTCTGGACGTGAACACTTTCAGAACTACTGGAAAAGAATCTTAATTTAGCTCTTCCAAAGCAGAGCTTTGGCATGTGACCACAACTACACCCATAATAGCAGATGGGGCTGTCTTGTAATTCTGGGAAGTTTGCTTCTTAACTTGGCTTGTACTAAGCAGTATGTCATTTTCTGCCCACAATTTTGGGGGGAAAAAGAAAAGCCCAGGTTCTACCCTATCATGAGCCAATAGTGCAAAACCAAGGTTTTAAGTGCCATGTATAAATGGGCATATGCTGAAGGAATAAGACAGTCTTTTTCTTAAATTACCTTGAATAATGCAATCCAAAGAATGTGCCTCAGGATTACAGACATTTCAAGATAATTCAATAACTGCCACTCTTGAATTTAAGGGATAATTAGAGGAGATAAACATGTCTTATAGGATAGAAAAGAATTCAAACACAATCATAGTAATGGTAGGTCTACACTTTTGGCAAAGTGTCCATTTTTTAAGAATATCAACACTATAACGCTTCGCCATGGAGTCAGAACCAGCTCGTAACTGATCCTCCGTTGGGTTTCCAAAGCTGAAAATTGTTTGGGAGGAGATTGTCCATCTTTCTTCTGAAGAGGTGCTGATGGATTTGATTAGTCAGAGAAGGGCGGCCCCTAGGCTGATGATGCAACTCTCTATGAACTAAGCCAGCCCTCCTTAGGAACACTCTAAATAATTCAATTGAGATTAACACTTTCAGCTTGCTCGGCTCCACAATCAATACCCTTGGCACCAGCAGTCAGGAAATCAAAAGACAAATTACATTAGCAAAAGCTGCTGTCAGGGACCTCTCCAGAAGGCTGAAGAGCAACGACATCAGTCTAGAGACTAAGGTGCACCTGAACTCTACCATGGTCTTCGCACTTACTTGCCATGCATCAGAGAGCTGGGCAAGGATGAAGGAGAATGGAAGAAGTATTGATACCTTCGAGTCGTGGTGCTGGAACAGAATATTGAACATACCATGGATTGTCAAGAGAACAAACAGATGTGACCTGGAGAGAGTGAAACCAAGCTGCTCCTTGGAGGCAAGGATTTTGCAACTCTGTCCTGCATACTTTGGTCACATGACCAGGAGGGACCCGTCTTGTAGAAGAATAGCACGCTTGCAAGGAGGGAGGGACAGTGCAGAAGAGGAGGACAATGAGGGTGAGATTAGCTTAGAAGAAAGCAGGGTTCAGAGCTAGTTACATACAGGTCGCTATGAGCCATTGTTGATTTTTTTTTTTTTTACATTTTTTTTTTATTTTATTATTTTTGTGTGAGTGTACCGTCAAATCAGATCTGACTGGTACAGGAGGAGATTGTCCCTTTTTTTTTTCTTGTTTTGTACTGTCGAGTCTTTCTCCAGCAGAGCATCTGGTGGATTCGAACCGTGAGCCTCTGGGATTGTAGTTGCAGCTCCTTGCCACTAGGCCACCAGAGCTCCCCCCATTGTTGATTTGACAGCACATAAAAACAACAACAAAAAGATAGGAAGCTCTGGTGGCCTAATGGTAAGAACCAGCACTGCAATCCCAATATAACAAGAACAAGAACCACAACAACAACTAACACTCATTCCAGGTCTCCTTTTCTTAATAAATGAAGTGCATACGTCTTTTTTTTCTAAAATTTTTTATTTTATTGTATTTTGTATATGAACAGTGCTCAGGTCTTCCATTCATAGGGTTGCTATGAGCCATCTATGACTCGACATCACCTAACAACAATAACAATGACAACATAGAGAGAGCTATGTTGGCCTAGTGGACTGCTACCAAGCCCAAGGTGGGTGATTTTAATCTGCAGCCGTCAGTCCTGGTTCAAATGTTTTTTGTGAAACATTCTTCTAGACGGTATAGCCCTGGTCTGTGCATTGCTGTACAGAGGTAACTCGTGGTTGCTGTGATGCTGAACACTGTGACACTGATGTGTCAAATGTGATAATGGTTACCCATGGTGGACAGTGTTTGGTGGAGCTTCCTGATTAAAACAAGCTTGGAAGCAGGAGTGGCATCCACTTTCGAAATGGCTTACCTCTGGAAACTGAACAGTGTTCAGGCTTTTCATTCATAGGGTTGCCATGAGTTGTCTATGACTTGATGGCACCTAACAACAACACCTGTCAAATCAGATCTGACTGGTCCAGGAGATTGCCCCTCCTTCTTCCAGCAAAGCATCTGGTGGATTCGAACCACATGCCAGAGGAGAATTTGTGCTAACCTGAATCTTCAGTGGCTGGTTTTACAAAAGTAAATGGCTAGACTTCTTCTGAGGCATCCCTGGGTGATCTCAAAACTCTAACAGACTGGCCAACAGCTGAGCAAGTTTAACCATTTGCACTACATAGAGATTCCTATTTTAAGATATTTCTGTGTTTCTTTATCTGTCAACAGTTCAATCACTCTTTATTGGTAAGTAATAATCGATTGTGTAGTTATACCTAATTTTGTTTGCCCATTCATCTAGTCATGGACTTTGGAGATATTTCTGGCCTTTGACTATTAGAAACAAAGCTAACTTTGGGCATTTCTTTTCTTTTGGGTAAACATCTGCGATGCATTGGCCCTGGAAAAATCAGCAGTTAGGGACTTCTCCAAATTATTGAGGAGTAATGATGTCAGTTTGAGGACTAAGGTGTACCTGATTCAGGCCATGGTCTTTCTGATTACTTGCTATGCATCTGAGAGCTGCACAATGAATAAAGATGACAGTAAAAGAATTGATGCCTTTGAGCTGTGGTGTTGAAGAGCACTGAACATCCCATCAATGACCAAGAGAACAAACAGATGTGTCTTGGAGACGATGCAGCTGGAGTGCTCTTTGAAGGCAAGAATGACGAGGCTTCTCTTCACATACTTTGGGCATGTTGCTAGGAGATGCTATTCCTTGGAGAAAGACATGATGCTGGGAAGGGTGGAGGGTCAGTGAAGGAGAGGAAGACCCTCAACCATGTGGTTTGATAAGGTGACTGCTGCAATGGACTCTTGTATATCAGGAAGTATGAAGATGGCACAGGATAGAACAAGGTTCAGAGAATTTGGTTATAGGGTTGCTATGAGTTGTGCTCAACTCGATGGCACCTAACAACAACAATTAGGTAATCTTTTCCATTTATTGTTTGTAAATGTTAGTATAATTTATTCAATAATAATTCAAGTGGGCGGGTGGAGAGACAGTGCTGGGGAAATAGGGGTAGGGGTGTTGGAGACAATAAAATTGGCAAGGAATAGAGGAAGATTTAGGGCCGTTGTACATAGGGTTGCTATGAGTTGCATACAACTCAGTGGCACATAACAACAATTCAAAAATAATGTCATTTATTAAATAAT
>NW_006399838.1:10557604-10559159 GCF_000299155.1 Elephantulus edwardii
ACTTCTAGGAACACTTAAGTGATTGTACTTCCTTGAAGACAGACGTATTTGCTCTTTTGAAAGTCCGTGGAAAATTCAGTGTTCTGCTCCCATACTACAGCTCAAAGGCAGATTTATTTAACCCTTTCAGTCGATCATGGTATAATATTGTTTGTACTATCGTCTTGGATTTTGTTTCATGAACTTTCATCTACAATTTTCCCATTAAGGTTCACGAGGGGTATCAGCAATTCCCTGTGGAGTAGACGGGCAGCTCTCTAGGAATTGATTATACATTATCATTAATTATGCTAATAGATGGTAATTCATGTTTGTTGTTGTTATGTGTTATCAAGTTGGAGCCAACTTACCCCTGACCCTTTAGTGAGTTTTCAGAGGCTGTAGTCACATGGGATTTACAATCACTTGCTCATTCTCCCCACTGCACCCCCCAAGGAATAGTTGGTGGATTTAGATCACTACTTTTTTTTTCTTTATATCCAGAAAATTTAATATATTAATACATTTTTCTTAATAATGTCTTTTAATTATCTCATATTATAACTAGCCCTCTTAATTGTAGGAAGATTCATTTGATTATTTTGCTGGATGAAGAGGTTTAAAGCATTTCTTTTTAGACCACTACCTTTGAGATACTCTTATCCATAAGGCCATGTTAGAAAACAAAATATGTATATGACTTGCTTTTATGAAAAAATCAGTGATTTGTAAATATTCACTAAATAATTAAAAAAAATAAAAAAGAAAACTTTGGTATTGTAGTGGGACTATTCCCTAAACATGGTCACCAAGAAAATGTCTCCAGCTCATTCTCTGTTGAGTGAGAATAGCAAAACAAGAGCCTAGGCTTTTCTAGGCAAAAGAAGTTTATGAGAGAAAATCGTTTGCAAAAGGAGATAAAGAGGTGAAAAGGCACTGCTAGCCTGTAATTCATTGAACAAAGGAAGACACGATCCTTTTAAAGGCTCTGGAGGTGGGGAGGTCATGTTTATTCATGAAGGAGTGAGATTTTTGACAGTTAACTTATCAAAAGGGAAAGAGCATTATGTTTATTCATGAAGAGAGGAAGGTAGCATCTGGGACTGCCCACACGGGAGAGATTAGGATAATTAAGCCCATGCATGCTGTTCCTTCAAGATGGCTGCCAATGGGGCTGCTTTCTAGGTCTTGTGGGGAAAATGTGCAAATGATTAGGATGGCCACAAGCATGCATGACTCAGCCAACTTCTGAAGCACCTACGTGTGGCTTTAAAAATGTCCAACTCTTGAGAAATTATGATACAGTCACACAATGGAATACTACGCAACACGCAGGAGCAGTAACTTTGTAAATTATTACCTAACTTGGGAGGGACTGGAGAGCATGATGCTGAGTGAAATAATTCAGTCCCACAGGGACAAATATTGTATAAAACCATTATTGTAGAATGAATAGAAGGATCCAAGAGGGGTGGGAGAGTCTGGAAGCAGAGGGATGTGGATGTGCAGGCGGAAGAGAGGATTAATCATTGGGTTGTACAATTTGATGGGTGGGGGGTGAGAGAAATGGAAAAAA
>NW_006399838.1:10559799-10563478 GCF_000299155.1 Elephantulus edwardii
GAACTGCCTCACAGCAGACCCTGCAGCAGGTTTTCAGAGGCAGTAAATGTCACAGGAGGAGACGGCTCATCCTTTGCTCACAGAGCACGTAGCAGATGGCAGCCCAGTTTTTCGCCACTAGGGCCAAAGTGAACACCTGGACTTGCCTAGGCTATTTGTTTAGGGTGTATTCTTGGGTCTTGTTGTGTACCAGTGAGTCGGGAGTGACCCATAGCTGATCCTCCAGTGGGTTTTCAGGGGCAGTTAATCACACGGGAGGAGAGTGTCCATCCTTCTCCCATGGAGTAGTGGGTGGATTTGATCCTCGTGCCTTCAGGATTGTAGCACAGTATCTTGCTACTTTTCCACAAGAGAGCAATGCCTAAATGAGTCAAATGCTAACTTTCCTGATCTGAACTGTCTAAAGGAAAATACTTTAATGCAGCATATCATGTAGAGGGAAAGGAGATGGGAAATTTAAAAAATATCTGTAATTCCCAGCAAGCCTAACAATAACCCAGTTGTAGTTAAAACAGTCATATTCCTTCTCCTTCAAAAGGTGAAAAGGTGGTCTTTGATGCATGGTGAGAAGGTCCTATTATGTTAATAGAAGGGAGTGACACTTTGCTGTAGATTATACGGTGAAAGCAAACTACAGCCATTAAAGAATTTAAAATAAATTCAAAACTGTCCCCCTTGACCTTGTTGTCCTGCAGCTGCGGCCCTGAAGTTCAAGCTGTGCCATTCCACTGGGTACAAGATTTACCCTGGACATGGGAAGCACTATGTCAGGACTGACAGGGAAGGTATTCAAGTTTCTTAATGTAAAATGCCAGTCCCAGTCAGTATTCTTTTCCAAAAGGAACCTGTGGCAGAGAAATTAGCCTGTTTGGAAGCAGGAGTGGCATCCCCTTTTTAAACAGCATGCCTCTGGAAACTCTGTGAACTTTGATAAGTGGCGATGGTTGTGGAAGGCCTTCAGGCCTTTTGTTCATAGGGTCGCTATGAGTTGTACTCACAACAACAACTATAGAATAAAGCACAAAAAAAGCCAATCAGAAGGGGAAAAAGAAAAACAAAACAAAACCCCGATGTGCATTCAAATTCCCGAGGGCCATCACCAGTGCTCTTCTTCCTGATATAATGCCCAAAAGGAATCAAAAACTTGAACACTGCATTGGAACAAATAAAGGAAAGAACTGTTTACAAGAAATATATGAGCAAAGCTTTGAGCTGCAGCGAAAAAAAAATAAAAAAAAAAATATATGAGCAGGCATTATTTGGATGACAAAAGTCCAGAATAAGGTGCATTGTAAAGTAGACTGGGGAAGAGTGAGGGAGGAAAATGTGAAACAACAAATGAACAGAAATCCAACTTTTCTGTAAAGGTTTTATTAAAATCACAATTAAAAAAAAGAAAAATAACAAACTAAAAATACTTGAACTTAGAAAGGTTCAATAAGATCAGGGGCTCGGGGCTGCCATGGACCCAAAAAAGCCTGAACAAGCATCTTAAAGGCCCACGAGGGCTGCTGCCAAGGTGCCCACCAAAGCAATTCCTAAACAAAAAATGATGCCTGCAAAAGCTTCTGCTCCCTGGGTTGGCTGAAATAGCTGCGTTAGCATATAAATCTTTTAAGTAAAGATCCAATTATTAAAAAAAAAAAAAACCACACAAAACCAAAAACAGTCTGCCTAGACCAAAAGGACATTTCTCTTTTTAAAAATATTAATATCATCTCACCCCAGTAAGAATAGCAAAATTCAACAGAGCAGCAAACAACAAATGCTGGCGAAGTTGTGGAGAAACTGGAACCCTTATTCACTGCTGGTGGAAGTATAAAATGGTGCAACCACTGTGGAAGGCAGTGTGTGGCTTTCTCAAAAGTTGCAAATAGTAATACCATTTGACTCAGCAATTCCATTGCTGGGAATATATCCTAAAGAAACCATAACCACCACCCAAGTAGGTATATACACACCCATGTTTATTGCTGCTTTGTTCACAATAGCAAAGAGTTGGAAACAACCCAAATTCTCATGGACAAAGAAATGGATAGAAAAGCTGTAGTATAGTCACACGATGGAATATTATGCAGCACTGAAAAAAACAAAGAACTCATGAACTATTATACAAAATGTGTGACTCTGGAGGACATTATGCTGAGTGAAATATCTCAGTCACAAAATGACAAATACAGCATAATGCCACTGCTATAAAACAGGACTGACAGGAGGTTGGGGGGAAAGAAAAGAGGAGAAAAATACTGTACATGGCATTGAAACAGACAAGGGAGAGAACTGTATAAAAGGAATATATAATTAGGTATTATTGGCATGACAAGAGTGCAGAATAAGAGCTGCATAGAAAAGTGATTTGGGCTTGGGGGGGCGGTGAGGGAATTGAGGTGGGGTAACTGTATAAAAATGAAAAAACATTTTTCCAAAGAAAAAAGCAGTCTTGGGGGGAGGGGGGGCAAGTAGGAAAATGTGCAACAATGAAGGATTGGAAGCTCAAGTTCTTTATAAACTTTCATTAAAATCTCAATAAAATATTGTTAAAGAAATGCAAGAGGGTTTTTTTATTGCTTTCATGGCTGTTGCAGTATATTCATACAACAGAGAGTAAGCAGCAATGCAGAACTTGTAAAAAAGTATACAAAGAGTATAAGTCTAAAAGACATTATATTCAGTGCAATAAATCAGTTATAAAAGGACAAATACTGTATAAGACCACTGTTAAAAAACAAATACCAGCTCCCTGTGCCCCCAGATAAATCTAAGACACTAGGGAAAGGTGTATGTGCAAGAGAATGAATCTAGTATTGTTACTTGCTCAGAGAATCAGACTGAAAAGGACAGGAAAGATGGTTTCCATTCTCCAGCTGTCTTGTTAAACTTTGCCACTGCTACTGGGGTGAGATGTTAACTCATCGTGGTTTTGATTTGCATCTCTTATTGCGAATGATTTTGAGCATTTGAGGATACTTCTTATTGAGCATATATTCTTGTTCTTATTTTGGGGTCCATTCTCCTCACGAAGTTAAAGCATTAAGCCAGGTGGGAGAGACCAGAGAAGGGAACAGTGCCCTACCTACCAAGACAACAAAGTGTAGAGCAATTCCAGTGACAGCTGGGAGAGCCGATATTAGTGCATAGCATTGGAGGGGGCCCTCAGAAGGGCTGATTTTAATCTAGAGCAGGGGAAAGGGCACATTAGAGGGGCTGCGGCTGGTCTGGCCAACAATAATTCTAGAAGATGCTGAGCCTTATTCAAGCATTAGGCTGAGAGTATAGGCCAAAGCTTTTATTAGATTACACAACCAATGAAAAAAGACAAGGAGGCAGAGGTGAAGAGCAAAAGTAAAGAGAGAATTATTAGAAAATACATCTCAGTGTAATGGAGATGGACCTTCATCTATGGAAAGAAGTAATGAAGCAAACAGCGTCCCACTCAAGTGAGGTCGTAGTATGGCTTCCTTCTCTGGGCATGTCTTGAGCCTGGAGTCTGGGCCAATGAGACCTCATCATGGAGACTTCAAAGTATAACCACTGCATCAGTTAGGCCTGCATGTGTAGTACCAAGAAGGGGTTTTGTATTCATTTCCTTCATTATCCAATTGTTGTTGTTGTGTAACATAGAGTTGGAACTGACCTATAGCTGACCCTCCAGTGGGTTTTCAGAGACAGTAAATCACAT
>NW_006399838.1:10566123-10567094 GCF_000299155.1 Elephantulus edwardii
AGAGGAACAGTTGTAAGCAGACACTGGTGATTGGGACATGGAATGTGAGAACCATGAATGTAGGAAAATTAGATATTGTTAAGGAAGAAATGGAATGCTAGCAATTACCACAAGGTAATTAGCAAAACGTTGTGGGAAAGTTTTAAAGCTTTGTGCAGAATTCTCAAAGATACAGAATATTTTGAACATAGCTTTCTTTGGCCCTCAGAAATAGGTCAGGTAAAGGTGACAAGCTGTAAAGCTTGTGTGTAAATTAGATGAGGGCAAATGGGTGAAGTGTCAAAAATGGCAATGAAATAAGAGTGAAGAGTTCTCACAGAGAACAATGGATCATTGATTTCAGTAAGTTTCCTATAAAGAGGTTAAAACTGTAGATTATCAAGACTGAAAACTCATTTTTCATTTTCTTTCCTATTTAAAGGTGTTGCTTGAATTAATAAATTCAAATATTATGAAATTCTGTTTTCAGTGAAGATTTTTAAACCAAAAAAATGAACAGAAATGATTTCTTTTAGAATCCTTCACATTATTTTAGAACAATCTGGTTCTTGAAATCATACATCAGCCTTGCCCCTCCATTATCTCTCCTACTTTCTTTTGAGAATGAACACATCTGATGAAAATGACAAATTTACTTTCATTAGAGAGAATACAAAATTTCCCAAATGTTACTTGAGCCCTTCTTAAATAGAAGATTGAATCTCTGTAAGTTAATAGTTTCTGTCATGGGAATAAAAGATTTTAAAAAGTGACATTCTCAGGCTTGATCATGGAGTCAGATCCGACCCCTAGCTACCCTCCAGCAGGTTTTCAGAGGTAGTTAATCACACAGGAGACTGCTCATCCTTTTCCTGCAGAGCAGTGGTGGATTTGAACCGTGTGCCTTCAGGATTGCAGCACAGTTTCTTGCAAGTAGGCTACTATATATATTATTTTTGTTGTTGTGTACTATCGAGTCAGAACTGACCCAT
>NW_006399838.1:10567305-10585419 GCF_000299155.1 Elephantulus edwardii
CTTGTCAAAGCCAGTTCTGATTAATCTCCTTTGTCAGTGTGTCCTTTGCCATTCCCTATCACTCCTCCCTGAGAGAGACTTCACTCTGATTCATAAGGAAAAGGGGATGGCGTATTCTCTTAGCTACTTCCTGTTGAAAAGGGAGGCAGTTTAGTGGCAGGGAGATTGTCCATCCTTCTCCCGCAGAGCAGTTGGTAGATTTGAACCTCATCTCCTCTTGTGCTGTCTACTGCCTCTGAAAACCCACTGGAGAATCAGTTTTGCACTGATTCTGACTGGATGGCACATAATAACAACAATAATATATATTTAAATACATAGCATATAATTGTAGGTTACTATTTTTTAAGAGATAAAGAAACAAACTCAAAATATTATTAATGGCAGACTCCCCAACACAAGAATAAATAACTCACATATTACAATTGCTACCTAAGGCATTTTCATTTATATTCAGTTTATGAGCCCTGCATAGATTCTTCAATTCTGGCCTTTCAGAAGAAGCCAGTGGCATACTTCACCTTGGAAATGTAATATTATAAAGACACTGCCATTAGTGATTTTATGTACTTCTACATACCCTTCTTGAACTTGAAATAATGGATAAGCTCAGGTAATAACTTTTGTTCTCTTTCAAGTTTTATGACTAAAATATTGAGCTGTGCTTTATGGCCTACATTTATTATATTCTGTAAAGTCCGTCAACAGCTTTAGGCAAAGAATACCTTTAGAGTCTAAAATAAGCGGCTATGGAATCAGAGATTCAAAATGAATAATCATGTATTCAGAAAGCAGAAGAATTTTCTAGAGATTCTGACATACAATTAAACACTGTACATGGTATAATATATGAGTTATAATTTTCCAGCTCCCCCTAAGGATTTTAGGGAGCTCTGGTGGCTATTGAATTAGGAATTTCACTGACTTTTCAAAGGTGGTGGTGGTGGTGGTGGTGGTGTTATGTGCCATCAAGTAGCTTGTGGCTCATAGCGACCCTATGTACAACAACCCTAAATCCTGCTATTTTATCTCTTGCCAACCTTATTGTCTCTGACACACCTATCCCCATTACCCCAGTGACAGAATCAATCCATTTCATCCAGGGTCTTCCTCTCTTGTGCTGTCCCTCCAGCCTCCCAAACATGACGTCCCTCTCCAAGGACTGGCCCCACCTTGCACCATGTCCAAAGTATGTCACATGGAGCTTCAGAATCCTTGCCTCCAAGGAGCAGCGGGGCTTCACTCTCTCCAGGATGAACGTGTTTATTCTCCTAGCAGCCCATGGTCTATTCAATTCTCCTCAATGAAAAAAGGTGAGTCATTTCCTCCTGTGTGATTTATATCCTTTGAAAATCTGCTGGAGGGTCAGCAATGAGTCAGTTCCAACCCAATGGAACATAACAACAATAGCAAACCTGAATATTTCCAAGGATTTTCTTCTGTAAAAATAATCAGCCTTCAAAACCTAATGGGGTCACTGAGTCAGATTACACACACACACACACACACATCATTGTTTTTGTTGTTCTTGTTGTTTGCTTGGTTTTTTAAAGGATATAAATATTTCATTTTCTTTTTGTGGCTGAGATAACTTAAAAAAATATGAGCAAAGATTCTTGTTGTAAAACTTGATTTACAGAATATTCTAAAAATGAAATATAACTCCATAATATGAAACTGTCTCCATCCATAATATTCAACATATAAAACTGATAGCTATGAAGTCAGATATATTCCCACCCTCCTATACCTACTTCTACCAATTCTAACACCAACTATCCCTCCCAGCACTCATGATGCCCTGCTACTGGGTCTGCTAATCCACTGCAGTGGCCCCACCGAAATCATAGATCATACTCATGAATATGGATTTTAACCAGCAAATTCAATGGTTACAATTCAAGTGGAAATAATTCTTCAGTCAGGACAACTTCTCAGATTTTTGGAAGAAAGGCTTGTTTAGCAATTTGTATACAAGCACTGGTAAGAAATGTTAGTTTTGAGAAATTCTAAAAATATTATTTTTTTGTGGTATTGATGGTGAAAGTGGCAACATTACTAAAAGCAATCTACAAAGACATGGCAATCTTGACCTAGATCTGGTTATTATCTTCCAAAGAGATGGGGATGATAATCACTAACTTTATCAGAAAGGAAAAAGACTCCAGAGAAGGAAAGGTCTACTGAAGAAGAAAAATCCAAAGTAGGAGGCCTCCTACTTCCTGATCTGAAAACCTGCTACACAGCACAGTAATCAAAGTATACGTAATACTGGTACAATATACCAGGACACATAGATAAATTAATAGAATTGAGAGCACAGACATAAATTTCTTTACCTTTTGACAACTGGTCTTTGATAAAAAAGACGAAATACATTTAGTGGGGAAATACAAATGCCTCTTTAACTAATGGTCTTGGGAAAAAATTAAAATTAAAAAAACAAACAAACAAATGGTGTTGGTAAAACTGGACATCTATTTGCCAAAAAGTGAAACAAGATCCATATCTTGCATAATATACAAAATCTAGCTCAAGATGGATTGAAGATTGAGGGATAACACCTACAACTATAAATATTATCAAAGAAATAGAGTAAATATAGGAACATTATACTAGAAATAACCAATGGCATAAATAGTCTATCAAATATAAATGATAAAGTATAAACATCAGAGGAAAAAGTTAAATGACTGGGACTCAATCATTAAATACATAGAACAAAAGAGAAGTCAGAGACTGGGGAGGGAGAATATCAAATAATAACATACCTGATCAGAAAATCATCTCTAAAATTTAGAGAGAATGTCAACATCTCAACAACAACAACAACAAAAAAAGGCAAACAACCCAATTACAGAATGAACAAAGAGCACGAAAACACTTTACCAAAGAAGACATTCTGATGGTCAACAAACACGTGAAGAAATGCTCAAGATCAGTGGCTGTGGTTGTTAGATGCCTGCAGGTCAATTACAGCTCGTAGTAATTGCATGAACAACAGATTGAAGCGCTGCCTTGTCCTGTGCAACCTTTTAATCTGTCATCAAATTCATTTCTGCAGTCATTGTGTCATTACATGTCATGGGAGGTCCTCCTCGCTTTGGGTGACTCTATACTCTCCCAATATGAAATATTTTTCTAAGGACTCTTGACAACATAACCAAAATATAGGTGGTGAAGCGTCAATATCCTTGCCTCTAGGGAGCACCTTGATTTCACCACTTCTCAGGTCGCTTTGTTCATTATTTTGGCAGTTTATGATGTAGACAATCCTCTTCGGCACCAGAATTCAAAGTCATCATTTCATTGACCTTCTTTACTCATTGTCCAGCTTTTGGATGCATATGAAGCAATTGAAAATATCATGGCTTGGATCAGGTGCCCCTTAGTCTTCAAGCTGACATTTTTGCTCTTTAGCATGCCAGAAAGGTCCTGGACAATTTCCCCAATGTGACACATTTTTTTTAAATTTCTTGACTACTGCTACCATGAATGTTGTTATGGATCCAAGCAAAATGAAATGAATGACAACCTCAATCTTTCTCTTCTACTATGAGGTTTCTTGCTGGTCCAGTGATGAATATTTCTGTTTTCTCAACTCCTTGTCCTCCTATTTTGTTTTCAATTTTTGCATTTCAGTTAACAATTATTACTAATGACTCTTGATCACATCTTTGATCATTTTCAGACTGCAAAAGTTAGTAGAAATCTTCAATTTTGTCATTTTGGGCAAGACTTCCTTATAAGTGTATTGTATCACTCGTTGCACTTCGGGATAATAACAAACTGTGGTTAATGTTGAAAAGAATAGGAATTGCAGAACATTTAATTATGCTTCTGTGAAACCTATGCATAGACCAAGAAGCAGTTGTTTGTAAAGAACAAGGAAAACCAAAATAAGGAAATACTGCATGGTTTAAAATCAGGGTTTTATCCTTTCTCTATGCCTATTCATAATGTGTACTACTGAGTAAGTCATCTGAGAAGCTGGTCTATATGAAGAAGAATGTACCATCAAGGTTGGAGGAAGACTCATCAACAATGTGCATTATGCAGATGACCTAAAGTGGCAGCACTCCTGGGACTTTGTCTATCCCTAGGGGAAATTGTCCCCTTGCACCAAACTATAGGACAGGACAAACTACTACTCAGCAAAGGGAGAGATCCCAATTTCTGCTCCTCAGAAACAACCAGATGAGAAGTTTGCAAGAGGAAATAGAATACAAAGTTGTCCACAGAGCACCAGTAGGGAAGATTGTCACTGGGAAACTGAATCTGAGGCAACGTTTAAAGTCAACCACTCATCAGTAACATCTTAAAGACAAGGGATTGGCAACAATCTGCACAAACACAACAGAAATTGCCTCATACATACCAAAAGAACTTCACATAATATCAAGGAAGCCACAGGAATGTTCAGACATTATGAAAAAGTCAAACAAGACTTCTCATTAAAAGTAGATTTGACCACAGACCTAATGAATATCTCAGAGACAGGGAGGCAGAATAAATATATCAACATGAAGTTACATAAACAGCTAATGACAAAGTTACAAATGATGGAAGAAAAAAAGTGAAGCCATAAAGAGGTATGTTGTTGTTGTTGTTGTTAAGGGCCATCAAGTTGCCTATGACGCATAGTGACCCTACATATATTAGCCATATCCTGAGCCAATGTCATCATTTCCAACAGACCTAATCCCATTTCTCCAGTCACCGAGCCAATCCATTTTTATCCTGGGTCTTCCCCTCTTGTGCTGTCCCTCCACCCTTCCAAGCATGATTTCTTTCTCCAAGGACTTCTCCCTTCTGGGCACATGCCCAAAGTATGTGAGAAAAAGCTTAAAAATTCTTGCCTCCAGGGAGCAGCCTGGTTTCACACTCTCCAGGTCAGACGTGTTTATTCTCCTGGCAATCCATGGTATGTTCAACACTCTTCTCCAGTATTACAACTCAAAGGCATCATTCCTTCTTCTATTGTCCTTAGTTATTGTCCAGCTCTTAGCAAGTAATGCAATGACAATGGCCTGGATCAGGTGCACCTTAGTCTCCAGACTGACATCAATGCTCCTCAGTACTCTAGAGAGGTTCCTGATGGCAGACTTTCTCAGTGTAATTCATCTTATGATTTCCTGCCTGCAAGAGTGTTGATTGTAGAACCAAGCAAGCTGAAGTTATCAACAATCTCAATCTTTTCCCAGCCATTATAAAGCTGCTAATTGGTCCAGTGGAGAGAATCTTTGTTTTCTTGATGTTGAGCTTCAATCTATATTGAAGACTACAGTCCTTGAACTTCTGCAGCAAATGCCCAAGGTCACTTCAATTTCAGCAAGCAAGGTTGTGTCATCAGCATAAAGCAGGTTGTTGATGAGTCTTCCTCTAATCTTGATGCCACATTCCTTCTCATAAAGTCCAGCCTCCCAAATGATCTATTCTGCATATAGATTGAACAGGTAAGGAGATAGGATGCATCCCTGACAGACACTTTTCCTGATTCTGAACCATGTAGTGTTTCCCTGTTCTGTTCTATTCTGACTACTGCTTCCTGGTCCAACTATAGGTTTCACATGAACACAATTTTGTGTTCTGGGATTCACATTCTTCTCAAGGTTAGCCATAATTTGTTGTGATCCACAGAGTTATATACCTTTGCATAGTCAATGAAATACACATAGACCTTCCTCTGGTACTCTCTGCTTTCAGCCAGCATCCAACTAACATTAACTGTGATGTTCCTAGTTCCACCATCTTGTCTAAACCCAGCCTGCACTTCTGGAAGTTCTCTGCTAACGTACTGACCCACTTGTCTCCGTATTATCTTCAGTAGGATCTTGCCTGTGTGTAGTATTAGTGATATCATTCAATAATTTCCACACATTTGATAATTTTATTGGTCATCTTTTTTTTTTAAATGAGAATAAATACAGATTTCTACCCATCAGTTGGCCAAGTAGTGGTCCTCCAGATTTCCTGGCATAACCTGGTGAGCCTGTCTAAGGCAGCATCTGTTTGCCGAAATGTCAATTGGTAGTCCATAAATTTTTGTGGCTTTGGTTTATGCCAGTCCCTTCAGAACATCTTGAACTTCCTCCATCATCACCATTTTCTCTTGATTATATGTTATTGCATTAAATTCTTTGATGCCAGCAAATTCTTTTTAATAAAGTGTCTTTGTAGACTCCTGCCATCTTCTTTTGACACTTTCTGGGTCATCCAAAATTCTGCTTTCAGTGTCCTTAAGTATTGCAACTCAAGGTATAAGAATTTTAAATATCAGCTCAGGACAGAGAGGAAACAACCAACATGAAATAACAGAAATGCATGAAAATGCAATCAAGAACATTAGGATCAAAATGGAAGAATTTTTCAACATACTGGAGGGAGGGGGAAGCAGAATAGAAGAGATGGAACAGAGAATCAATGAAGTAGAAGATAAGAAACTCAGTGGGAATTTACTAGAAGAAAAAAACAGAGAAAAGGCAGAAGGAAAATTACAGCATCAGAACCAGGAGGGAGCACTGGTGGGATAACATAACACAGAACAATGTAAGTGTGATTGGAATTCCACAACAGGGTGGGTGGGAAACATTGAGGAAACTGTGGAAGAGGTATGAGAAGAAAACTTCCCAGACATCCTGAAAAATGACGAAATCTGCATTCAAAAAGCTCAGTGAACTCCAGACTAGACTCCAATAAAAAAACATCACAATACATCATTGTCAAATTCTCTAAAACCAAAGATAAGGATAGAATGATAAATGCAGCATAAGAAAAGGTAGAAAATAGAGCAAGCAAATGGCATCTATTAGAAAGAAATGGCAATATTAATCTCTGATAAAACAGACTTCAGGTTTAAAACCACCACAGAACATAAATAAGGGTACTGTGTTATGATTAAAGGCACAATAGATCAAGATGATATAATCTTGGTTAATTTCTACGCACCAAATAATGCCATTGTTGTTTTTAAGTGCCATCAAGTAAAGTATCACTCATAGGGACCCTATGAACGATAAATTTAAGTGCTCTCCTGTCCTGTGCTTTCCTCGTGACCTCTGAAAAACTTTGACATAAAACAGGAGTTAACAGATTTGAAGAAAGCAATAGCAGCACAGAGTAGAAAACATTAATACCCATGTTCACCAAAGTCAAGTCAACTAAAAGAACCCAAACAAACTCAAAAAAAGATGCAGATGGACCAAAAAATACAATTAGCCAACTCTTCAGGGAACTTCACCCAACTAAAACTCAGTGTACTTTCTTCTCAAGTGCACATTCTCCAAAACTGATCATAAATTAATACACCAAGCAACACTCAACCAACCAAAAATATATTGAAATATTACAAAGCACCTTCTCAAACCACAATGTCATAAAATGAGAAATCAACAAGAGGATGAATGATAAAAACCCATTCACATGGAAGCTAAGTAACACCTGTTTGAGCACTACTGGGTTATGTTGTTTTTGTTGATTGCCTTTGAGTGAAGGCCAACTCATAGCAACCCTCTGAGCAAAAGGCCTGAAGCCCCTCGACAACCATCAGCATTTATTAAAGTTTATAGAGTCTCCGGAGGCATGTTGTTTAGGAAGTGGACGCCACTCTTGCTCTAAACTTGTCATAGAATGTTATTGGTTAAGTCACTTCTGATGTATAGCGACCCTATGTATAGCAGCTCTGAACCCTGCCCTGTCCTGAGCCTGTCTCACTTATTCTGACACACCAACCCCCATCGCCCCAGTTACTGTATCAATCCATCTCATCTGGGGTCTCCCTCTCCTGAAAAGTTTCCTTGAAATTAATGAAAATTAAAATACAACATATCAAAACAGCTAGATTACACTTAAGGTAGTTCTCAGAGGGAGTTCATAGCAATAGATAAACCTGTAAAAAAAGAAGTGGACTGGGAGGGATTGTATAACAATGAAAGTTGGTTTTTTTTAACTTTTCAAAGAGAAAAACCAACCGGGAGGAAGGGTGTGCAGGAAGGAAAATGTGCAACAATGAATGAATGGAAATCCAAAGTGTCTATAATCTTTCATTAAAATTTCAATTAAAAAATACTTGATTCAAAACCTTAAGCAAATAGAAAAAGAATACCAAGCTAATTCCACAGAATAGACTTGAGAATCCAGAAATCAATCTATCAACCTACAATCAGGTGATATTTAACAAGGAAATAAAACCAATCAAATGAGAAATGTCAACTTCTTTAACAAATGGTTCTCGCAAAACTGGACGTCTACCTGCAGAAAACTGTAATAAGATGCACATCTCACAATATATACAAAATCAACCCAAGGTAGATCAGAGACTCATGGGTAAAACCAAACACCATAAGCATTATAAGAGACAAAAGGAATCAAACTTAGAAGACCTAGCCTATCGCATGCATAGACTGGAAATATAACCAGATATATACATACAACTAGGAGAGAATGGAATTGACCAATGGGACCTTCTAAAAACAAACAAACAAACAAACAAACAAACAAAACAAACAAACAAACAAGTCCCTGTGTGCATCAAAACCTTTTTTTCAATAGGGTAAAAAAGAAAACAGACAGACTGGAGGAAACATTCGGCAACAGTATTTTACAGACAAGAGTCTCACAACTAAAGTTCATAGAATACTACATCCAGGGTACATGTTAACTGGTAGGCTGGGTTAAGAAGAGGCCATCATACTAGGGATATTTTAGCTAATGTTAGATGGATCTTGGCTGAAAGCAGAGAATAACCAGAGGATTGTCTGTGTTTCATTGACTATACAAAGGCATTTGTATGGATCACAACAAAGTGTGGCTGACTCTGAGAAGAATGGGAATTTCAGAATATTTTATTGTGCTTACATGAAATCTATATTTGGACCAGGAATGAGAAAGGAGAGATAATATTAGCAAAGATGTAACAGGTAAAATGTTGTTGTTGATTGCCTTTGAGTCGAGCATGACTCATAGTGACCCTATGAACAAAAGGCTTGAAGCCCCTCTACAACTATCGATATTTATCAAAGTTCATAGTTTTCAACAAGTAAAATGAAAAGTAATGTAAAATTAAAGATTGATCAGATAGTATAGTTAATTAATTAAATCATATTTAATTAATTTTACAAAGCACATGTGTGTGAATGCTTGAATGAAATACCAAAATGATTTGTCAACATACTACTGGGGGGGGGGAAAGAGCAACATTTGCCCAAATTTAAAGCCCTGAAGACTAGGAGGGTAGGATAGAAGAATGGAAAGGAAAGTAATTCTTGTAATAGGAGGAGGTGGTATGGTGAGTACTGTAAATAATATTACAAAATGTGTGTGAATGATTGGGTGAAAAACTAATATGCTTTGTAAACTTGCAGGCAAATCGCAACCAAAAAAAGACATAAGAAAAAGAAAAATAAACCATTGCCAAACAACTCTATTTACAGGAAAAATCAACACTCAGCAAATTCCTTGAATGTTAGAGAGAAGAGAAGGAAATCAGGTGGCCCAGCAGACCAGCTAGGAGGCATGTCCAGAGCTTCTGTTGCTTCTTAACTTGACCCAACAAATCACTAAGGTTTCACTGGTAGGCTATGGTGTAACTACAACGTTCCATCTTTTTTCCCTTGGGATTTTAATGAAAGTTTATAAAGAACTTGGGTTTCCAATCCCCCCCTCCCCAATTGCTTTTTTCTTTGGAGAAAAAAGTTCTTTCATGGTTATACAGACCCCTACCCCCACCCCAGACCACTTAAATATACAGCTCTTATTCTGGACTCTTGTCATGTCAATAATACCTAATCATATGTGCCTTTTATAAAGTTCTCTCCCTTGTCTGTTTCAACGTTGTGTACATTGTTTATCCCCTCTTTGCTCAGTTTTCCCCCAACCCTTATGTCAGTTTTGTTTTATAACAGTGGTATTATGCCATACTTTTTTTAAATGAGATATTTCACTCAGCATAACGTCCTCCAGGGTCACCCATTTTGTATAATAATTCATGAGTTCCTTGTTTATCAATGCAGCATAGTATTCCCTTGTGTGAATATACCACAGTTTCTCTATCCATTCGTTTGTTGATGGGCACTTGGGTTGTTTCAACTCTCTATTGTGAACAAAGCCATGATAAACGTGGGTGGGCATGTATCTGGTTGGGTGGCAGTTATAGTCTCTTTGAGGTATATTCCCAGTAGTGGAATTTGCTGGGTTAAATGATATTTCTATTTCCAACTTTTTTGAGAAAGTGTCACACTGCCTTCCATAGTGGTTACACCATTTTACACTTCCAACAGTGAATAAGGGTTCCAGTTTCTCCACAACCTCACCAGCATTTGTTGTTTGCTGCTCTATTAAATTTTGTCTTTGTTACTGGGGTGAGATGATATTTCATGGTTGTTTTGATTTGTATCTCTCTTAGAGCTAGGGATGGTGAACATTTCTTTATCTTTAGCACATGCCTTTCCTGGAGTGGCAGTCAGAAGATCCAGAGTCATCTGGTTCTGGAGACAGCTTTCTTCATCTGGGCGGGTTTGGCAGTTACTATCTGTTCAGTTTTCTCTGCTGTCACTCAGGACCTGTTCTCAGAGTTCCATTTATCCCATCGTGCCTACAGAGCCAAGGGAGGGAATAAAAACTGTCAAAAGCAATCGTTCCAGAATGAACACTGCACTCGGTCCACTCCGCATTACCTCTTTTCAGAACTATTAAAAAATTCCTTTCATGTCTTTTAAAACTCATTCTTTTCATAGGTATAGTGATCCAAGGTAAATAAAGTTCCCTTCCCTCAGCACTGTTATGACTTTCTGCACACCACAAGAACAAATACATCGGACGTGCAACCAGGGAACGAGGCAAGGATGGTGAAATGTCGTCTCACATACTTTGGGTGTGTGAGGGGTCAGTCTGGCAAAAGACACCATGCTAGGAACAGTAGAAAGTCAGTGAATGAGAGGAAGACCCTCGGTAACATAGATTGACACAAGGCAGGAATATGTGTGAGCATGGGGTACATCGTAAAGATGGTGTGGAATACGCCAAGGTTCTGATCTGTTGTCCATCGTGTCACTCTGAGTTGTAGTAGACTTGAAAGCAACTAGCAATAACAACACATCTTGAAGTTTAGCCTTCATTTCTTTTCACACTCTGATACAGTTGACTACTTTACAAGTCAATCTTTCCGTTTCTCTCCCCTTCTTCTCTTCCTTAAACTTGTTCTTGTTGTGTGCCATCAAGTTGGAACCGACCCATAGCTGACCCTGCAGTGGGTTTTCAGAGCCAGATTACCATGATGAAAATATTAATTTGGTCCTTCAGCTAGTCCAGTGGCATTTGGCACTACCTTGGATTCTAGCATACTCGAAGAAGATATTGATGGCTTTGAAGGGAAGAAACAGAGTAGGACATATCTATGGTAATAAAGACAGGGATTCCACAGGAGCTCAATGGGGTACATCTTTCCCATCTATTAGTATCACTGCCACAGCTACCTGTCAAAGTGATAAAGACAGCTTTCTGAGACACCATCCCTGAGTGAACGCACCATATGTGCTAGCCCAGAAGGATATAAGAGGCGTTCTGAGTAAAGACACCTGCTTTGTTGTATGGCAGAAAAACAGATCTATAGTGATGCGTGGTGGCATCCCATCATCCCAGTCCAGATGAAGTGTGAATTGTGGAAACCTTTCATAAAGCAGGATGATGAGTTTCTACATGAGGTCAGTTAGTTCCTCCATCTTCAAAGGGAAAAAAATAACTAATCCTCTTCAGTGTGGTCACTCATGTCAGGCACCAATAAGTGGTTCCTCTTCCTGGAGCCAGATTCTGAGGAGTTTTGAGGACCATATGTATTTGCTTTGGCAAACATCTGAGATGGTTAACTTATGGAGTCTGTGATGATTTCGATCATGAGTGGTGATGCACTCTGGATCCAGCCTGTTGTATGGGATGAAAGACCCCACTGCAAGCCAAATTTATCAACTTCAAAGTCTTGAGCAGCACGCAGGCCCCTTCATCAGGTCAACTTGGTCTGATAAAGTCTATCTGCCAGTATGTTACTGGATATGTTCCCTTATGTACGTGTTGAGTCTTGTGAAGCAGATGCTTTGGGTTATGACACAAAAGAAAATTTGGAATAACTTTCACTAAATTATTTCTTGCTATGCTCTTCTCTTTTAATGTGATGGGGAAGTCTGCTGTTAGGGATCTCTCTAAAATTCTGAAGAGCAAAGGTGTCTCTCTGGAGACTAAGGTGCATCTGATACAGGCCATGGTCTTTGCAATCATTTGTTATGCATCAGAGAGTTGGACAATTACCAAGGAGGATAGAAGCAGAATTGATGCCTTTGAGCTGTGGTGCTGGAGAAGCGAGCGTATTGAGGGTACCATGGGATGCTAGGAAAACAACCAGATTCATCCTGGAGAGGGTTAAATCGGGCGGCTCCTTGGAGGCAAGGATTCTGAGGCTTCGTCTAACATACTTTGGACATGTTGTAAGGTGGAACCAGGCCTTGGAGAGGGACATCATGCTTGGGAGGGTGGAGAGACAGCGCAGGAGGGGAAGGCCCTTTATGAGGTGGATTGATTCAGTGACTGGGGTAATCGGGATGGGTGTGTCGGAGACAGTGTGATTGGCACAGGATAGAGTGGGGTTTAGGGCTGTTGTACATAGGGTCGCTGTGAGTCTCAAGCAACTTGATGGCACATAACAACAACAACAACATG
Organism: Elephantulus edwardii; assembly: GCF_000299155.1. Lineage (NCBI taxonomy): Eukaryota > Metazoa > Chordata > Mammalia > Macroscelidea > Macroscelididae > Elephantulus > Elephantulus edwardii. Next base: position 10,580,011 of record NW_006399838.1, read on the forward strand.
CTCATCTCTGATTAAGTCCATCCCATACAGGCACTGTGGTATTGGCTTTTCTGTTGGGCCAAGTGAGTATCTTCCCTATTTGAACGCACTGATTGTACTGTAGCTTCTCTTCCTGGATGCCTTGTAGAGAAAAAATTCATTATGTTAGCATTCAAGGCTGGAGGCAACCTCAGTTGCCCTGCTTTAGATTCTTTGGTGCCTCTTATAGACTTGGTTGATTTACACAGTTAAGCCATAGACTACTGTCCACCTGGTGGTATAAGAGTCTAGAGCTTGTAGGTTATGAGTATCTGTGCAACTATTGACTCAGCCTAGTGACTGTTTTATCTTGAGTTAATTTTAAACCAAGTAATAAAGACAAGCTTGAACTTGTTCCTTCATCATCATAGGCTCTTGCTTATATGTTGTTTAATTAAGTTCTTCTGTGTCTGTCAATTCCTTTCGGTACAGTGATTCTGTATATCTTTCCATCTTCTTTTAATACTTCTTGGGTCATTTAATATTCTGCCTAAACATCCTTAAGTATAGCAACTCGAGGTTTAAATTTGTTCTTCAATTTCCTTGAGCTTAAGAAATGCTGGGTGAGTCTGGCCCTTTTGATTTTCTGACTCTAGCTCCTTGCACATTTCATTATAATATTTTTACTTCGTCTTCCCGCGCTGCCTTTTGAAATCTTCTATTCAGCCCTTTAATATCTTGAATTCTTCCTTCTGCTTTGGCTTCTCAGCACTCTAGTGCAATTTTTAGAGTCTCTTCTGACATCCATTTTGGTCTTCTCTTCCTCTTCTGTCTTTGCAATGACCTTTTGTACGCTGCTTTGGGGATGATACTCTGGATATCTTCCTACAACTCATCTGGTCTTTTCTCATTGGTGTTTGAGGCCTCAAACCTGTTCCCGAGGTGATTCTGAAATTCAGGTGGGATAGACTCAAGGTCGTATTTTGGTTTCCGTGGATTTTATTTCATTTTCCTTAGCTTCAGCTTGAACTTGCAAGAAGTGACCACTCCTTGGAAAAGGACATCATGCTTGGGAGGGTAGAGGGACAGCACAGCTGAGGAAGAGTCTCTATGAGGTGGATTAATTCATTGACTGGGTTAATGGGGGTAGGTGTGTCAGAGACAGTGAGATTGGCACAGGTTAGAGCAGGGTTTAGGGCTATTGTACATAGGTTTGCTATGAGTTGCAGGTGACTCAATGGCACATAACAACAACAACAACAACAATAATAAAGACCAAGATGGATGTCAGAAGAGACTCTGGATATTACACTAGAGTGCCAAGAAGCCAAAGCAAATTGAAGAAATCATGATATTAAGGAACTGAAGAGAAGGTTTGAAAGGGCAGTGTGAGAAGACAAGGTAAAGTATTAAAATGAAATGTGCAAAGAGTTGGCATCAGAAAACCAAAAGGGCTGAACTTGTTCAGCATTTATTTTTCTTTTCTATCTTGTGTGTGTGTGTGTGTGTGTGTGTGTGTGTGTGTGTGTACTGGCAAATTGGATCTGACTGGTACAGGAGGAGATTGTCCCTCCTTCTCCAGCAGAGCAGCTGGTGAATTGGAACTGCAGGCCTCTGGGATTGCAGTGCAGCTTCTTGCCACTAGGCTACCAGAGCTCCCTCAGCATTTCTTAAACTGAAGAACAAATTCAAGCCTCCAGTTGCAATACTTAAGGATGCTATGGGCAGAATATGAAATGATGCAGGAAGCATTAAAAGAAGATTGAAAGAGTATACAGCCACTGTACCAAAAGGAATTGGTGGACACAAAAGAATTTCATGAAACAACGTATGAGCAAGAGCCTATGGTGATGAAGGAAGAAGTTCAGCCTGCTCTGAAAGAATTGCAAAAAAACCCCCCAAAACAAACAAACAAACCAACCAAGGCTCTAGGAATTGACGGCATACCAATTGACATATTTCAACAAACATATGCTACCCTGGATGTGCTCACCAAGTTGTGCCAAGAAATCTGGAAGACAACCACCTGTCCAAGTGACTAGAAGAGATCTTTATTTGTTCCCATTCCAAAGAAAGGTGACCCGACAGAGTGTGGCAGTTATTGAACAATATTATTAATATCACAAGCAAGCAAGATTCTGCTGAAAAATTATCCAAAAATGACTTGAACAGAACATCAACAGAGAACTGCTAAAAGTGCAGATTGGATTTAGAAGAGGCCGTAGTACTAGTGATATTATAACTAATGTTAGACAAATCTTGGTTGAAAGGCTGGAGCATCAGAGGAATATCTGTGTTCCATTCACAATGTAAAGGCTTTTGACTGTGGATCACAACGAACTGTGGCTGACTCTGAGAAGAATGGGAATCCCAGAACAATTGATAGTGCTTATGCAAAACCTACGCTTGGACCAGGAGGCAGTCATCAGAATAGAGCAAGGGAACACTGCATGGTTCAAAATTGGGAAGGGTGTACATCAAGGATGTGTCCTATCTCCATACCTTTTCAATCTATATGCAGAACAGAGGAGGCTGGGATCTATGAGGAGAAATGTGGCATCAGGATTGGAAGAAGACTCTTCAACAATCTGTGTTGTGCAGATGACACAACCCTGCTTGATCAAAGTGAAGAGGCCCTGAAGTACTTGTTGCAGAAGGTCAAAGACTGCAGCCTTCAATATGGATTGAAGCTCAATATCAAGAAAACAAAGATTCTAACCACCAGGCCAATTGGTGTCATCATGATCGATGGTGAAGAGATTGAGATTGAACAGCTTTAGTTTGCTTGGCTCCATAATCAACACTCTTGGTACCAGCAGCCAGGAAATTAAGAGACAAATTGCATTGGGAAAACCTGCTGTCAGAGACCTCTCCAAACTGAAGAACAACAGTGTCAGTCTGGAGACTAAGGTGCGCCTGATCCAGGCCATTGTCTTTGCAATTACTTGTTATGCATCAGAGAGCTGAACAATGCCTAGAGATAATAGAAGAATTGATGCCTTTGAGCTGTGGTGCTGGAGAAGAATATTGAGTATACCATGGACTGCTAAGAGAACAAACATGTTCATCATAGAGAGGATGAAACCAGGCTGTTCCTTGGAGGCAAGGATTCTGAGGCTTCATCTGAGGTACTTTGGACATGTTGCAAGAAGAGACCAGTCCTTGGAGAGGAATGTCATGCTTGGGAGGGTGGAGGGACAGTGCAGGAGAGGAAGACCCTTGATGAAATGGATTGGTTCAGTGACTGGCATAATGGACACTGGTGTGTCAGAGATGATGAGATTGGTGCAGGATAGAGCAGGGTTTAGGGATATTGTCCCTTGGGTTGCTGTGAGTTGCATGCAACTTTATGGTACATAATACCACCATCAGTGGAGGCTTGTGTGTCCACCACTGTATAAGATGGTGTTCTATCTTAGCTAGAGTCATATGTGTACCAGGTATCTGTTGGCAATAGGTCCTACCTTCTCCTATCAATAAGGAGAGGCTGCTCTATTGTTCCTTGTTTTAGATGCCTCCACGTGGAGAACAACTCATGGAGACTCTATGAGCAATGGATGTGAAGCTTTTCCTGCTGCCCTAGCCTGTGCCATCCTCATCATTTCTAAGAGGCTGTACTCTACGGGCATGTTAACTTGGGTTGGCAGTGGTAAGGATGGAATTAGTAACCTTGATATGTAGCCCTTCCCATGTTGTTGTTAAGTGCCATTGAGTCATAGACAACTCATAGTAACCCTGTGAACGAAAGACCTGGACACGTACGTGTATAACTTTCATCGTTTTCCACATTCATAGAGTTTCTTTCTAGAGGCAAGCTATTTTGGAAGTGGATGCCACTCCTGCTTCCAAGCTTGTTTTAATCGGGAAGCTCCACCAAACACTGTCCACCATGGGTGACCGTTATCACATCTGTCACATCAAACGCATGAGAACTGCCAGAGAGACATCACCTTCGGTTCTCACAGTGACCCCTTACAGATGACACCGTTAGTGCTCCCTTGTTGAGTAGAGTGTTCTCAAGCTCAGTGCCAAGTCAGCCATAATTATGCTTTAGTACTTACAGAGCGATCCTGATACAACAGTGCCTTTACCTGTTGGGCTGCTAACCAGAAATTTGGTGGTTTGAATCGATGAGAGAAAAATGAGGCAGGCTTCTCCTGTTAGGATTCACAGCCCTGGAATGAGTAGACTCTTGATTTACAGCCTCAGAAAAGCTGGAGTTAGATTTGCCATGGCTGGTTGACAGTGGGTTTATCTGCGGGGGAGGCGGTGTGGGGTGGAAGAGTGAGTTAATTTCTTTCCCCTCTGCCAGCCCGTGTGGACAGAGGCGCAGTGAACAGAGCTTCAACCTTGTGACTCCTTCAGTTCCCTCTGTGGTCACATCCAGGCTTGAACGCAGGACAAGGCAAAGCCCGGTTGGCACATCTTTTCTGCCCCAAGCGTGAAGCCTGGGCTGACACTGGAGCTGTCCCGGGAGCCTTCACCGTCTGCCCGCATAGGGAAATAAATGAGGGGGGCGCACAGAACGCGCACAGTGACTTCCGCGCTTCTGGGCTTTCTCTACCTGTGTGGGTCCTGAGTGGCGGCGCGCACAGACACAGACAGACAGAGACACTCACTCTCTCTCTCACACCACACACACACACACACACACACACACACACACACTAAGGGGGCTCAGCAGAACGCGTGTGGTGGCCTCCGCACTTCGGTGTTTCTCTTCCCACGTGGGTCCCGAGTGGCGGCGCGAGCGCGCGCGCACACACACACTCAGACTGACACACGTGCGACACACACACACACATTTACACACAGACTCAGACTGACACACGTGTGAACTGCAAGTTGCCAGGGCGCGGGCCACATACACACGCATATTTACGCACACTCAGACGGAAAGAGTACACGAGTGTACACACACACACACACACACACACACACACACTACACACACCGATTGACGCACGTGCGGACTGCAAGTTGCCAGGACGCGGGCCGGGTCCCCCGCCCCTCCGCCTCGCTCCGCCGCCCCTACTCCACGTGGGCGCACCCCGGCGCCAGGCGGCCGCGCACCCCACGGAGCCCCTCGCCGGCCCCCGCGGAGGGAGGGCCGGAGCGAGGTCGGACGGACAAAGCGGGCGCCCAATGGGGGCCGGGCCTGCCTCGCCGAAGGGTGGGAGCGGCGGCGCGCGCGGGCCCAATGAGCGGGGAGCCCGAGGGGGACTTCCTCCCGGAATCCCGTTGGCCGGCGCCGGGGCCGCGGGTGACACGTAAGTTGGGTGGGAGGCGGCGGCGGCCGAGGCTCGGGCAGCGCGATCAGTGTTGACGGCCCGCCGTCCCCCATGCCCCGCCGGGCAGCCAGCCCCGCACCCCGCCTGCGTGCACCACGCCTCGCGTGGCCTTTGTCGGGCTCGCACCCCTGCTTGGCGTGGCACCCGGGCGCTCGGTGAG
>NW_006399838.1:10585569-10589854 GCF_000299155.1 Elephantulus edwardii
CCAGGCCGGCGTCGGGGCGCAGCGCGCGGAAGTATGCGCAGGGCCCCCTCTCGGGCCCGGGCACTCGCGGCGAGCCGGCCTCGGAAAAGTTTGGCTTTGGCAGCGGCGGCGAGGACTGCGCGCCCCGCAGCGCGCGGCGGCTGAGGCTCCGGCCCCTTCCCCTCCGGCCCCACGGCTGCGTCTCGCGTGCGCCCCGAATGCTGCTCCCGGCCGCCCCCTGACGCGCTCGCTCGGCCAGAAGGCAGGACGAGGCGGCCCCGGCGGGACGATGGGCAACGGGATGTGCTCGCGCAAGCAGAAGCGGGTCGTGCAGACGCTGCTGCTGCTCGCCGTGGTGGTCGCCTTCCTCTACGGGGCGATGCTCTACTACGAGCTGCAGGCGCAGCTGCGGAAAGCCGAGGCGGTGGCGCTCAAGTACCAGCAGCACCAGGAGTCCCTCTCCGCCCAGCTTCAAGGTACGTGGATCGGGACTCCCCAACCCCCGCGCCGCACGCTCCTGCGGGAGAAGTGGCCTCGGGGAGCCCTTGGCACTGCACGTCCAACCTCTGACCAACCCTGGTGCATCAGGGGCGGGCACTGCAGGGCTGACCCCCAGTTATGCCTGGGGAGGTGACTGCCTCATCTTCTCGTTTCCTGCTCCTGGGATGTTTTGTGAAATGGATGGCACTTTTACCTGGCCAAGTCTGGCGCCTTTGGCGTGCGATCCATTCTGAATCCCAACACTCTGACACTTGTCAAAGGCCCACCTGGAACCTGGGCAGGCGCACCAGGGGCCCTCCCACCTCTCTGCCAGCCCAAGCTCTGAGGGGCACCGGGCTCCTGGCTTCTAAGTATTTGATTTCCAGTTGACTTGGCCAGTGGCCTGAGAAACGGGGAGTTTGTTAGCGATTTCTCAAACAGTGCTTTTTGCACATTAAGCCGTGGCACAGCAGCGCAATGGGATGGCCCGGTTGGATGGTACCGAGGAGACTGCTAGTTTCTTACCCACTTAACTTAGTAAAGTGACTTTAAGAATGCTGGATGTGTTCAAGGAGTCGACGCTCTGCTTACTGTTCACTAACCTGCAGGCATGCCTTGGGGAAAAAGGATACGTTTGGCTTCCCCAGTAGCTCTTAGTTTTTCACAGAGGGGTTTGCCGGTGTTAACCAATTACCACTGATGAGGAGAAACAAGCATTTTCGCATTGTCAGACTGCGGCGAACACAGCAGGACTGGGTGATGGAGAAACACTTCAAACTCACAACTTTCTGTTTTGAAATCTCAGTGTAAATTTCAGAAGCAACTGATGGATGGTTACAAAATAAGCCCAGTCAGTGTGTTAAAGGCACAGACAGCACAGTTTTTAAAGCACCTCCTGGTACTTGGGCTACTTTTTAGTATATTTATAACTCCTGGCCAAAATATAATACTAATAAAAGCTATGCATCGTGTAAATGTTGACAATTTTTTGATACTGTAACTAGTTTATTTTATATTACTAGCAAGACACAAGTTGTTTGGATATTTCTCTCTTTTCTGTGTGTGTGTATATATACAAATATAAAACAGATGCATTTTTGATGCTTCAGCTATTCTGAGTGTTTTGGTAGTTTAAAAAAAATTACGATGAACAAAATGAAGACCAGGCAATTGCTGGATCTGTTTTGCGTTTCCCGATTTAGGAGATAGGGAAATATTTTTAGCTTTCTGAAGCTACATAGCTGCAGGCAATGAAAATACCGTGAGTTGGGCTTGTTTCGATAGCAAATCCTATTTTGGTAATCTTAATTTTTTTTTTTTTCCTCTCTTTAATGTTGAGATTTACTCATGTGGATGAAATTTACCATGTTGTTGAAATACACATTTGGTGTGAGAAGAGTGAATGTTTATTTAATTTTCTTATTTACAGTCGTCAGTGCCATGTGGAGTTTAGTGCAGTTAGACATAGGGGGAAATGCGGTGTCTAGTAAAAAAGGAAACAAACTCGAACTCAGGGCCAGCGAGTCATAACTGACTCACAGCTGACCTTCAGGAGTTGTTCAGAGGCTTCATGCTGAAGGAGATTGCCCATTTTTCTCTTATGAAGCCATAGATAGTCTTTGAGTCAACAATAAGAGTCCCTACGGGCTTTCCAGATTTGAGGGAAAGTGGAGGGGTGTGTGGTGGAGGGTATGAAGTTGTGCCCTGCTCTTTTTTAGGAACCCATGAGGCCAATGTCATGTGCATCCGTGTATCTTCAGCACGAAGTATGTGACCTTCAGGGGGGACAGTCAAATAACATCATTCTAAAGTCATGTGGAAATATTGATCCTAGCATCTTTTTCCTGTTTTCTCAGATTTCACTACTACGTCTGTATAGTGAAAACCAAAGAAAATAACACAGATTTAAAAAGGGGGGAAAGAAAAGTGCTCCACACTCATTACCTCAAACTGCCAGGGCTGCCTGGAACTTGTTAAGTGAAGTCCTGACTTCTGAATCATGACCTTTATTTAGAGTATTTCATCTTGAAAATCAGTCTTAAGTACCTTTGTCTATTTTTGGTGATGGCTTTGAGGGCGGTGGGATGGAAGGAGGAGTCCCTGCGTGGTACAGGTGGTGAACAGACTTGAACAGACTTGCCTGCTGAACAGAAAGTTAGAGGTTCTAGTTCACGCCTACCTGCCTGAGAGGAAGACCATCAGTCTAATCCTGAAAAATTGTTTTTTGAAAACCTAGTAAAGTACAGCGCTGCTCTGATACACACGAGGTCACCCTAAATCAATTGATTTGCTGGCAAATGGTTTTTAGGAGGAAAGGAAAGTTGTGGTAATTGCTGGTGATGTTGATTGCTTTCGAGTTGAGTACTACTCATAACAACCCTATGAACAAAAGGCCTGTAGCCTTTCTATACCTATTGTCATTTATCAAAGTTCATACATTTTCCAGAGGCATGTTGTTTAGGAAATGGATACCACTCCTGCTTCCAAATATTTGGTGTTTTGGTCTGTGAGGGGATTGCCTAGTTTTACCATTATGCCTTATGGAGATTGATCAGGTCAAGTAACACATTTTGGGAGTCTCACGACCATCAAAGAAGCATCAGTTCACAGTAGGATGTGTCCTTTGGGGCCTGAGATTTCTGCACTAGTCCTAGCAGGCCCTTCAGAGGCACATTTTGTTTTGCTGAAGGAGGTACACGTCGTAGCTACTTTGAAATGCGTGGATTTTGCAACCAGTTCTTCATTTTCTCTTTTGCCATTTCCTTCTGCTTTATGGTCTTGCAGTTAGAATGTGATAATTCATGGGCAGTATCACCAGAAGAAGATAGTTTCTCTTTCTCACGACGGATTATCACTCACTACTGACCTCTGGTTTCTGTTGCATCTGTTTTGGGTTCCATGTCGGAGAGCATTCAAGGAGAGTTTTCTGTTGACGGACAGATGGACTTCCTCTTTCCAGTGACAAATGGCCTTTTACAGAGCAGGACAGGCCCCCGCCTAAAAGGATTGGTCTTATTAACATCGGACTCTCCGTTCTTAAGACTCGTTCATTTAGGCGGGATTATTTGACCTGGCTTGGATTAAGATCAGAGTTCATTATGAGTGACCTACTTTAGGAAAAATACGCTTGGGCAAGTTTTAGGCTTGTGGTGTTGGAGGTATGCATATGTGAAGTGAACATATTTAGGTCATCTTCAGTTTAGAAATGAGTTGTACTCCAGAGCTTAGCTTGTAAGTAGGTTACTTCTAACCCCCTGTGCATTCTGTTGCAGGGAGGCGGGAAGCCACTGTCTTTGAATAAATTCCAATCTTGTAGAAAGTTCTATACATAGGAGGTGGGAGGCAGAAGAGTTGTGTGGGGGAATCTTCCACTGCTAGTCAATTCAGTACCCACTAAAATCAAGTCTCCGTGTGTTTGAATATGCATCTTTCTCTCATCTTGCACCTGAAATATACTGAGGCGTGAGGAAGGTCACATACTGGTGGCAGAAGTAGTCATAACATTGATTTTGGTCAACACAGTTATTGGTTAGTGTTTAAATTTTTTCCCCCTGCTTTCAAGTGAGCCATGCCCTGTTTCGTTATCTGCACACTACTTCTCAACCTTGGCTGTCCGTTAGAATCATCTTCAGAGCTTCCAGAGGAATTAAATCCCAATTATGCGGGTCGAACCTCCGAATTGGTAATGTTTAAAGCTCCCCAGATGATGCCAGTTTGCAGCCAAGGTCATGAATCACAGCTTTATAATCTTAAAACTGAAACACTTCACACTTTAATTGTCCTGAACGTGCCTGTTTTGAAAGACATTTGAGCTTTGGGGTGGTGG
>NW_006399838.1:10589954-10591444 GCF_000299155.1 Elephantulus edwardii
GAGAGAGAGAGAGAGAGAGAGAGAGGAGAGAGAGACCGACAGACAGACAAAGAGCAAGCAGATTTGTAGTTAAACAGATTGGGGATCAAATCCTGCTTCTCCAACTAATCTTGTAGAGGGTCAGCTTTGAATAGGTTCAGACTCAAAGCAGTGGGTCAGTATTCTGATGCAAATGTAGTAATTTCTTTCCTCTCTAAGAGGATATTATCTGTTCAGATTGGAATGAAGCAAACCAGATTACATATGCTGTTTGTAATTACATTTAGTATGGCAGAAAATCTTACTGCTTTTAACTACTGTGCGCTCTTTTATTTCAGCAGAGTGGTTAAGGACAGTAGAGCTAGACTTAGCTTCAAGCCTAGCTCTGCTGGTCCACTAGGAGAGGTTATGTAACTTAGCTAAGCCTCTTTGTTTCCTCTTTTTAACAAGGGTTCAAGGTAAGAATGTAACAAAGTATTGGGCACAGTGCCTTGCAAGGAGCAAATGTTCAGGAATGGATGTATAGATTAATTTGCATTGCTCTATGAGTGAAAACTGAAAAACTGTGATTCCTAGTCTTCTATAGGATCATTATCACCAATCCCTTTTTCCATTAGCTTTCTTCACCCAGTCTTCATAGGAACAATTTAACTCTCTTTGGGGATTGTTGTTAAGTGCCGTCCAGTTGTAGATGACTCACAGTGACCCTGTGAATGAAAGACCTGAACACTTGTATAACTTGTATATCATTTCTCCAAGTTCATAGGGTTTCCGGAGGCCAGCTGTTTGGGAAGTGGATGTCACTCCTTCTTCTAAGCTTGTTTTAATGGGGAGCACCACCAAACACTGTCCACCATGGGTAACCATGATCGCATTTGACACATCAGTGTCACAGTGTTCAGCTTCACGGAAACCACAAGTTACCTCTGTACAGCAATGCACAAACCAGTGCTATACCACTTAGAAGAATGTTTGACCGAAACCAATTAAAATTGGGTGCAAAACTATTTCAGAATGACTAAACGGTGGTTGAGTTCACCTGCTGGACTATGGCCTCTCATTTCTTACTCATGATAGCTTGTGTGAAACCTCAGTTGTGCAGAAAGTCTGTGCGGTTGAGATTAAATTGTGTGAAGTGGAAGAAGCTCTAATGGCCTGGTGGTGAGGAGTCGTGCTAACAATGCAAAGCCAGGTAGTTCTGATCTTCGAGCTGCTCCATGGGAGAAAGATGGGTGACCCCCTCCTGTGCTTTTATAGGAGGGGCAGCTGTGAGGCAGGTCCCGCGGTGGGGATTGTTTGTTGTGCAGATCCGTGCAGAGGCAGCCAGAGTACATGCACCTGAGGATTGAACTTGACACCTACAGTCTCCAAAGGTTGTAAACTTGAGAAATGTGCACAGTTCTGCAAATGGCTCTAACGGCTGCTAAGAAGAGCAGGTCTGATGGCTATTATACTCTTGAACATTTGGCTTCTGGATTTGCATTTGTTGTTGTTGTTGTTATGTGCCGTCA
>NW_006399838.1:10591899-10617566 GCF_000299155.1 Elephantulus edwardii
AATAAAGCATTAGGTGCCCTGGTGACCGAGTGGTAAGGAGCTAGACAGAGTCGAATCCACCAGCTGCTATGAAGGAGAAAGGTGACCAATCTCCTGAGGTGATCTACAGCTTCTGAAAACCTGTGGGGGAGTCAGCTACAAGTCAGTTTTGAGATAGCAGTAAGTTCTAGCACATAACAACAAAGAAACCACCAGTTGCCAAGCACAACATTTTGAGGCTGTATGAAAAAAATAAGAGTTATAAAATAAAGTCCCCACTGATTACTTTTGTTCATTATGTAAGAGCCATGTCCCTCAGATAACAATCTGGCGTGAGTTTGTTTGTGATTTGGTTATAAAGCAAGGGCAGCACAGGATTTCCAGACCAGTTCTATACTTTCTAGTATGTTATTTTGCCAAGTTCAGTCAGCATTCCATTTCCTAGAGAAAAATAAGAACCTAGCATTAACACTTCGAGGGGTCATAGTTCTAGTCTCTTTGGTTGTTCAGAACTAAAACCTGGGTATAAGCAGAATAGGGTTGGGAAACAGGTATTAGATCAAAGAAAACAGAAACTGGCATCCATCTAGTGGACTAAGGGGTGGGGATCTTGCCCTGACACTTAAGATTAGAAGTATAGTTACTGATTAACTCCTGTTGGGATCATGAGGAGGAGGTGTGATTGCTAGAGACATGCAATAACCATGTGAAAAATAAGACCGTTGAGAAATAACAGCTCTATAAAAGGGAGTGGGGGAAGCATTTAGTATCAGGCAAATGCCCCCAGTTCGTAAATCACTGTATTACAATGTCACAGTGATCCTGGCCTTCCCAGTGATGGCCAGAAACCATCAGGAAAGGGTTTATGGGGTTGGGGTATAAGGCATAACCACATGCAGCTGAAAAGAGAGGATTTTTGCTTTTATTTGAAAGCAGACCATGGAATATATGCTTCACCATTCACAGAGAGGAGAGAGAGAGAGAGAGAGAGAGAGAGAGTGTGTGTGAGTGTGTGTGTATGTGTGTGTGTCTCCGTCCTCGTCTCCTCTAAGATTACTCTTATGTTGCAAACTGAGGGTAAAGTATTTTTATTATTATTAATAATGAGACAGACAGCCAGGAATGAGATAAAACAGCGTAAAGAGGGGGAGGGGGACTCCAGCAGTTCTGATGACTGAAGCTCAGGAAAGGGTTTATGGAATGTCTCAGGGAGCTCTGGTGGCCTAGAGGTTAGGAGTTGCACTACCAGCTAAAAGGCAAGAGGTTCAAATACCAGTTGTTCTGGGGAAGAAGGGTGGGCACTCTCCTTGGGCATGATTTCACAACCCCTGAAAACCTGCTGGAAGGTCAGCTGTGAGTCGGTTCTGAGTAGATGGCACCGAACAACATCATTCTAGCCAGCCAAACCACAACTATTTAAAATTTAAAAAGCAAGGTGACCCTTCTACGTGTTAGATTTGTCATGTAAGTTAGTATTGGGAGCCCTCAAGACATAGACTTCTAAATGAATTCTAAACCCTTAATCTGGCCCAGCTACCCTAGTGGCAAGAAGTTGCACTGCTATCCCAAAGGCCTAGAGTTCGAGGCCACCAGCTGCTCTACAGGAGAAGGACGTGCAGTCTCCTCCTGTGTGATTAACTGCCTCTGAAAACCCACCAGAGAGGGTCAGCTGTGGGTTCTGACTTTATGGTACTCAACAACAACACCAAGGAACATATTGTATTAAAACTGGTCACTATTTTGTTCTCAAAGTACCCTAACATTTTACATATATATATTCCTTTTAGCTCAGAACTGGAATGTTTATTTGCTAGGTAAATGCTCACCTGTGCTCATGAGCTGATTTATGGCAGCCCCACAGGACAGAGTAGACCTGCCCCTCAGTGTTCTCAAGGCTGGAAATCTTTGCAGAAGCAGACTGCTTCATTTTTCTCTGAAACCACCACTATTTTGGTCACCAGCCCGAGCTTAATCCATTGCACCACCAGCGCTGAGTAAATAGTGTATCTTTATACCTGTGTGTTGTGTTCTCTTCTGACCGTAGGTCCTATACTCAGTGAAGTGTAGTTGGTATAGGCTCGGAGGTCAGAACCCTTAGATTTGATTTTCTGCTGTCGTATTTACACACTGTGGTTTTGGGAAACCTTTTGAGCTTTTCTGAGATTCAGTTTTATCATAAGTAATAATTAAGAAAAGAGTGCTTTTATTAGATTTTTATGAGGACAAGTAGTTTTAGCCAGTGTCCAATACTTCTTTTAATTCATGTGCTTATTCACACTCTTCCTTCTCCTTGTTAAATTGGTTCCAACCCATTAGTTAGTCTAGCTAACTAAGATTAAAAAGCACAAAAAGAGACTCCTTGTCTTTCTCCCTCTAAGAAGTCAATGGATTTGAGCTACCAGAGAATTGCAACCGAATTGACTTTTGAGCTATTGGGGAATTTCACACAGAGTTGTTTACAGAGCCAGTAATTAATTGAGAACTGTGAGTATAGGCAATGTGTAGCATAGGCAATGTGTAACATAGGCAATGTGTAACATGGGCAATGTGTAACATAGGCATTGTGTAACATAGGCAATATGTAGGAGATATACTTACTGATTTCCAAGGGCAAGATTATCAACCTCAGTTGGTTGTTTTTGAGTACCATCGAGTCTGAAGTACCCGTTAGCTGAGCCTCCGGTGGGTTTTCAGAGGCAGTAAATAAATTACAAGGGAGGAGATTCCCCATTCTTCTCCCATGGAGCAGCTGATGGATTCCAACTGCATGCCTTTGGGATCACAGCACAGTTTCTTACCACTAGGCCACCAGAGCTCCCTCGGTCAGGTCTTGTGTGTTAAAAGATAACTTCAGTGAAGTACATCTTGCAGTTCAGATACTAATCAAGGTGCGTTTGCTTAATTTAGTTCAGTAGGTTCCGTTTGTATGGAAAGGCTTGCTTTAAAATCATTCCCTGAGTAAAAGATAAAAGCTGCTAGATGCCCTTTGAAAATATGACTCAGTGGAACACCCTTTGAAAAGATGTAGTTTGTATAAGCATCTACAAGTCATTGCACACATTGGTTTTTATTTAGTCGTCCAAGTGAATTGGAACATGCCAACTCTAATTTAAGTACCGGTTTTTCAGTAAATAATTATTAATTGTTTAGAATTATACATTATCTCCTGCCCTTTGTTGAAGTCCTAGAGAAGCCTTGGTGGCACGTTACCTAAATGTTTGACTGGTAACTCCGGGGTCAGGGGTTCAAATCTGTCAGCTGCTCTATAGAAGAAAGATATGACCATTTGAGGTGGCATGCAGGTTACTCAGCATTGCCACTTTAGCCTGCCTTATCGAGAACAGAAGCAGGACGAAGGACGATGATTGATTTCAGTGACTCAGGAATGAGTGAACAAGTGTTGAAAAAGGCAGAGGATTTGAGACAAACCGGAAGAGAGTTGATGCATAAAGGAGACTAATGGAAGCTGATGAGTTTTCAAAGCCGAGAGAGAAGCTTTCTATTCACCTATGTTTGTGCTCCAGTGAAAGTGATGACATAATCAAAGCACAGTAAGTTTGGGTGTCCAGTCAAGTTTGATTGCCCCTCTCCTGTGTACCAGATCGATGACTTTGAGTCCAGTATGACTCATAGTGACCCTGTGAACACAGATCTGAACCCTGCTCTGTCTTGCACCATTTTTATCACCAGTACACTTGAGCCCATTGCTGCAGTCAGAGTATCAACACATCTTCGTGAATGTCTTCTTCTCTTTTGGGGGCCCTTCCACCCTTCCCAATGTGAACAGCCCACTCCTAACAATATGCCCAGAGTATGTGAGAGGAAGTCACAGATCTCTCCATAATACTGAAGTGCAAGGATGCCAATCCGAAAATGGAAGCGTTCTTGATTGATGCTTTGCCCTTTTCAGTCACTTGTTATGCATCTGTGAGCTAGACAGTGAATGGAATGAAGATGAAGACGGATTAGGAGGAAAGACCTGGTGATCTTCCCAAAATCAACCAGTGAAAACCCTGAGTCCCAGCAGCCTGGTTCCGTAGTACACGGTGTCACCGGGAGTCAAGGGCGCAGCCCAGAACAACTGTGATGATAGCCTTTCCCTGTGAATTATATTTTCTTTACTTTGCCCTGGGCACTCTGAGCCTCAGAGGGGTTAGGTAATGTCTAGTCTAAGGAAACTGAGCTTTCAATTTAGCCCATGCTTTTGCTTTTTATCTTTTGGTAACAAAGTATGCCATTGCTCTCCAAATTCTTTTTAACAGTCTCATGACAATATTAATGGCTTTGAGAAAGTAGGCTAGCTGGACCGTATGAAGGAGGATTCAAGATAAAATTTAGAATCAGTAGTTAATTTTGGTGCAGTATTTTCATAGTACAGTGTATTTGCTGCTGTTGTGAGAGATGATTTTGGTTAGTATTGCAATTGATTTTAGGGGGTTGGCATAAAATCATAGAAAAGAAAACTTATACTGACGTACTTTGGACATGTTGCAAGGAGGGACCAGTCCTTGGAGAGGAACGTCATGCTTGGGAGGGTGGAGGGACAGTGCAGGAGAGGAAGACCCTTGATGAGGTGGATTTATTCTGTCACTGGGGTAATGGGGGTGTCAAAGACAATAAGGTTGGCAAGAGATAGAGCAGGGCTTAGGGCTGTTGTACACAGGGTCCATGGCACATAACAACAACAACAACAACACCCTTTACAGTTCTTTTTCATTGTTTTCTTGATAAAAGGAAACTTTGAGTTTGATGCTAGAATCTTATTCCAAGTTACAATTTCTACTCTATCTAAAGAGATCACATTCCAAATAGGTGAACTGCCTGACTGCTAGAATTTGAGAATTGCTGTGTTGTTTTCTAGTGCTTAATTTTTACAATTAATTTCCCTTACTGGCCTCATATAAATCACAATTTTATTTATGAGATAATGGACTCAAACTTCCTTTGTGAAAAAAATTTTTTTTGGGGAAAGTGAATACTGGCAACTCACAAGTTTTGCCAGGCTATGCGAAGAACTCCTGGATAGCAGGAGCACCATGTCTTCAGTTTAGGGTTACACTAACTAATGGAACCTAGTACAAACGCTAAACTTTACAATTAACATTTGATCCCAACACGGATAAATTACTTACCTACCATATATCTTAAGCAAAGCACAGATACCACTTATCCTGTTTCCAGGACAGCGCATTCCTCCACTGCTTTGCGCTGTCTCTCTAGGCCAGTAGTACCCTCTTCTCATGTCTAGCAGAAAGAGGCATTGCTACTTTTAAGCAAAACTGTATATTTTTGAATAGCATTATTTGGCCCTCTATGATGTGGATTGATTCAGTGACTGGGGTAATCTGGATGGGAGTGTCAGAGACAGTGCGATTGGCACAGGACAGAGCAGAGTTTAGGGCTGTTGTACATAGGGTCGCTATGAGTCGCAAGTGACTTGACGGCACATAACAACCACAACAACAACAACAGCAAGAAGTTTATAATAAATAGGCTCATAGCCTGGAGGAGCTTGACTGTGAGATGAATTTCTCTGTAGGACAGAACAGCATTTAAAGATACATTGTTTCAATTCTTGTTAATATTGGAAATGACACAGTATACTAGTGAGCAGAACAGTAAAAGATGTGCTGTCATTCTGAAGGAGAAAGCATTACGCTGCATTTTGATTTGGCTTTGTGTTTGTTAGGTGCTCTTGAGTCCAGTACAGCTCTTAACGATTTTAAGAATAACAGGTCTGAACCCTGACCTGTCCTGTGCCGTCCTCAACGTCTCTGACATACTTGAGTGCATTGCTGCAGTTGCTGTGTCAGTCTGACTCACTCTTTCCCTTACTCTTCAACTTTCCAAGAACGATTTCCCTCTTCAAGGAGTGTCCTCTCTTAGTTACATGTCCAAAGCATGTGAGAGGAATCTTTACCTCCAACGAACATTCTGGCTGCACTTTCTCAAAGACATGTTTATTTGTTCTGTTGGCAGTCCATGGGATATTCAGTATTCTTCCGGCACCATGACTTAGAGGCATCAACTCTTCTGTCATCCTGATTCATTGTCCAGCTCTCAGATGCATAGCAAGTGATTGAAAAGACTATGGTCTGAGTCAGGTCCTTAAACTGAAATCGTTGCTTCTCAGTAGTTTGGAGCGGTCCCAGACTGCAGACTTCCCGGTGTAATACATCTCTTCATCTCCTGGCTGCTGGTAACAAAGGTGTTGTGGATTGTGGACCCAAATGAGATGAAATGGTTGACAGTCTCAATCTGTCTCCATCCATCATGATGTGCCTGTTGGTCCGCTTGTAAGAATTTTTGTTTCCTTGATGTTGAGATGCAGTCCATACTGAAGCCGCTTTTCTTCAACAAGTGCTTCCCATCTTCCTCACTTTCTGCAAGCAAGGTTGTGCCGTGTGCATAACAGGTCTTCCTCTGATCATGATGCCACGTTGTTCTTTAGAGTCCCCGTTCTTGAGAATTAGCTCAGCATACAGATTGTATATAAGGATTGACATTAGATTGAAAGAGATGCTTACAGTATTCATTTTAGGAGAGTCAAACGCGCCATTTCCCAGTTTATATCTCATTTGAAGCTTCTTCAAGATTTTTTGCTACAAATAAAAATAAAGAGTCTGCTCTGCAGGGTATTTGAGGCAGCAATGATGTTGCTGGTGCACTTGCTTGGCAGTAGCTATGAATGCTGTTAGAGAAATGTAAACATAGGTTAAAACTGGGCAATTGGTAATGATTTCATAGCTTAATTTGGGTAGTATAGAACATTTTGTCAAGTTTGTTGTTGTGGTGGTATTATGTGCCATCGAGTTGCCTGCAACTTACAGCAACCCTATGTACAACAGCCTTAAACCCTGCTCTATCTCTTGCCAATCTTACTGTCTCTGACACGCCCATCCCCATTACCCCAGTGATTGAATCAATCCATCTCATCGAGGGTCTTCCTCTCCTGCGCTGTCCCTTCATCCTCCCAAGCATGATGTCCCTCTCCAAGGACTGGTCCCACCTTGTAACATGCCCAAACTATGCCAGATGAAGCTTCAGAATTCTTGCCTTCAAGGAGCAGCCTGGCTTCACCCTCTCTAGGATGAACTTGTTTGTTCTCCTGGCAGTCCATGGTATATTCAATACACTTCTCCAGCACCGCAGCTCAAAGGCATCAACTCTCCTTCTATCTTCCCTAGTCATTGTCCAGCTCTCTGACGCATAGCAAATGATTGCAAAGATCATGGCCTGGATTAGGCACACCTTAGTCTTAAGGCTGACGTCATTGCTCTTGAGTACTTTGGAGAGGTGTCTGACAGCAGACTTTCCCAATGCAATTCATCTTTTAATTTCCTGGCTTCTGGTACTAAGAGTGTTGATTGTGGAGCCAAGCAAACGGAAGCTGTCAACAATCTCAATCTCTTCACCATCTCTTATGATACTGCCATTCGGCCCAGTGGTGAGAATCTTTGTTTTCTTGATGTTGAGCTTCAATCCATATTGAAGGTTGCAGTCTTTGACCTTCTTGCAGTAAGTGCTTCAGGTCCTCCTCAGTATATATTTAAAAATAATCTTAAAGCAGGTTTTAATGGTATATTTAATGGCGAAGAGATTGAGATTGTTCATAGCTTCAGTTTGCTCGGCTCCACGGTCAACGTTCTTGGCACCAGCAGCCAGGAAATAAAAAAATGTATTGCGATGGGAAAGTCTGCTGTTAGGGACCTCTCTAAAGTACTCAAGAGCAACGGTGTCTCTCTGGAGACTAAGGTGCGCCTGATACAGGCCATGGTCTTTGCAATCACTTGTTATGCATCAGAGAGTTGGACAGTGACTAGGGAGGATAGAAGGAGAATTGACACTTTTGAGCTGTGGTGCTAGAAAAGAGTATTGAGGGTACCATGGACTGCTAGGAAAACAGATTCATCCTGAAGAGGGTTAAACCAGGCCACTCCTTGGACGCAAGGATTTTGGGGCTTCGTCTGACATACTTTGGACATGTTGTGAGGAGGGACAGGTCCTTGGAGAGGGACAGTGCAGGAGGGGAAGACCCTCTATGAGGTAAATTGATTCAGTGACTGGGGTAATCAGGATGGGTGTGTCAGAGGCAGTGCGATTGGCGATTGGCGCAGGATAGAGCAGGGTTTAGGGCTATTTTACGTAGGGTCACTATGAGTCGCAAACGACTAGACAGCACATAACAACAACAATTTAAAGGTCTGAATGCTATAAAACATGTTCAGTTGTACTCAGTTGTACTGATATCAAATAGAACTTTTACTGGAAAATGAAAATGAAATCCTCTGTGTGTGTGTGTTTGTGTGTGTGTGTGTGTGAGAGAGAGAGAGACAGACAGACAGACAGATACAGAAACACATACAGGGAAAAGCTGGTCCCAAGTGATGGAACACACCTTTATTAAGTAGACCCGAGAGGGATCCAGGTGGCCACCCCCAGAGAAGATCAGAATGGCTGCAGGCAGGCAAAGAGTTTTTCCTTTTAGGGGTTGTTAAGGAAATTTAGAGGGGATAGTATTTTGCTCAGAAATTTGAGGGCAGAACGGCGTGTCAGGATGTGATTGGGCCCAGGTCTCAATTAGGCTCTGTCCTTGTAGATGAGATACATAACAAGATTCCTATCAGGACATTTTTTGGGCCTCCTCAAGGTAAGGTCAGGGTCAGGTCTTGGGCTAAGAGTTTGGTTTAGGCGGAACCTATATTCTTCCTCCAGGTGTGGGTGGGGCTTCTGGTATAGAAGTGTAATTCTCTTTATCTGTAGATCTTTGAAACTAAGGAGTTCTCTGCCCTCACACAATCTTTTTAGAATCCTGGAGCAAGTATAAGGTTAAAATACATCGTTCTGGTCAAAAAAGGTTGAAATGAGAGATAAACTGAAGTATTGATACTACTTTTTAAAATTTATTGAAATAAAATTTTTATTATATAGTGGTTTACCTAGAGTTTGTATACATTGTTTTTCACAGGAAATCTTTCCCATTTCCTTTACCTACCCCTCGCTCCACCCATCAAATTGTGAGATCCCATGATTACCTCCCCCCTCCAGCCTCACCCCTCTGCTCCCACCCTTCTCTCCTTGAATCCAATCCTCATACATGGTCTACAATAATGATCTTACACAGTATTTTTTGCATAATGGGACTGAATTAGTTGACTTAGTATAATGCTCTCCAGTCCCTCCCAAGTTAGTGATTTACATAATTGTTGCTCCTGTGTGCTGTGTAGTATTGTATCATGTGAATGTGCCATAATTTCTCAATCCATTCAGTTATGGTTGGACATTTGGGCTGTTTCCATTTAGTTGTGGTTGGACATTTGGGCTGTTTCCATGTGTAAGGTTGTAAGGTCCTGGACTCAAGAAAAGGAACAAAGTACAGGAAAGCATAAAGGCTACTTTATTAAGGGAGCTTCTGGGTGAGGTTCCCTGGTCTGGAAAGGGAAGCTGAGGACCTCATGCTTAGGATGTATTCAGGCGGGGTTTTTATAGCAGGGCTTTCAGGGAGAGAGAAGGGTAGGGAGGGACATCCCCCTGTGGTTTATGGTTCAGCTGTTGCTTTGCAAGATGGGTGAGGCAGTTCATTCTTCCCTGCTGACATGTCACATTCTTTTGATTTCGTATTCCCCTGGCCTAACACCATGTCCTTGTGATGTGTACAAGTCTCCATTTGTGGCTCAGTTCTCTGGGGGTATAATATAAAGCAGTGGAATAGCTGGGTCATAAGGAATTTTGATATTCAGCTTTCTGAGGAAATGCCAAACTGCCTTCCAGAGTGGTGGTACCATTTTACAGTCCCACCATAGCCAGTAATTGGTAAGTCTGTGACCTGAATCAAATGCACCTTAGTCCTCAAGTTGACATCATGCTTGGCAGTTGCCATTTCAGACAAGGGTCTCAATATCAAAAATCTTACATGGAAAAAGACCTAGAAAGAATTTTCTCAGAGGAAGATACTCAGATGGCAAACAGACACATGAAGAAATGCTCAAAAATCACTGGCAATAAGAGAGATGCAAATCAAAACCACAATGAGGTACCATCTCACCCCAGTAAGAGTGGCAAAGATTAACAGGACAGAAAGTAATAAATGTTGGAGAGGACGGGGTGAGATAGGAACACTGTGGGATTGTAAAACAGAAGTATTGATTCTTAGCTGTTTTGAAATCCACCTACGTAAATGTTTTGTTGCTGATTTTGGAGGTTTTGGGTTTGGTTTTTTTTCAATTGTGATTTTAATAAAAGTTTACAGAAGAGTTAGGTTTTATTCATCCATTGTTTGCACGTATTCCTCCCTCCTCCTCCTCTCCTCTTTCCCCGTTCTGTTACGCACTCATGTTCCAGTTTGTTGATTGTCGTGCATACAGTGCCTGATCATATATTACTTTCAGACACTCTTTCCCTCAGCTGTTCCAGTACAGTGTTCCTTTATCTGTCTATTCTTTTCCTGTGTCATTCTCACCACCCCCCACCCCCAGTCCTGTTTTATAACAGCTATGTTGTACGGTATTTTTGTCCTTTTATGACTGATATTTCACTCAGCATAATGTCTTCCAGGCTCACCCGTGTTGTGTGTTGTTTTACAAGTTGATTGTTTTTCAGTGCTGCATAATAATCCTTTGTGTGACTATACCACAGGCAAATGTTTCTTAATTAGGCAAACTGCCAGAGAGGACTCGCTGTAGTCGTAGCAGAGCAAATCACGGTGGACTGTGGTACCAGAACCTCCTGCTGTTTCACTAGAGTGCTGATGTTTGAGAATTGCGAGTGAAAGCCTTGACACTAAGAAGTTACCATCAAATGACCGACTTGTTCTTTGAGGATGGGTTGAACCTTTAAAAATGCTGCTTTGTTTTAACTGCTGCCTCCACTGTCGTCAGAACTCCCTCCTTTCCAGAAACAACTCCTTGCCTAAGTTGCCCATCTGCCTTTTCCTCAGAAGTGTTATTTTCCCCTCTAGACCTGTACGGGAGCCTCAGAGGTCTCTGAAGTTCCTGGACTGCCTCTTTCTTTTGTGTGTATTTTTCTAATACAGAGGCCATAGCTCTTATCAGATCCTCAAATCATAAATGAACCAGAAAAGGTTAAGAACAACAGCTTTAGGGCAAATTCCTTCTCTTCAAGTCCTTTCCAGTGGGATTTGAAATTTGACCTCCCACTCTATGAACCTTCCAGCTATGACTACATGCAGCTGAATTCCTACTGGAGTATCCCATCCTGGCTACCCTAAAGCTTTGCCAGCACTACCCCTTAAAGGTATTCGAATGGCAAACAGACACATGAAGAAATGCTCCAAATCACTGGCAATAAGAGAGATGCAAATGAAATCCACAATGAGGTACCATCTCACTACAGTAAGAGTGGCAAGGTTTAACAGGGCAGCAAGTAATAGATGCTGGAGAGGATGTGGTGAGAAAGGAACTCTTATATGTTGTTGGTGGGATTGTAAAATGGTGCAACCATTCCAGAAGGCAGTTTGGCGCTTCCTCAAAAAAGCTGAACATAGAAATTTCATATGACCCAGCTATTCCACGGCTTGGAATATACCCTGAGAATATGAGATCTGAGGCACAAACTGAGATTTGTACACCAACCTTCATAACAGCATTATTCACCATCGCAAGAACATGGAAACAGTCTGAACGTCCAACCACAAATGAATGGATTAAGAAATTATAGTACATTCACATAATGGAATACTATGCAGCACGCAGGACCAATAACTTTTTAAATTATTACCTGACTTGGGAGGGATTGCAGAACACTAGGCTGAGTGAACTAACTCAGTCCCACAAGGATAAATATTGTATAAAACCGTTACTGTAGAATGAGTATAAGGATCCAGGAGGGGTGGGAGAGGCTAGAAGCAGAGGGCTGTGTATGTGCAGGGGGAAGGGGGAATTAGTCATCAGGTTGTACAATTTGATGGGTGGGTGGGTGCGAGAAATTGAAAGAATTTGTTTGAATTGTGTAAATAAACTAGTATAAAAAAAGAAGAAAAAATAATTTTATTCATTCATTGCCCATTTTGTTCCCTTCTCTTCATTCTACCCCAACCCACCAATCCTTTGCAATGTACTTCTTGTTGGATATTATTGTCATACCTAATCATATGTTCCCTCATCTGTTCCAGTATACCCCTTAAAATTGAAAAGGGGTCTATTTAGGATCTTGAATGGCATTTAAGAAATTTGGCTCTTAGAATCCCCTGGTAATTCCCTGTTCTGGCTGTTCCCTGGTGACTGGAGTGACCATCCTCAGAGCCAAGTCCTGACTGTTCTGCAGAGATCTTGCCAATCACGGCTACTCTTGAGCCTGTCAGCACACACTGGGGGGGCTCTAGCTCACTGAGGGGCTGCTCCGGAGAAGTTGGACTTTTCATATTGTTTTGATGTCCATCCTGTTCCTTGATCCTGAAAACATCCTTGTGGTTTGTAGTAAAGCAGTAGGTAGTGTGACAGTGACACACTGGTGATTTGCACTCAATTGCTTTAAATCTTAACTCCGGGCTCTTACTGGTGTGAGCCCGAGTTTCCAAGGCTCAGTTACCATGGAACTCAAGTTGTGGAATTAACAGCAGTCACAAGCTGGAGACTGATTCCTCTGTGGGAATTAAGGTTTTATCAGTTAAGATTGCCTTGATAGTGTCTCACCTGGATTTCCAGACCTAATCACCTTGGAAGTGCCTGCCGGGAACCCAACCCTCTTTAAGCTCCATTTGTTTTGGGTTTATTTTTTTTTTTCCATAAATTAAATCAAAGCAAACGACTGTGAACTTGATTCCTGCACGTGATGACCCTTTATTGGGTTTCTGAAACAGTCCTGTGGGGTGACTGATGGAATCTGACCACCCACCTTTTGGTTAACAGTCCAACACATAACACACTACATAAAAAAATCTCTTCCTGCTGTTGAGTATGAAACGCTTGGGGATCCTACGGCTTTCTTTTCATGCCAAGTAGGTGTCAGCAGAGGGCATTTGCCAGATGAATTGGGGGTCTCTGGCCCAGAGCCCACCAGCATTTGGGCATGGTGGAATTGGCCTTGGCAGTACAGCTCCTTACCACTGTCATGCATGTTGGTGGTGGTGGTTTACAACAATTCAGAGCCAACCCATAGCTGACCCTCCAGCGGGTTTTCAATGACAGTTAATCACATAGGAGAAGGTGCCTGTCTTCAGTGGAGCAACTGGTGGATTTGAACTGTGTGTCTTTGCCATTGCAGGACAGCTTCTTAACCACTAAGCCACCAGAGCTCTTTGTCACACTTCATCAGGGTTCCCTAGATGTCTGATAGTCCCTAGAACCCTTTGTTTATTCTGAGACACATCTACTTATTGTCTCTTCAGAACCACATATTGTATAGGAGAAACCGGAAAGAAATTTTCTGTTTAAAGACTCTAATAAGTGTTATCTGTAAGTCAAAATTTTTATTAATGCATTGAGGTTTCTCTTATCCAATATTACTTGGCTCATACCTGTGTGGTATTGAAGAGAATATAGTTACATGCTGTTTAAATGAAACAAAAGGTGCTAGGGGGCACCTAATAACCCTGGTGGTATATGTATATAATGGCTAAATTCCTGGCTGCTAACTCCAAGGTTAAGCTCCTGTAGGGGCGAAGAACGAGACACTCTGTCGAGATTTAAAACCTTGAAGTGTCTATACGGCTGTTATGCACTGTCTTTGAGGGTTCTGTGAGTCTGAATTGACTTGGCAACAGTGAGTCTGACTTTGGTTCATTGGGCTGTGAAATAGGCTTTAGTTATATGTAGAATGGATGTATTATCCTATGAGAACTTTTTCTTAAAACATTATTAAAAAGAATTTTGCTTTTTTTTTTTTAAAATTCAACACCACCAAAAAAGTTGTTGTCACTAGTTTAGGTAAGACAAGAAAAAGTGGTTTGAAACAGCTCAGGTGAAATTTTAAAACAGCAATGTAATATGAGAAGGAAGTCCTGGTGGCCTAGTGCGTTAGGCTCCCAACTGCTAGCTGGGAGGTCAACAGTTTGAATCCACCAGCTCTTAGGCAGTCTTCTTCCAGAAGAACTCACAGCAGGGAGCTCTGGTGGCCTAGTGGCAAGACGCTGCACTGCAATCCCAGAGGTACACGGTTCAAATCCACCAGATGCTCTGCTGGAGAAGGAGGGGCAATCTCCTCCTGTACCAGTCAGATCTGATTTGATGGTACATGTAAAAATAATACAATTAAAAAGAAAAAAGCAACAAAAAACAAAACAGCTTGGAAACCCAGTGAAAGGAGCGAGATGGGACAGTCGTGAGTTACTGTCCTGGGGGTGGCAGTGTTATGTACCCTCACGTTGACTGCTACACATAGTGACCCTGGGAACAGTACATCTGAACCTCTCTGTGCCCTGTGCAGTCCTTACTGTCGAGTGTCCTGTGACCGTCTCTGTGTCAGCTCCTCTCCGTAAGGCTCCTCTTCTCTTTCTCTGACCCTCCACCTTTCCCGGCATTATTTCTTTTTCCAAGTATTGGCCCCTCCTGACGACAAGCCCCAAATATGTGAGACGCAGTTTAATCATCCTTGCCTTGAAGGAGCATTCTGGTTGCAGTTCCTCCAAGGCAGACGTATTTATTCTTTCGGCAGTCTGTTAATTATTGAGTACTCTTCTCCCCCACTGTGGTTCAGAGGAGTTGGTTATTTGTGATCCTTATTCCTTGTCCAGTTTTTGCATGCATAACAAACAATTGAAAAGCCGGTGACTTAGATCAGGTGCACCTTAGTCTTTAAACTGACATCGTTTACTCTGTAGCATTTTAAAGAGGTCTTTGACATCAGGTTTCCCTAATGCAGCACGTCTTTTCTGCTGGAACCATGGTGGTTGATCCCAGAAAAATGAGCTTCAGTCTTGTCTCCATCGATATCTTGATGTTGCCTGTTTGTCCAGTAGTTAGGATTTTTGTTTTCTTGATGGTAAATGTAATCCAGGTTGAAGGCTGTAGTCTTGGATGTTCTGCAGCAGGTGTTTCACTTCCTTTTCCCCTCTGACAAACAAGGTGTGTCACCTGCATAATGTAGATTGTTGGTGAGTCTTCCTCCAATCTTGATGCCACATTCTTCCTTATTTAGTCCGGCTTCTCAAATGATTTGCTCGACCACTTAAAACACTGAGTCACTGTATTTGGAAATCTCAGTGGCTGTGGCTTACAATAGCACTTTTGTGTTCATAGGTCTGGTGGTTGATTGTGGTTTGGTTATTAATGGTGTAGTCTTGGCTGGTCTGGGCAGCAGATTTTTAATAGAGTTTCCCCCCCCTCTTTCTGGTCCACATACCTCTGTTTTATGATCTGAGGTGAATAGGTTGCATCTAACTGGTTTTGCTTTGCTCATGTTGGGTTACTGAAGCATAAGAGAGCCAGTGTTAACTTATCCTGCTTTTATTTTTTGTTTTTAATTTGCGTGAAAACTTACAAGTCTTATTTATTTTTCCATAATCATGCATAGACTTTTTGCTTTGTAGTATTAATTACTGTTAATTGGTGTGGTTAATTGGTTGCAGTGTCTAATCCACCCCTGGTTGAACATTCCATATTTAAGGCCTTGGACAACTTAAGGGCACCATGTCAGTTCTGTCCACATTCCACTGGCCACAGACGTCCCATGGTCAAGCCCAGCATTCAAGGGCTTGACCTAAGTTGAGAACCACATGAATTTAATATTGTTCATTGCATAGAGTTGGAACCAACGCACAGCGGACCCTCTGGTGGGTTTTCTGAGGCTGCATGTCGCAAGGAAGGAGACTGCCCATCTTCCTTCCATGGAGTAGCTGGTGGATTTGAATTGTTTGCCTTTGGGTTGGCAGAGCAGCTCCCTAACCAAGAGACCACTAGAGCTGTCTTCTCAGTTTGGTATGTGGTGTTGTACCATTGAGTCAGAAACAACCCATAGCTGACCCTCTTGTGGCTTTTCAGAGGAAATTAATCACAGGGGAGGAGACTGCCCATCCTTCTCCCGCTGAGCAACTGGTGGCCTCGAACCACATGCCTTCAGGATTGCAGTGCAGCTTCTTGACACTAGGCCAGCAGAGCGCTCTCAATTTGATAGAGACATTTAAACAAATATTAACAACTCTTTTGTAACCTGTGGTATATAAGGTGACCATCTACATTTTCTTCCTCTGGAGTTCAGTGGGGAATTGCTATCCCACTTGCACATTGATTTCTTGTGGGGTAACTTTAACGGGATACTTATGACTGTAATCTGTAGAGTGAGCATCATCCCACTAAGCCCAGCACCAGTGACGATCTTGGAACGTACATGTCCCACTAATCGCATAAGGAGAGGTTGTATATACTGACCATACCTATTCAGTCACGATGTTGAGCAAAGTGTTCGAGAAGCTAGATGCTGTGAGGAAGAATGTGAATTGGAGGAAAACCCATCAATAATCTTCATATGCAGATGAAACAACCGTGCTTGCAGAGAGTGAGGAGGACTTGAAGCAATTGAAGCAGAAAATGAGAGACTGCAGCCTTCAGTATGGATTGCATCTCAACATCAAGAAAACAAAGATTTGTCACCACTGGACTGTTAAGCAACATCATGATGGAGAAAAGATTGAAGTTGTCCCCAGTTTCATCTTACTTGGATCCACAGTCGACACCCTTCTTACCAGCAGTCAGAAGATCAGGAAATGCATTGCTCTGGGAAAGTCTGCAGTCCAAATTATTGAGGAGCAATGATGTCAGTTTGAGGAGTAAGATGCATCTGATTCAGGTCATTCAGATCTTTCCAGTCACTTTCTGTGCATCTGAGAGCTGGATGATAAATGAGGACAGAAGAAGAAGTGATACCTTTGAGCTGTTATTTTGGAGAAGAGTGCTGAACTTCCCACCGAATGTCAAAATAACAATGAATATGTCTTGGAGAAAGTGCAGCCAGACTGCTCCTTGGAGGCAAAGATGATGAAGCTTCATTGCATTACGGGAGGCATGTGGCTGGAAGAGGCTATTCCTTCTAAGGAGTGGGATATCATGCTTGGAAAGGGTCAGTGAAGGAGAGAAAGACCTTAGCCAGCTGGATTAACCCAGTGACTGCCGCAGTGGAATCGAGTGTGTCGTGAAGTGTGAGGATGGCACAGGATAGGACAGGGTTCCTATCCGTTGTTCATACTCGACTTCACGGCACCCAAAAACAATAACAGCAACAGTTTCGTGACAATCTGTGCTCATTTAGAAAGTTTTAATTTTGTTCAAATTGCTTTCCTTTACTGAAAACTGATGGTTTCAAAAGCAACAAAAACTCAGGACAGAAAAAGAATTAGATCTTGAGAGAGTAAAAGAAATAAATTTGAGTCATATTTATTTATCTCGTGACAGAAAGCGTAAGTTTGTTATAAATAAGAATGTAACATACATTCTAAACCAAAGCTACTTAGTAAGTCTGTTATTTTTATTCTGCAGGCTGTTGTGGGACACCTATCACACACAGGCTATTTTAGAGGTTACGTTCAATTACCCAAATACCACCAAAAGGACTACAATGTTACTAATGTCATCATTTAAAGTTTAAAGCTTCTCCGGGGATTTAAGGGAGTTCTCCTGGAGCTCCTAACCTCAAGGTGGCTGTTTTTTGGCAGTTTGATCCACAAACAGCTCTGAGAATGATACGCGCTGTCTTTTTGTGTGATTTGCGTCTTCCAAAAGCCCAGTGGAACATCTCCTGTGAGTCAGTTCTGTCTGGAGGCCAGTGAGCTTTTTTTATTTGATTAGATTTTATGTTTTTACTTTGTCAGTGACCTATGTAATAAAATTTCTTTTCCAACATACATCAACATTGAATATGTGGGTTTGTTTTGTTTTGTTTTGTTTTTTAACACGCTGGTTTTAGCCGTAAAAGTTGATATGATGAAAGTGACAGATTGGTTTTACATAATAGATTTTTGTGGGTTAAAATATGGCAATTCAGAGCGTGCATAATGGGAATTTTGAATTGTATGTAGAAGGACCGGTGAAAGTGGTAAACATCTGTGTGTTTTCTTTTTTGGATTAGATTCTTTTATAAAACAAGTGAACACAATTACATCAGTAGTATTTACTAGAAGCTTCTAGCATCTAGTATGGCTGCTGTATATGGTTGTAGCCAAGATTTTGGAAAAGACTGTAAAATAATCACAAAGACAGATTACTTGTCTTTCTTGACATTTATGTTATTTTAAAAACACAATTACTCCCCAAGCTATGCACTTTTTAATTTCTATCATTCCTTGTGAAATGTGTGTGTATATGTGTGTGATTGTATTAAAAATATATATGTAGGTGTGTGTGAGAGTGAGCCTAGACTGTTCTTACATTGCTTTCTTTAGTAAGATAGTTGTGATTGATTTACTTGCGCTTTGAGTTTCTAAGCTTGGTTCTTCATGTGTTAGCTTAAAAATATCAGTTTACTGAATAGAAAAGGGAAGCCAAAGACTCATCCCTTTGTACACAAAAGTGGCCTTGACTTGGAAGAGAATACTTCCTGTGTGTTGTCTTGACATGCTTTTTTGTGTGTGTAGCAGAAGCAGTAAGACAAGGCAGGGTTTTATTTTATTTGCTTTTTTTTTGTCAGCACAGTCGTTCATGTAGATACATTGTGAACAGTGCCTGCTCGGAAAATGTTCAGAGTAGGAACATGTAGGCTCTTGTTTTCACTTTGTATATGACGTTCTGCGCGCTTTATGAAACTGGGGAGGAGCCTGTTAGTTACCGATGTAAGCATTCCTTTTTTAACTGGAATATTTCTCTTGTTCTTTTGGAAATATGTGGAAGGAAAAACCTAGCTTTCTTTTTGATCGTCTTCTTCTCTGTTTTATTAATATATATACTTTTAACTCTACCGGTTGATCTGGTTGATTAGATACTTTTTAAAAGAAATAAAATGATGTGATTGGTACTAAAGAGATCAGGTAACAAAATGAACATATCTTGTTGTTTTTGTTGTTATGTGCCATCGAGTCACCTGCGACTCTGTTTTACTCTTCTATAAAGACACACAAAAAAGGTTTTTTAGACCATATGATATTTTAATTGCAAGAAGTTAATATTTTTTAAGACTCATATCTACAAATTTCTTCGCAATCACCTGTTATGCATCAGAGAGTTGGACAATGACCAAGGAGGATAGAAGGAGAACTGATGCCTTTGAGCTGCGGTGCTGGAGAAGAGTACTGAGAATACCATGGACTGCTAGGAAAACAAATAGATTTGTCCTGAAAAGGGTAAAACCGGGGGCTCCTTGGAGGCAAGGATTCTGAGGCTCCGTCTAACATACTTCGGACATGTAGTGAGGAGAGACCGGTCCTTGGAGAGGGACATCATGCTTGGGAGGGTGGAGGGACGGCGCAGGAGAGGAAGGCCCTCTATGAGGTGGATTGATTCAGTGACTGGGACAGTGCGATTGGCACAGGACAGAGCGGAGTTTAGGGCTGTTGTACATAGGGTCGCTATGAGTCGCAGGCGACTCGACGGCACATAACAACAACAACATCTACAAATAGTTCCTTGAATTTTGAGTATATCTCCATATAGCGTGCTGCTTCTCTTGTACCTATCTGGAGCTCATCTAGTGCTGCCAAGGTATGTTGACATCCAGAAGCTCTTGACATGATTTACGTTCTTCTGGATAAGCTTTCCCCCTAGAATTGCCTTTACTTTACTTTCCAGATGTAAATATAGCTTCAATTTCACCAGCCTCTGACATCTTGATTCTGCCCTTACCTCTCAAGCCCAAAATCTCTGCAAAATTTAAATTAGATAATGTTACTCCCCATCTCTCATTGAAACCTAATTCGTCTCTTAGTACTTTGATCTTCACGTTAGTGAGATTCTAGCCTCATTTAAAGCTCTTTAGAAGCACCTCAAGTTTATTTACAACGCTCATCCCCTAACCTGCTAATGGTTTTGTACCTGCTACTCTGTCTAGCATGAGATTCCTTGAGGGTTTTTTGTTTTTTTATTTATTTTTACTTGCTCTTCTTTTTACAGACTTCTGTTAGATATGACTCTGTATCTGTGGATATAGTTGTTGTTGTTATGTGCCTTCAAGTCACCAGTGACTCACAGCGACCCTATCTATGTACAACAGCTCTGAACTTTGCTGTATCCTGAGCCAACCTGATTGTCTCTGACATACCTACCCCCATTACCCCAGTCACTGAATCAATCCATCTCATGGAAGGTCTTCCTCTCTTGCGCTGTCCCCCTCCAATGTCTTGGACCCTCCTTTCAACATGTCCAAAGTATGTGAGATGAAGCTTCAGAATTTTTCCTCCAAGGAGTAGCCTGTTTTCATCCTCTCCAGGACAAACCTGTTTGTTCTCCTAGCAGTCCATGGTATATTCAATATTCTTCTCCAGCATCACAGCTCAACGGCATCAGTTCTTCTTTCGTCCCTAGTCATCAGTTTCAAAACCCAAACATCACGTGATTAGGTAAAAAATCAGTATTATACCAAAATAGAGAATGACTACATTGTTATATATCTACAGATTTCACCATTACAAACCTGCCAAACTACTGAGAATCATGGCTCGGCCAAGGTGATACGTAATCTTCGCTGTCATAGCCAGCGTACTTTCATCTTACTCCTCAGCATTCCTCACCGTCAGACGTACATTGTTAACGTGCAGATAGTTGGACAATGGTAGATTTTTTTAAAAAAACGAACTGCTCTCATAAGGTATCTCTGGTGGCTGAGTGACAAGAAACTCTACTGCCATCCTGAAGGCGTGAGGTTTGAATCCACCAGATGCTCCCCGTGGGGAAGGAGAAGCAATCTCCTCCTGTGCCAGATGGATCCGATTCCATAGTACACAACAAGAAAAAAAAAAGAAAATAAAAAAGAACAGAAGTCTTTAAAAAAAAAAACAACCCAAAACTACTGTCATAAATGCAAAATGTTGGATAATGAAACAGTTATGTAAGAAGGAATAGGTATACTTAAAAAGACCTTTTCTTAGAAAGGCAATTGTTGAGGGAGCTGTGGTGGCCTAGTGGCAAGAAGCTGTACCGCAGTCCCAGAGGTGTGTGGTTCAAATCCACCAGATGCTCTGCTGGAGGAGGGGCAATCTCCTCCTGTACCAGTCAGATCCAATTTGATGGTACATACACACACACACACACACACACACACACACACACACACATTAAAAAAAGGCAATTGTTTTAGTTATATATGCATATCAAGGGACTCAGAGGCACATAACAACAATAGGTTGTTGTGTTTTTATTTAATCCTCTTTAGAGTCAGTGAGACCTCGGGGATGGCCTTTGCTTTTAAAGTTGGTTGTTACACTATTTAGGAGGAACAGTCTTCTAAGTGGTACAACACTCTTCTGTCAGTATGCTGGACTGAGGTAACCTGGCCTTGCTGTGATACGGAACCTTGTGCCATTGGGGTTTAAAATGCCATAACGGTTACCTGTGGTGGTCAATGTTTGGTGGAGCTCCTAGTTTAAGACAGGTTTGGAACCAGGAGTGCCATCTACTTCCTAAACCACATGCCTCCGGAAGCTTTATGAACTTTGATAAATGTCAATAGTTATAGAAAGGCTTCAGGGCTTTTGTTCATAACCCTAATCCTATGAACCACTGGACCAAGGCAACAACATGATAGATGAGAAAAGATTGAAGTGTAGTCAGGTTTTGAATTTTACTTGGATCCACAAGCAATACCTATAGTAGCAGCAATCAAGAAATCAAGACTTGTTGCATTGGAGAAATCGGCTCTGATGGGTCAGTTTAAAGACTAAGGTACAGCAAGCCATTGTCTTCACTTACTTGTGGTGCATTTGAGAGCTGGACAGTGAATAAAGATCACAGAAGAAGAGTTGATGCCTCTGCATTACAGCGTTGGAAAAGAGTATTAAATACCCCACGGACTGCCAAAGGGACAGACAGGTAAGTCTTCCTTGGAGGAAATGCAGTCCAAGTGCTCCTTGGAGGCAAGGATGAGGAAACTTCATCTCACATACTGTGGACATGTTGTCAGGAGGGACCAGACCTTGGACAAAGATACCATGCTGGGAAGGGCGGAGGGTCAGAGAGAGACCCTCAACGAGATGGACTGACATCATGACTCTAACACTGGACACTGGGGGAGATGGTGAGAATACACAGGATAAGACAAGATTCCGATTTGTTGTTTGTGAGCTTGCGCCCAGTCCTTAGTCAATTTGATGTTACCTTACAACAACAAACATAGTTCTAGGAATTATGTAAAATAAGAGTAACTAGATCCAGGTCCCAATAGAATTTTCAAAGTCACATAGTCCGTAGGGAGTTGTACTGTTAATACAGCAGCTCAGCCTTTCTGACAGAATCTACCAGCTTTTCTGTGGGAGAACGATGGACACTGCAATGCAGTTTACAGACCTCTGAAAGACCCCTGAAGGCTCAGCTGGGAGCTGGTTCTGACTCTGCCCTGCTAAGGTTTGAAGTTTCCAAAGAGCTTTATCTGTTGCCATTGTTCTGCTTTGTTTCAAATGGAATGATTTGTGGCCATTTTCATACCTCTTTGATACCCATGTTTTAAGAACTTCTCTTCACAGAAAGATATTTTGTTACCTTCTCCGTTGAACTCTTTATTTCTGTTCACTGTTTACTGACGGCAAAATTCACCACAGTTTTAATTTTATGGCTTTTAAGCAAGTTGGTGAGCTATATTGAGCATCATTTCTTAAAATATTTATACAAAATAAAAAAAAGAGCTGCATCTTTTGCACAGTGCTATTATAAAGAGTGACGTGACGTGTGGGGAGCTCTAGTAGCCTGGTGACAGGCATTGTGAGACCAACCAACCGACTTACAGGCGTGTGGATCAGCCCTCCACGTGCCCTGAGGAGAAAGATGGACATCCCCCATGCAGTTTATAGCCTCTGAAAACATGCTGAAGGGTCTGCTGTGAGGTTTTCTCCCCAACTTGATGACACGTAACCACAACAAAGCGTCTGTGGCTTTCACGTGGGTCCACTTTGGCAATGTAATGCCACCTGCTAGCTTTTCGGAAGCGGAGTGACTGGCAGTAGGAATAGTTCACGTGTTTCAGTCCTTCTGCATTTTGTCCTCCTCCCCAGGTTGGCCCAGCTTCACAGTCTGTCCCTTACTGACAGGTGACCAGACACCTCTGTTTAGAACTGACCCAGAGTGATCCCTGCACCACAGGAGGAGATGGCCTGACTCTCTCCCATGGCTCATCTGGTGGATTCGAGCCGTCTACCTTTGCACTGACAAAGCTCCTTTCTAAAAAGCATCCTTAAAACTCGCCACTTTGACAGAGATGCTTGGGTTTCTCTGGTGTTTGTGTCAGACTGAGCTAAGATCAGCC
Organism: Elephantulus edwardii; assembly: GCF_000299155.1. Classification (NCBI taxonomy): domain Eukaryota; kingdom Metazoa; phylum Chordata; class Mammalia; order Macroscelidea; family Macroscelididae; genus Elephantulus; species Elephantulus edwardii. The sequence goes on from NW_006399838.1 coordinate 10,615,207, forward strand.
CTACAGAACACTGTTCTTTCCCAAGATGATCTGTTTAGTTTAAGGGATGTTCCAAAGTCTAAATTTCACAACAGACTGTTACCAGGTCCTTAGCCCCATGGAAAATGAAAAATCCAAGATTGACCATCGAATGTCTGTTTATCCTTCAGTGATGACATGGCCAGAAGTGGGCTTAGCTGCTGCATGGCATTTCATTTCCTGTTGGAGACAACTCGGTGATGAGAAGCTTAAGGTCATGGGCCTTCGTAGCTCCTCCAAGTGAGCAAAACATTCAGAGCAGGGCGTTCTTTAATTAAAGGAGATCCCACAGTATCCTTAAATTACTTACTTTCCACTCCCTCACATATTTTCTCAGGTTACCCATCCTTGTGACTCATTCGGTAACAAATTAGTGAAATCAGCGTTCTTTCCCAGTCATCAAGGGTCCCATCGATCCTCCCAGTTAACTTGGTCTAATACTGTAATCATCTAATGTTTCTGGCCTTCTTATATTGGGTAGTGCTTAATGTAAAAACTTGAATGTGGCCATCCAAGGCACAGAAATGGCTTTCTGTTTGATTTGAGCACCAGGATAAAGAGAAACAGGAAGAAGGAATGAAATGTCTGGTTCACTGCTTGCATGAACAGTTGCCTCTTTTTCAGTGAGACCAGAGGAGCTGAATGGTGGCTGGGTATCTATCACTCCTGAACATTTTAGTTCATTATTCTGTGGAGAACCCTGATCAAAAGGGGAGAGGTACAGAACAGAAGTTATTGAGCTCATGGACTTCAAACTTTGTAGAGTTATGGAGGTTGCATAAACCCCCAAAGCTATTTCCTTGAGATAATCTTTAAACCTTAAACTAAGATCTTTTTTTACTTTTTCTCCACCCCCCCACCCCCCCGAGATCTTCTTAAAACCAAACTCTAGTTTTACTTAACTAGTAAAGCTTATCTGTTGTAAGCAGTTACACTCTTTTAATATTTATATTGGGTCAATTTGACAGCAGCAACTCAAAAAGTTAGGTAAGAAATTTAAGAGGCATTGAGTTTATTTTAATAGGAAGAAGGTAGCTGGGGAAACCAGTGATCTGCACAGATCAGAAAATGTCATCAGTTTCACAGAATTTTACATGTAAAGATTGTTTTATTTGTGTGTATTGTGTTGAGTATGTTAAGGTCAACAAAATAAGAAACAAAACAAAATAGGAAATGGGCCATCTCCCTGGCTATTTGCCTGTCTGTCCTTCCCCAGAGATTATCATTTCTCTTTGGGCTTCATTGCTTATTGTCTCTGTGGCCAGTTTCTGCCGACAGTCATCAGCTTCATATCGTATCTGGCTCCCCTACGACACATGCCACATGTGCTTTATTCATTAATCATCCTTGCTTTCAGAGCAGTGCTGAGCCCTTTTCAGGTTTTAAATTTAGTGACCATTCCTAGAGAACCTGTTATGTACCATACACTGAATTAGGCTCTCAGACTTAGATTATGGATTCTAAACTTAAGATTATATATGCCCAGAATGATCATGGAGGTAATGAATGATGGAAGGAATATGGATGCAAATCTGCTGATTTCAAATTCACTTTTCTTTTCAGTTTAACAGAGCTTCTCTTTGTTGTACGTGCTCCAAGAAATTGAGGAACACAGACAATGTGAGCTGGGAGGCTTCATTCATTAGGTCATCTCTGAGCCTGTGCCACAGGCCACCTCCCTAGTGTCCCGTCCCTGGCGTGGGATGATGGCTGTTAGCTTTGTGTGGTGGACGTGCCTCTGGGTCCGTTCTCTGTGTCTGTTCTAACACTGTATTGCCAACCCCTGGTCTATAGGCTAGAGAGAGTTTATCCTCAGTGTGGATTTTTTTTTTTAAAAAGGGAAGGAAAGGTTTTAGAGTAGATGCAACAGAGAGTTTCCCTTCACAGGAGAGGTGATTTTACTTAATGCATAGAAGTTGTGGAAGTGTTCTCTGATCTTGGGTTTTTGGCAGTTTGTGTGCTTGTTTTAATAGGATTTGATCTTTAATCAGACGTTAAATAAATAAACCTCCCATTGAATATTATGGTGCTATATCCTTCTGTATCCTTCTGTCTGTGTGGTAGAAATAATGTGTCTTTACTTTTCCAAGAACCTTAATGAAAGAAAGTGGTTTCATAGAGTGAAAAATACAGATGATTGATTCTAATTCTGTTGTTGTTGTTATGTGCCATCGAGTTGCTTGTGACTCAGCCCTAAATCCTGCTCTATTCTGTGCCAGTCACACTGCCTCTGACACACCCATCCCAATTACCCCAGTCACTGAATCAATCCACCTTGTAGAGGGCCTTCCCCTCTTGTGCCGTCCCTCCACCCTCCCAAGCATGATGTCCCTCTCCAAGGA
>NW_006399838.1:10617891-10622823 GCF_000299155.1 Elephantulus edwardii
GTGCTAAGAGTGTTAACCGAGAATCCAAGCAGACTAAAGTTGTTAACAATCTCAATCTCTTCACCATCCATTATTATTGGTTTCTGTTACTACAACAGAATATTTAAGATGGGTTTTAGAATGCGTGCTCCGGTTTTTTTTTAATTATATGTATTTTCAAGCCTGTGCTTGATCAAGCCGAAGGATACCCTTGCCTTTAGGGAAGCGGCAGTGGGAATACTGGCTCAGGAAGATAAGAATTAGATTTGCTCTCCAGATTTGGAATGAGTGTAGGTTCAAATGTGGACTTTACAGTTAGTTACCGGAATAGCCCTTGGTGTGTTGTTTAACCGCTCTGGCTGTTTCAGTGCCTCTGAGATAATGGTTAGACTTGTTTTCTGACATTACTATTGTAGTGAAAGTGTCTATCCGCATTTTGAAAGCTAGTCATCCCCCATTCATTACCTTAATTAGTTGAAATTAACACTTCCAGAAAACCAGATATGGGCCTACTTAATGGTGAGTTAGTGGCTTTTTTGTTCAGGGGTTTCATCGTTGAAAATTATGTTAACATCAACAGTTTCATGTAATACTACTTAGAAAAGAAAAATAAAGAAGGCCCCAAATTCTCAATTACCCCCAATAAAATACATCATTAAGGAGAGTAAGATAATCACACTAGCAGAACATTATGTTTTTAAGTGGCAGTTTTATTTCTCTCATGTGGTATGTTCTAGCATAATCTTTGAAAGACCCCGTGTCAATCGTTAATTCATTTTTATTCAGATCATCAAAGCAGTAAAACTCAATGAAGTGGAATTGTCAGGAAATGAAATAGTCTGGTGAATTTGGTCGTCCTTGTTAATAGAGAAGTTACTACCTTCTCCACCCATATGGTTTCTAATCCCTGTGTTTATTAAATCATCCCATTGAGTTGGTGTATTTCTTGTAAGCTCTGTGCCGTGTTTTTGTTTTTTGTTTGGCTTTTTTTTTTTTTTTTTCTGGAAGAAGGAAAATGAATTAAAGAAATTCTTTTTGTTTTAAATGATGTTACTAAAAAGCATTACAAACGCTATCAGTTGCCTTACTTTATTGGTAAGAAACATCAGTTTTTCTCCCAGAGATGTAGTTCAGACATGTAGAAGATGCAGCTAAGTGTATACTTGAACAAAACATTGAACTGACTTTTTTTTAAGGGGTATAATCCTTTTATTATAAGGAGAAGGTTAATATAAGTACACCATATTTATCCACTGGGCTATTTTATTTAATACCGTTTTGCTTACCTAAATTCAATATATTTTTTTAAAAAGCTAATTTCTAAGGCTTAGAATTAACCCAAATGTCTTTTACTAATTGCACTGCTTGAATAAAAAGGGGAGTTGCTTGGGTAAAATAATATACAAATTGTCAATTGAGTAAAAATTTACCATTAAGTATATGTGCTTAAGAGCCAATGGCGACAGGGAAAAAAATAGCCAATTACAAAATCTTAGCTAAAAACTAAAATACTTGAGTTACATTTGTTTAGCTGTAACAACACTAGTTGCTAAAATTTAAATCTGTATTATAAATTCAAGATTATGTCTTTAAGACTCAAAATAAACTTTGTAAAGTGATGAGATATGACTATAACACCATTTGAATGCAGGAAGAAACAATCAAGGGTAATAGAAATTACAGCCATTTAAAAAAATACCTTTCTCTGTGTTGACAGTTCGAGTAAAACACACATATTTGGATGGTGAACTGACTTTTAAAATAAATTTTGGCCTCCTCTTTGGTTCCAGGAGGAGCTTTGGTGGCCTCGTGGTAAGGAACAGCAAACCCGAAGGTGTGCGGTTCAAGTCCGCCAGCTGCTCCGTGGAGAAAGCTGGGTGGTCTCCCTGCATGAGATTTACTGCCTCTGAAAACCTACTTGAGAGTCATCTATGAGTCAGTTCCTACTTGATAGTACATAACAAAAACTTTGCTTCCAGAAGTTGAGTGAAAGCAAATCAATTCCATTTAGTTCACTTGTGAAGGGAGCAGATTGTTATATCAGCACATTTGATAGATACTTAAAGAGTAGAATATCTTTGTGTAGACAATTTGGAAAAAAATCTGGAACATTTTTAAAGAAGAAAGGAGAAAAGTCTATTCTTAGTTTCATCACCTTGAGACAATCTCTAAAATTCCAATAGTTTTATTTAAGAGAAGGTGAATAGATGTAAAGTTCTTTTTATGAAAAACCCCCATATATGTTTGCAGTTGGTCTAAATGCTTTTTATGTTTCATTTTATATTTTAAATTTTAGAGAATTTTTTAAAAAAATGGATGAAAAGAAATTAACCTTCTCTTTATGCTTAAAACTAACCCCCCAAATAACCCTTCTGTCTAACAGATAATACTGTAGAATCTAGTAGGATGTTTTGCTGTTAGAAGCCGTCAAGTGTCTGTGACCCTCAGCAACCTTATGTACAGCAGCTCTGAACTCTACCCTGTCCTGAGACAGCCTCACTAATTCTGACACATAGAACAAATTATTTAAGAGTTTTTGTTATGCAAGAAGTTGTTTATTGTAATTTGGTGCCGTCAAGGCGAGTATGACTGATAGTGACCCTGTGGACAAAAGATCTGAAACCAGTGCTGCCCTGAGCCATCCTCACACTTCCTGACACACAAGAGCCCATTGCAGCACTCACCGTGTCAGTCCACCTGCCTGAGGGTCTTCCTCTCCTTCCCTGACACTCCACCTTCCCCAGCATCTTGTCCCACTTCAAGGAATAACACCTCCTAACAGTAATTGTTTTTGTCCAAACATTCTTCTGAGTGGTATAGCACTGGTCAGTTCATTTGCTGGACAGAGGCAACTCGTGGTTGCTGTGAAGCTGAACACTGTGACACTGATGTGTCAAATGTGATAATGGTCACCAATGATGGACAATGTTTGGTGGGGCTCCCTGATTAAAATAAACTTGGAAGCAGGAGTGGCATCCACTTCCGAAATAGCTTGCCTCTGGAAACCTGATGAACTTGGAGGAATGATGAAAGTTATACAAGTGTTCACATCTTTCATAGAGTTGCTTTGAGTTATCTATGACTCGACAACACTTAACAACAATAAAAACAAAAAAGAACATGTCTGAAGTATGTGAGGCGAAGCCTCATTATTCTTGCCTCCAAAAAGAACTCTTGCTGTACCGTTTCCAAGACACATCTATTCATTTTCTTGGCCGTCCATGGGAGGTTCAGTTCTCTTCAATGCCACATCACAAAGGCATCAATTTTTTTTTTTTCATCCTTGTTCATTGTTCACATCTCGGATGCATAGCTAGCTAACAACCAGAAAGACCATGGCCTGAATCAGATGCACCTCCTCAAAATGTCATCACTACTCAAAAATTTGAAAAGGTCTCTAACTGCAAGTTTTCACAGTGCAATGAGTCTCTGTATTTACTGACTGCTCGTACCAAGCATGTTAACCGTGGACCCAAGCAAGACGAAGCTGCTGACAGTTTCAGTCTCTTCTCCATCCATCATGACACTGCCTGTTGGTAACATGGTAAGGATCTTTGTTTTCTTGATATTGAGACACAATCCATACTGAAGGCTGCATTCCTTGATTTTTTACAAGTGCTTCATGTCCTCCTCACTTTGAGCAAGTAAGGTTGTATAAAAACAACCTGCAAAACACAGGTTATTGATGAGTCTCCCTCCAATCCTGATGCCATACTCTTCTTCATAGACTCGAGCTTCTTGGATAATTTGCTCAGCGTATAGATTGAACAGGTATGGAGCTAGAATACATCCCTGATGCACTCCCTTCCCAATTCCAAACCATGCAGATTGGAAGAAGTCCATATTTGTTCCTATTCCCAAGAAGGGTGATCCAACTGAATGGAAATTATCAAACAATATCATTGATATCACATGCAAGCAAAATACTGCTGAAGATGATTCAAAAACATGTGGAATTGCCACCTGTTTGAGCAGGATTTAGAGTCTGTGGCACCAGGAATATGATTGCTGATGTCAGATGGATCCTGGCTGAAAGTAAGGAATACCAGAAGAATGCCTATTTGTGGTTTATTGACTATGCAAAGGCATTTGACTGAAGGCAAGTTGTGGCTGACATTGAGAAGAATGGTGATCCCAGAGCACTTGATTGTGCTCATGAGGAACCTATACCTGGAGCAGGAAGCTGTTGTGTGAACGGAGCAGGGGAGCATTGCATGGTTTGGAATTGGGAAATGCAAGAAGTTAATAAGTATTTTTTATGTAAAACAACCCAAAACTTATTGCCCCTGTGTTTTAACTAACTCCTAGCTGGCCCATTAATCAGTTTTCACAGCAGCCAGGAAGGCTCTGCCTTTGGGTTAATAGCGCAGCCCCGTACAGATGAGGCCACTCAGCCCCTTGTTTATATACACATGTGTAAACTTACTGTTGTAAAGAAATCATCTAACTTGGTGATTTTTAAGGAAGATAGAAGGAGAGTTGATACCTTTGAACTGTGGTGCTGGAGAAGAGTTTTGAATATACCATGGACTGCCAAGAAAACGAACAGGTTCATCCTGGAGAGGGTTAAAACCAGGCTGCTCCTTGGAGGCAAGGATTCTGAGGCTTCGTCTGACATACTTTGGACATGTTGTAAGGAGGCACCAGTCCTTGGAGAGGGACATCATGCTTGGGAGGGTGGAGGGACAGCTCAGGAGAGGAAGACTCTCTACGAAGTGGATCGATTCAGTGACTGGGATAATTGGGGTGGGTGTATTGGAGACAGTGAGATTGGCAGAGGACAGAGCAGAGTTTAGGTCTGTTGTACATAGGGTCATTAAGAGTCACAGGTGACTTGACAACACATAACAACACATAACAACAACAACAATAACATCATCTTGCTTTCACAATTCAGGGAGAACTTGCTCTAAAATTGGAAACTTTCAGATGTCAAAGTTTAAGAGCTTTTTT
>NW_006399838.1:10622923-10630550 GCF_000299155.1 Elephantulus edwardii
GAATGGTGGTGCTGGAGAAGAGTATTGAATGTATCATGGACTGCCAAGAAAACAAACAGATCCATCCTGGAGAGGGTTAAAACAGGCTGCTCCTTGGAGGCAAGGATTCTGGGGCTTCGTCTGACATACTTTGGACATGTTGCAAGGAGGGACAGGTCCTTGGAGAGGGATGGTGCAAGAGGGGAAGAACCTCTATGAGATGGATTGATTCAGTGACTGGGGTAATCGGGATGGGTGTGTCAGAGGCAGTGCAATTGGCACAGGATACAGCAAGGTGCAAGCCACTTGACAGCACATAACAACAACAACAGCTTTGAGATGATTTAGGAATTAAAATGAAGCATTGTCCAGAAAAGAAATTATATTGGGCAACTAGTTCTTTTTTTAAAAAATTTTTTCATTCGAAAGTTAAACAAAATTATAGTTAAATATTCCTGGTGGGACACTTGTTTCCTCAGTTCAGGAAACAGAAGTACAAAACTAGTTCTTTTTTTAAAAAAATTGTTCATTCGAAAGTTAAACAAAATTATAGTTAAATATTCCTGGTGGGACACTTGTTTCCTCAGTTCAGGAAACAGAAAGAAAGGGTAATACCGATAAGTACTTTGTGTGCCACAGATAAATATGAAAGTCTTTTTGCATACTGGTAGCATAGTACCCGTTGTCCTTTAGAGAGTATTTGTAGTGGGCCATGGTCTTGTTTTTATTTCTTGGCTGACTTTGTTGTATTCTCTGATGTGTTTAGTGTGGGAATCATTTCGTAAGTTGTTGGGACTTTGGCATTTGCTTGATAGATCAGAAGCTAGAGGAATTGTTTGTTTTGTTTTGTTTGTAGTTGCCTCAGAAATAAAGCTAAGAGCCAGTAATAGTTTTTAGTTCATTGTCTATCTGCCTAAATGGACTGCTAATTATGTATTTATTTGGGTAATGGTTTAAGTGCATTCTTATGCTTAATACCCAGGGTCAAGAATGAGAATTTCTTTTTTATTGTTGTTCAGAATAAACACACGGCTATTTTATTTTTGTAGGCATATTTCTCAGAGCTCTGGTGTTAAGGAATTATGCTACCAACTCAAGGGTATATGCAATTTGAATCTCTCAGTTGCTCTGTGGGGGAAGATGTGCAGTCTCCCACGAGATTTACTGCTTCTGAAAACCTGCTGGAGGATCAGCTGTGGATCCGTCCTGCTCAGTGGTGCACAGCATCAACAACATGCCCCTTAATATAGAATCTCTCCTCTAACAAAAGGAACACTTTAAACCAAACCAAACTCACAGCCATGAATTCTGATTTATGGCAACACTTCATGTGATTTCCAAGACTAAAAATTTTTCATAATTATGATAAGGATAGAATTCCTAGTTAATGAATTTGTGATTGTAAGTAGTGTAGCTCTTATTCTGTTGGTGAAAAAGGAATGAAGTAGCCATAATCTTTCTGTGTCAGTCTGAAATGAATGGGCGACATGACATTATGTGTATTGCAATTAATAATCTGGAACAGGATATATACATTATGGTACTAATTGGGGGTGTGAGGGGGAGAGATTGACATAAAGATAGAAACAGTTATAGAGAGTTGACCCTGAAGGGGAAGGAGAGGGAACTGAGATGAGCAAATATATGGGTCCAGTGATGGGAAAGGGAGAGTTGAGTGAGGTAAAGGGCATTGTGCAATGGTATTTGTTATAAGACAGTGTATCTGCGTGCTTGGATGAAAATCAAGGGAAAAAAGATGGCACTGAAAAGTGAGAAAATGTTATTTTTCCCTTATTCTCAAGATTCCAAATCTAAAGTGAAAAAACTAAACATGAATAGTAACCAAAAAAGATTAAATTCATTTATAAATACTCTGCAGTAATTGGGAGGGTGGAGGGACTGCGCAGAAGGGGAAGACCCTCTGTGAGGTGGATTGATTCAGTGAAGGGGGTAATCGGGATGGGAGTGTCAGAGACAGTGAGATATGCACAGGACAGAGCAGGGTTTAGGGCTGTTGTACATAGGGTCGCTATGAGTTGCAAGCGACTTGATGGCTCAAAACAACAACAGCAACAGTAATAAATACTCAGCAGTAAAAATAAAAACAAAAATCTCTCCCTTTGGCTTTTGTTTATACTCACTGTATACTTGCCAAGCTCGACTTGGTTACAGTTTGTAACAACCTGAGTTTCTGAGGCTGTAAATCTTAACGGGAGGAAACTCACATCTTCCTTCCTGGGAGCTTCTGGTATATTTGAAGTGCCGGATTCGACCAGGCTTTTTGCTTTGAAGTGAAACAAGCTCTGGCCTGTGCAGTCAGAATTGTCTGTTTCCTTATGGTAACACAGCTTTATATTTTTTTGAGGGGAGGTTATGTCATACAAATGATTTAAAGGTACATGTAAAGCAACTGTTCCTTGTTTTTCAAAGTCAGGGTAACCCGGAGAATTTTAGCATGTTGCCTCTTTTTCTTATGCAGCAAATAAAGACATTCAGAATAATTGAAGACCATTCTAAATAAATCAAAGAAAAGTTTAATGCTTTCTAAGTAATTGTACTTTTAATTACTGTATATATGAAGTTTGCCTATGGCTAAGGAAAGCCACTAGGTCTCATAATGAATAATCAAAATCCACTGACTTGAAGTCTATGCCAACTCTTAGCCCCTTTGTAGGATCGGGTAAAATTGCCCTGTAGGGCTTTGAAGGCTGTAAATCCCGGAGCAGACTCCCTCCTCTTTCTTCCATAGCAGCTGGTAGTCTTGAACCCCTGACCTTTGGGCTAGCAGCCCAGCACTTAGGTACTGTACCACCAGAACCTTTCTAGAAACTCTAAAGACCTATAAAAGAAGAATTTCTTGTGATTTCTTATAAAGTTGTTTTTCTTTTTGTGTGATGTCGAGTCGCCTGCGACTCATAACAACCCTATGTACAACAGCCCTAAACCCTGCTCTGTCCTGTGCCAATCTCACTGTCTCTGACATACCTACCTACCTCCATTACCCTAGTCACTGAATCAATCCACCACATAGAGGGTCTTCCTCTCCTGCGCTGTCTGTCCCTCCACCCTCCCAAGCAAGACGTCCCTCTCCAAGGACCGGTCCCTCCTTGCAACATATCCAGAGTATGTCAGATGAAGCTTCAGAATCTTTGCCTCCAAGGAGCAGCCCGGTTTAACCCTCTCCAGGGTGAAACTGTTCATTGTCTTAGCAGTCCATAGTATATTTATTATTCTTCTCTAACACCACAGCTCAAAGGCGTCAGTTCTCCTTCTATCCTCCCTAGTCATTGCCCAACTATCTGATGCATAACAAGTGATTGCAAAGACCATGGCCTGTATCAGGCACACCTTAGTCTCCAGAGTAACACCATTGCACTTCAGTACTTTGGAGAGGTCCCTAACAGCAGACTTTCCCATCACAGTACATCTTTTAATTTCCTAGCTGCTGGCTGCTGTCACTTATAAAGTACAGGAATGATTTCCTCTCACCCAACCCCTGCTCCTCTATAGATATAGTTAAGCTCTTATGGATAGGTTTATCTACCAGGTGATAAAGACTAGAACTGATGACTGGTTGTTCTTCCTGAGAAATTCTGATTTACACTTTGACAAGGAGAGAAGGAACATAAAATAGAGGTACGGTGTCTCATGGATCTTGTTCTATTTTTTTTTTTAATCTTGTTTTAGAAGCTATGCTTTTATAATTAGTTTTACTCTCTATTACTTGAAAATATAGATGTGTAATGTAATAATAAACATCATCTGTGCGTGTCCAAGTTCTCGTAAAGATTGAAATGGTGGAATCTGGAACTAGTGCGACTTCTATTCTGACTATTCTATTCTACTTCCTGTTTTCAGCTACTTCCCAATTACTTGCAGCTGTCAAAATAATTTTAATCGTTTTCAGATACTTTGCACAGATAAAAAGGGCCCTCTCATCTCATTGTCTTTTATATCCCAGAGGAGTCCCTCTGTCCTAGTCAGGCCAAGCGTTCTTTCCTGAACATTACCGTATTGTCTAAGATCTTTGGCACTATCCAGACCATTGCACAATTTTGAATGAATTCTTGCTTTCAGAGCTAGATTAGAGAATCAGAGAATTTTGACCTGGAAGAAGCCTTGGAAATCATTTACTTGATAGCCCTTTTATTTTATCAGTGGTGAAGAATAAGTCATTAAAGAAATACTTGTCAGATAAAAAAGGAAGCCCAAATCTTTTGTAACACTACCCTTTGGCTTGACTCACCTTGGCATATTGCCTGCAGATTCATGCAAGTGCTGGCCGGCCGAGTCTGAAGGAACAGCTAGCATTTCTCTTCGCCCACGTTGTGTCCAGGCTCATCATGAAAAACGTATGTGGCTCTCTTCTAGAAAGTAGAAGAGAAGAATACAGGAAGTGCAAACTGAAGTACACATATATCAGAGGGATGAAATAACAAAGAAGCAATCATACTCATTGGACTCATTTGAAATTAGAATAGCTGTTCTGTTTATATGCACTCCACTGCTTTTATTATTTCATTTATTCAGAATCAGGAGAGGCTCACGTGTTGCAATTTTAACGGCCATACCTGTAGAAAAGGCGCTCAACAGTTAGACATCCAAAACATGACATAGGATCTTAGTTTAAAAGTCATGGTTTTAAAAGTAACAGCAAATCATGTTGTTGTTGTTGTTGTGTGCTGTTGAGTCGAGTGTGACCCATGGCGACCCTTTGAATAGATCTTAGTCCTGTCCTGTGCCCTCCTCACACTTCCTGGCAAACTACAGCCCATTGCCGCATCCACTGTGTCAGTCCACGTGGTTGAGGGTCTTCCTCTCCTCCAAGTTCCAGCAAATCATAGATTATGGTAAATTAGAAACGTCTTCTTTTACAGAAATCTTTTTTTAAAAAACATCATCAGCCTTCTGCCAAGCAGAATCTTTAAGGTACTGAGAATCGTCAAAGCCAAATTGTAATGATTGATACGTTGTTTTCTCTGTCACTTCTGTGTCCTTTCTGATGTGCCAATCGTGGTAATGGGGACCCATGGTGGACGGTGGTGGCTGGAGCTTCCCGACTAAAACAAGCCTGGAAGCAGGAGCGGCATCCACTTCCGAAATGGCTTGCATCCGGAAACTGTATGTACGAACAGTGCTCAGGCCTTTTGTTCATAGGGTCGCTATGAGTCATCTACGACTCCATGGCACCAAACAACAACAACAACTGTGTTCTTTATCATACATGTGCATATTTCGAATCATCGAATTAACAACTTGCAGTGACCTTGGCAACTCAACCCTCCAGCTTCATTTCATTGTTTTGGAAACGGATTTGAAAGTTAAACTTCCTGATTTTGATTATAGCACTGGTATCAACACAGTGCATCAGGCATCTAGTTCAGGCCAGTGTTTTCGTCAGAAAAGACTTGAAAATCTTCATTAATTTATATATTGACTCTGTGTGTTCTGTTTTTCTGTCGGTCTGTCTCTTGATCAGTCTGTTTCCTTTAGGTTTTTTTTTTTTATTCCTGTCTCATTCATCTCAGTTCTATTGAATTATTTTCAGTGGATTTAATCTGGAGTCTCATAATGGGGAAAGATTGAGAAAATAGTAAGTTTATACTGCTCAAAACCTCAAAGATACTTCTGTCGTCTTGTTTTTTAGCATGACTGCTCGCATCTTCCTACAGATCTGGGCTGTTTTTTTTATTTTACTGTGCTTCGTAGGAAAAAAACAAAGTCCCTGTGTAAGTAATTTATTTTTTTTTTAATCTTATTGGATACCGTCGAATCAGATCTGACAGGCACAGGAGGAGATTTGCCCCTCCTTCTGCAACAGAGTATCTGGTGGATTCGAACCGTGTGCCTTCGGGATTACAGCACAGCTTCTTGCTACTGGGCCACCCTGTGTACCTAATTTAAACAGTATTGATATTATTCACTCTTGCTTTTCACATAGAAACCTTAGAGATTGTCATTGTGTTCCTGTGCTTTGTATTGCTGTAAGGCAGCTATTGAAATGTTATAATTTCTTAAACTGGACTCTTGGAAATCTATCTTGATCACCTTTTTTTTTGGTGTGTGTATGTTTTATGAAATCATGATAAGAACGGTCCACTGTTAACATTGTGTGCTGCCTTTAATTCAGTAATTCATTTGTTTAGGTCAGTAAACACACTTTCAGTTGTTAGGTTCCCATGTTGCACTAGAATCAAGGCTTGGTGACAGTGACCACAGATTAAAGAGACTGTCCTTCAGTTATTCGTGAATAACTGTGAATCGTGAGTTCCAGAAGGAAGGAATTACTAAAAGCATGTGAATGTGATGGTAGATGCTTAGCATAGGGGAACGGCATCCATTGCCTTCTAAGTGTCTGGAGACCATGGTGAAGGTGGAGTCTAATCTAACTTTTACATTTCTTGGGTCACTTTTTTTACCAAGTGCAGGACAGTGTAATTGAAGTGTCTTGTCTTACTTAGAAGAATAAGCTTTCACAAAACCCTCCACGTCCTCCTAGGTTGTCCACTACCAGTAAGTCACACCAGCCATTCATCTGATAAGAAGGTGGTGTGAGCCCTTTCGAATCACTGAAGAAAGGATGCCCGCTAGAGTCCACTTTTGAGGCCTTTTTCCTTGCAGTAGAGTTGTTTTTATTATTGTTAGGTGCGATTAAGTCACCTAAGATTCATAGCGACCTTGTGGAAAGCTGATCTTAACCTTGCCTTATCATCGTGTCCCTTCTTTACGATCTCTGATGTGATCCACTCTATTGCGACAGTCATTGGGTCAGTACATCTTGTTGTGTGTCTTCCTCTCTTTCTCTGCACGATGTCCCCTTCCGAGGACTGGCCCCTCCTGACATGTCCAAAATATATGGAATGACGTCACATCATCGTTGGTCCTAACACGTATACACTGCTTACACTTCCCTTCCTCCAAGACACGCCTGTTCCTTCGGGAGTCTGTGAAACAGTCCATACTCTTCTCCAGCGCCACAACTCAGAGGCACTGACTCTTCTCTGTCATTTGAAAATACTGTGACTTGGAGCAGGCACACCTAGTTTTTAAACTGATTTCCTTGCTCTTCAGTATTTTGAAGAAGTCCTTGACAGCAGATTTTCCTAGTGCAAATAACATCACTTGATTTTTTTTAAAGTGCTGTTACCCTCGGTGTTGATTATGGATCCAAGTAAAATTAAATTGTTGACAACTTCAATATTCTCTCTCAACTTGTCATTTTTTATTGGTTCACTGGAGAGGATTTTTCCCCCCTTGATGTTGAGGTACAATCCACAGTGAAGGTGCGATAGATAGATAGATAGATAGATAGATAGATAGATAGATAGAGATATAGAGATAGATACACCCCCTTTTTTTTGAGAGGGCCGTGGAGAGGCATACTTTATTATAGTTTGCATTGACTAATATCATTGCTCTTGGTGAAGGCTATGTTTTTTGATCTTTTGAGTTCAGATCTTCTACACTTTGAGCCGCTAAAGTTGTACAGTCTTCATGATGCAGATTGTTGGAGTTTTCCTCCAATCCCAATGCCACGCTCTTTATATAATCCAGCTTCTTGAATGCTTTGTTTTGCATACAGATTGCTGCAGAGACCAGTGACTATGATATCCAGGTGGGAATGATCACAGATGTGGCGAGGGTGATA
>NW_006399838.1:10632336-10638602 GCF_000299155.1 Elephantulus edwardii
GAAAGTTGTCTTAAGGACTGTAATCTCAGAGATCCCATCTCTGTTAGACCTGTAAGGGTTTGGGTTTTCTTATATTTTTTCCCCCTATACTTTCTTCCATTCTGGCAATAACCATCTCTCTGTTGTGATTCAAAGCGGAGCAGTCTATGGTAAGAACCAGGCACCGTTGACTTCTGGTATCAGGCCAGAGGTTGTAGTCCTTGTGACCATCAGTTCTTTGGACCAATTGTTTCCTGGAGTCTTTGATTTTCTTCATTCTTCTCTGTTCCAGAGAGAATGAGGCCAGTAGTGGTATAGTTGCTGGTCCTTTTTAAGTGCAGTGACAAACTTGTACGCTGCCACCCAACACTCAGCCAGGTAGCATGTAGAATATTGCCTTTTAGGGACTATGATCTAGATCAGCTGGCCTAAATGTTTCCTTGATACTGAGATCTTAAGCTCTCAAGTTTCATGTTTGAATATGGCTGAGAAGTTTGCTTTACTTTGACTCCAGTATGCTTTACAACATACTTGCATACGACATATGTACACATGTGTATGTAGATATAAAGTTGCAAAAAATATACACTGGGTATATTCCTATATTCCTTACTGGGTTTATACACCTGTTCAATTTACCTATCTACCTGTCTGTCTACTTGTACATTTTTGTTATTACTACAGGGTTACATGTGTTCTTCCTAACAAATGATCAGTAAAAAAAAAATAATAATAATAAATAAAAATTCTCTGTGGAATTATGAGGAAAGAAAACAATTCTATTATACTTTTACCCCTAAGAAAAGCATGAAGTGTCCAGAAAAGGAAAAAGAGAATCCCAGATACCACTGAGAATTTTGCTAAAATTGGTGAAGTGTTGCAGAGACCGAGGATAAAGTTTTTTAATAATTATTAATAATGAGACAACCAGGAATGAGAGAAAACAGAGAGCAGAAAAGCCCAGCAGTTTGAAGGACTGATTCCAGCTTCCCTGTATCTTTATTGAAAATTATCAGGAAGTTAATCACAAAGAGAATTCAATGCAAATGAAGCTAAGCTCTTTCTATTGAAAACTTTCTGCTTGACTCAGAAGGGAGGGGTCAGCAAATACAATGCAAGAGTCCTGTAAACGTCTAAGAATTGCCTTGGTGCCTTGGGGTGAATTGCATCCTGAAATAGCATTGGGTTTATTAGAAATATTTCTTATGCAATATGGCTTCCCATAGTGAAGCTTGTTTTAGGCATGCAGTGTTGACCTTGTCTCTTATGGGTAACATCCTTGTAAGTTCCACCATTGCTAAGTATATGCAATTGAATACATTTTGGGGAATTGGGATCAAGAATGGGAGTTAAGGAATGGTCAGAAATAGCTCCTGAGAGATTGGCAGGACTTGACTTCAGAAAAGTCCTTGTTAAGTCTTAAACTTGTAGGTGATAGTGAAATAACCCTTCCCATCAGTGGCCTTAAACAGGAGTGTTTATGCCATTTATTTTTTTTTCTACACTATTCTGGGCTAGCTTGCTATATCTCTCATATATTAAAAATGTCGAAGACAAGACCCAGTATGTGCCCCTTGACACCTTCTTGGGTGCTGGAGCCACCTTTTACAGTGTTAAGCCAGAAATATTAGCAGCGTGCTTGGATTCACATTCATAAGGTATTTTTTGAATTAGTCACTTAGGAGTCCCTCCCTCCCCCCCTTACACAAATATATTTTCTCTCTGTTCTCCTTCTGTCAATGTTTATTCCATATGCTTGAGCAAAAGGTGAAAAATAATGTTTCATTCTGCAGAATTATTCCTCAGAAAGAGGAGAATGGCTTTGTTTTGGAATGAATGCAAAGCCTCTCCTATTCTTGGGTGCTTTCTCAACAGCTTTATTTTAAATAGCTCCTTGCTGTGAGAAAGACACATTAGCCCAAAATGACCTCATTCAGTTCTGGGTAGATATTTATGGAGGGCACATGATACAATTTAAAAAAAAAAGGATACAGTAACACAAAATCTTTTCTACTCCCTTCCGGTTGGTGCTGACTCATGGCCAGCCAGTGGGAGAGTAGGACTTGCCCTGGAGGATTTCTCTGCTCTGTTGCAGACATTCCTTGTTGCCTTTACCCAGCACTTGGTGTACAGTGTTCTTCTAATTCATTAACCTTCATTCTCTGTTTCTCAACTCCTGTACGTTACTTAGAATTAGTTGTTTAAATGTATAGCTCTGATGCAGTCGTTTGTAGCCCTGTCTCATTCATCTTCTCCCTGCCAAGGTGACTGGTCTTCCCATCAGCTCCATACTAAACATCCTGTTACTAGAACTTCCCTGGAAAAACCCGTGGTGTGGTAGGCAGAGATTACCTGGATTACTTAGATTACTTGGCATCTTCCTTGCAAGCAGATTGGGTTGAGCCCCAGAAATCTGTACTATTAAACACTGTTCACTGTTTTTGTTTTTTATTTATTTATTTTTTATTTTATTTCATTATTTTTTGTGTGTACCGTCAAATCAGATCTGACTGGTACAGGAGGAGATTGTTCCTCCTTCTCCAACAGAGCATCTGGTGCATTCGAACTGTGCACCTCTGAGATTGCAGTGCAACTTCTTGCCACTAGGCCACCAGAGCACGCCCGCCGTTTTTATTTTTAGGAACCTTTGGGCAACACTGTAGACAGATTACGTTTTGTTTTGTTTGTAGTCGCTTCTGTTAGTACGTTCTCTCCCCTCTCTGGCTTCTCTGCTTCTCCTTCAGTGTCACCTCAGTGACCACACAGAGGTCACCTGCAGGAGTCTCTGAACTCCCTTCAGACTCTTCAATCAAGAAATGCTTGTGCCTGGTCTTTGATTATTCTACCTCTACTTATTTCCCGTTTCAGCTGGTAACACAGGAAGGCTTCTGTGTAAATGCAGAACCAGACCACGTCCCCAGCTCCACAGCTCGCTCGTTGATGTCACTCGGCCATTTATTTCTTAAGGCCCAGGTACTCACTCCTGCAGGCTACCTGGTTTTCCTGCTGGCACCACGACATCATGCGGTCAGTTTTCAGGACAGCACGTTGGAGTTACCGTTCTCCTAAAACCTCAGTCAGCATCACGTAGTTGTACTGTGAACCCTCAGTGACTCCCTTTCTCTGACTGAAAGCCCAAGTCCTCGTTAGACTCTGTAAGGCTCGTTTATTCTCTCATCTCCATGATGCTAACCAGCTGACATCTGAGGTGGCTCAGTGAGAATGCCACTTTACGAGGCCTATTTGTACAGGTTTGAGAAAAAGTTACTGGTTTTGTTACCATGAGTCTGGAATGATATATGTTGTTGTTGTGTACCATAGAGTTGGAACTGACCCATGGCTGATCCTCCGGCGGGTTTTCAGAGGCAGTTAATTACGTGGGAGGAGATGGCCCAGCCTTCCCCTGTGGAGCAGCTGGTGGCCACGAACTGTGTGCCTTTGGGATTGCAGCACAGCTTCACTAGGCCACCAGAACTACCCTAATATTCTAAATCATGTGTGTGTATAGATACAGATATATATTGATATATAGATCATATATATATATATACACACACACACACACATACATATAGTTGTTGTTTGTTGTTGATTGCTGTCTAGTTGAGCATGACTTATAGTGACCCTATGAACAAAAGACTTGAAGCCTTTCTAGAACTATCGTTTCTCAAAGTTCATAGAGTTTCCAGAGGCATGTTGTTTAGGAAATGCCACTCCTGCTTCCAGACACACACACACACACACACTCACTCCTTCCCCTTCTCCTACTCCCTTTCTCTCCTTCTCTCTCCCAAGTCCACTCTGCCTGCATCACTCATACCCGCCTTCCTGCTATGCTTGGAAATTTTAGCTCTGTACCTGAACTGTTTGCTTCTAGAAGTCTGCAGGACAAATGTCCATTTTTT
Organism: Elephantulus edwardii; assembly: GCF_000299155.1. NCBI lineage: Eukaryota > Metazoa > Chordata > Mammalia > Macroscelidea > Macroscelididae > Elephantulus > Elephantulus edwardii. The sequence continues at coordinate 10,636,221 of NW_006399838.1, forward strand.
ACAGACTTGATGCAAATATCCCTTCAGGAAAGACTGCTCTGATCACCTTATTGTAAGTGAAATAAAGTCCACCATTTCCACCCTTACAATCTCTTTCACCCTCCTCTGCCTCATGTCGAACACTCTTTACCTTCTCTTATGCCAGTTGTGATGTTTATTATTTATATATATATATGTTTCCTAGAATATAAGTTACCCAAAGAAAGGTATTTTTCACTCTTCTGCTTACAATGTGTATGTTCTAGTGTTTGAACAAGGCCTGACGCATAATGTTGTACGAAGGAGAGTCCTCGACACCTGTGTGACTTTCATTCTCTCTCCAGGTTCATAGGAGGCAAGCTATTTACGGAAGTGGATGCCACTGCTGCTTCCAAGCTTGTTTTAACTGGCGAGCTCCACCAGACAGTGTCCACCACGGGTAACCATTATCATATTTGGCATCCAGTGTGAACCAACTCCCAGCTGACCCTTCTGTGGGTTGTTGTAGGCTGTTAATCACACAGGATGCTGCCCGTCTGTCTGCTGTGGAGTTGCTGGTGGAGTGGAAACCACCAAGAGGCCTTTGGTTTAGTGGAACAACTTCCTCTGGATTGTGCCACCAGGTCTCCCGACATCCAAGTCCTTAATGAGTATTTGATTTGTTAAATAATCAACGAACAGTATAGATCAGAGGCTTTAATGATAACTTGTATGCCAGATCTTTTAAATCTTTGCTAAGATGTTGTGTATTTTCTCACTTGAAGTGAAAGCTCGATGTTGGAATTCTGAGTGAGTGTGGAGATGGTGAGCACGGCTGCATTGATGTGAACGGGGAGTCGGTTATAACTGGGATCCTTAGAATCCACTTTTGCAAATTACCTGGAACCACTCGTTTGGAGCTAAGCTTTACTGTTGTTGTTGTTATGTGCCATCAAGTCACCTGCTACTCATAGCGACCCCATGTACAACAGCCCTAGACCCTGCTCTATCCTGTGCCAATCGCACTGTCTCTGACACACCCATCCCGATTACCCCAGTCACTGAATCAATGTCTCTCTCAAGGGCCTTACCCTCCTGCGCTGTCCCTCCACCCTCTCAAGCATGATGTCCCTCTTCAAGGACTGGTCCCTCCTTCCCTCCTTATAACATGTCCAAAGTATGTTAGACCGAGCCTCAGAATCGTTGCCTAGAAACAGGAATATACTTCCAGGGCTAATACACGAACATTGGATTTTAGGTTGGCCTCTCTTTGCTGATACTACTTGAAATGCCCATAGAATTTGACACTTTTGTGAAAATGAATCATCTTTGAATGGATGGTTTAAGCCCAACAGTTTTGAAAAGTGTATGTTTAAATAGATATTCCTATTAAAACCAGGTATATATATTTTTGCTTTGTTGTTAGGTGCCATTGACTGACTACAACTCTTCGTGTCCTTAGACTGTATAAACGAACAACAGACTGCAGCCTTGCCCTAGTCTGTGCCATCCTCATGACCTCTGCCAAGGTCAAGTCCCTTGTTAAAGTCACTGTTAATCCATCTCGTGGAGGGTCACCCTCGTTTGGGCTGACCCTCTACCTTTCTGGGCATGTCTTTGCAGGAACATGTCTCTCCTTGGAAAACATGCCCAGATTATGTGAGACAGTGTTTCACAGCCCTTACCTTCAAGGAACCCCCAGTTGCATTTCCTCCACAAGACACATTACTTACTTTAGACTCTCTTAAAAGCATTTTTCCGCAACTTTGTATCACTGCTTAATAACTAGAACACTTTCTCTCTCTTCTCATGCTCCCAAGCATTATTTCAGAAACCCTGTGATGTTGTACATAAGAAGTCTCATTACCACACGTGAATAATGCCTCTTTGAGGATCCACAAGGTCCCTTTATAGACATCTAATTTTTAAATTTTCTTTCTGCCACTGTGATCTCTTAAGTTTCTGATATCTGTGCCTGTACTCTAAGGTGCACATGCCTTTGAGAAGGTAAATTTTTGCTTGGTAGCATGAACATTTTCACAGGACAAAGGTTATTTTCCTCTTGACCCACAGAGAGATTGTGTTTAAACATTTACCGGCTCAGCAGGGTCAACATTCATTGCTGCCTTTCTAACCTTTGGTGCCCTCTAATTGTCTTCTTCAGGTTTCACCTGCCTTCGCTGCGTCTCACAACCCGAATTTATTGATCATAAGCCTTTTATAAGAGTAACCCCTGTGCTTCAGTGTCTCCCTAGGTGCCCGGAATACTGTTGGCTGTAATATAATAGCTCTGAGAGCTCAGAGAAGAGCCCTTTCATGAGAAGTGAATGCATCTGACTTGAAAATAACAATGATTATTTGTAGCTCACCTCTTGAAAGAATGGACTAAAAGAAACCCTATATGAAGAAGTATATTCTAATATA
>NW_006399838.1:10638702-10646560 GCF_000299155.1 Elephantulus edwardii
ATATTCTACATCTTGTTTTTAAAAAGCCAAATCTTAGTATCATGAAAAAAGGAGACTAGATTTTTTTCCAGAATAGAAAGAAACAGCTAAGCACCGATCCAAATCATAGTTAAAATTCCATGTAAACTACTTGAGAAACTGGATGCAGTAGCAAACTTAAAAACAGACGCTTCTGTGAACTATTATAGGAACTTTATTGTGCAGTAAAGAATACGGCAATTGCCTTTCTGTAGAAAAAGAACTAACCAGGCTGCCCTTTCTTCTCTCAGCATTCCAAAAGCTTCTGTATTTCAGGGCTGTGATTTAACTAATGCTCCTTTTCTAGCTTATGTACATCAACAGATAAATTTAAACTCGGATGTGGTTTTGTAGGGGTTTTTTTGTTTTGTTTGTTGTTTTCTGTTCCCTCTTTGTTCTGTGGGCTCCGTGGACCCTCAAGAGCTCACAAATGTGAACATTGAAAATGCTGAGGCCCGTGGGATGACAGACAGGAGGAGAAGGTCTAACTTTTGTTCATTTAAGAAGTTTGCAGAATCACTGGGTGTTTGAAATCAGGGAACTATAACTAAAAGAGGAGTGAGAGTTCAAGGTGTAGGAGAGAGAGAAAGCAGCAGTCAGGTGCAGGCTCCAGGGCACTGAGGCCGTGAGTGTGTTTACTCCCTCTCAGCATCTCCTTAATGCCTACATATCAGTGTCTGGCAAGGCCGCTAGCTACCTTCAAGTCAGGTTCAACTCATGGCAACACAAAGCATAGAAGTGCTTTACAGAGTTTTCAAGGCTGTGTGACTAGCAGGTTGTGAGTCTCATTTTCTGACATCCTTCTGGTCTGTGTGAGCCACTGATGTGTCAAATGCGTTAATGGTCACCCATTGGACAGTGTTGGATGGAGCTCCCTGATTAAAACAAGCTTGGAAGCAGGAGTGGCATCCACTTCCATAACAGCTTGCCTCTGGAAACCCTATGAACATGGAGAAATGACCAAAGTTATGCAGATGTTCAGGTCTTTCGTTCATAGGGTTGCTATGAGTTGTCTGTGACTTGACAACATTTAACAACAACAAGTGAAGACCTTGACCTTTTGTCCCACACAAGGCCTCGTGTCCCAGTGAGTGGTAAAGCAGTGAAACAGACCAGAACTCGTTATACTCATTTCTATTAGTCTAGTGAGATAAACAGCAAATACTCACTCACTGATTGTCACTGAATAGACAGTGACTCATACCTGCCCCATGGACAGATTTTGGGAGGCTGTACATCAAGTGGAAGGCAATTGCCTTTCTCCTGTGGATCTGCTGGGGGATTCTGTCCATCTCTCTGATGGACGCTTTGGTCAGCAGCACAGCTCCCAATGGACTATACTATACCATCACCTCCCTAAATAAGAACAGAGGAGATAAGTAAAAGACTGTGTGCAGTAGTGATACGTACAAGGGAAAGAAAAGTAGCTAAAGGGACTAGAAGGGTTGAGGTTGGGAGACAGAACAAGGTCCCTTTCTGTTAAGACCTGCAGGCAGAGAAGAGGTTAGCCATGCAGATGTCTAGACAAGGAGCAGGAGAGGCGCAGAGAATGGGCGTGGGGGCTGAGATGCAGTGCTGAGACCAGAGTACAGCTGGGTAGAGAACAGCCAGGAGGCCGCTGTGTGGGACTGGATGAAACAGCTTTGTGTGGGTTTTGGTTTCTACTTAGAAGAGAAGTCATCGGAAGGCTTTGACCTAGACTTGGGGCATGAATATGCAATTGTATAAAAGGAGTAAGTCACCAGAAAGTGTTCGTTGAATTCACCTAGGAATTTGAACATGACAGAGACTGGGATATGGAATGGAATGTCACAGTCGACTTGACAGCTCTTAACGAGAGTAACTGTGAAGGGAGTTCTGATGATGTTGTTAAGTGCTGTTGAGTCATAGTGACCTCATAGACCAAACACCTGAACACTGTTCATAGAGTTTCTCGAGGTAAGCTATTTCAGAAGCGGATGGAACTCCTGCTTCCAAGCTTGTTTTAATCAGGAAGCTTCATCAAACACTGTCCACCGTGGGTGACAATTATCACATTTGACACATCAGTGTCACAGGGTTTATTTTAGCCTTTCAGCAACCACGAGTTATGTCTGCACAGACCAGTGCTATACCACTTAGAAGAATGTTTGACCAAAACCAATTTAAACTAAACCCGCTTTCCACAAAAAAGGTTTTTAAATAGGACGCCTTATCATATCTCCTCACTTCCCCTAGCAAATCAACATTCCACCCTACTGCTCACCAATCCCGGCCAACAGCTTCTGTAGAACCAGCTCCTGTAGATGCCTTTCAAACTGGTCTCCAGCACCGTGCTGCCCACCAAAAAGGGTTTTTAAATAGGAAGTCTCCTTACTTCCTCTTAGCAAATCAGCATTCCACAGTACACAAATAGTTGGTTGACTGTTCCACTGATGGAAACCCTGGCAGTTTTAATCCAGTGGTGGTTCTGTGGGCGAAAAAAGGACAGTCTCACTTATGAGATACAGCCTGCTGAAAACCCCCTACAGAGTCAGCTGTGAGCCCCTTCTAACTTCATGGCCATGAGCTGAGGAATTATGAGGCAGATTGAAGTAGGATGGGAAACTAAGTGAGAAGTCAAAGTTAGACTTCACGCTGTTGGAGTTGCTTATGAGAGATAGGGGGACTGATGTTATAAAGAAGGATGTGGCATTCATAGGAGACCTTGTGAAAGTGAAGGTGTTAAAGAGACAAGACTGTTAGTGGTGGAGAGAACCTTGGAATGCTACTATGTTGCCCCTACCCCCAATTCCTTTTGTTACACATGTTTAATGTATGTGTTTTTTCCCCCCTAAAGATACCTCTTGTATTTTTCTCAGACTCCCTGTGAGATACAATGATGAAAGAAACATCATTGGAGCTCTGTCTCTGTAATGCTGTCTTCATATTAAACTGACAGCAAGTGATTGACTGACTTCCACCTGCTGACAGCAGATAGAACCACCACCAGCTGTTCTTAAAGAAGAGAGTAAAACTCTACAACTTCAGGCCTGCAGTTAAAAAAAAACCCAAAAAACAAAAACAAAAAAAACAAAAACCAGAAAACACCACACACACCAAAAAACTCAAAGTACTACGCTTTTCTCAGAAAAGAAAAATCAATCAAACACACCAACCTCCAGAAAACAACAATCACAAAACCCTCTTCTTTGCTGTCAGACCTGACCTGTAGCTGACTCTCCTTTGCATTTTCAAGACCGTAAATTGCATGAGAGGAAGTGGGTTTAAAATGGCAAGAGGGGTGAGAATGCACTCACTCTTCAGGTGATTACAGCGTCTTTTCCTTTTTCTGTTATCTCATTATTTAAACATTTTCAGTCATAATTTGCAAGAGGTGTTCCCTTAAATGTTATCACATGTGGGATGGTGAAGATACTTAGAAATCTTAATATTTTCACAACACTGTGACTTTCATACTAAGCTTCTATTGTTTTCTTGTCCAGTGAATAGACAACGTTATGTTTTTGTTAGTCTCAATGCCAAGTTCTGTGGGCTGTGGCTTCTGCCAAAGAAACATTGCCCTCTCTTGGCTTCAAAATGGGTTGTAAATATTTTCTGCTAATTTTGGAGTTTGACTTTCAGAAGTTTGCCCTGAAATGGTGTATTTTGCTGATAAGTATGTTTACAGCTAATGCCTCTTGTGGCTTTTAGATGAAAGTCAGAGTTAAAGTGGAAAACTGCTGGAGGAAGCTGGTGTGTATTGACACTCTCAAGTGCTTTGAGACCGGAATAAAGCTCTTTCTCTGTTCTTGACTGCATGGAAAAGAGTACTTTTTAGGATATAGGGAAGGAGATGAGTATTACAGATTTTCAATTTCATACGAGCTTTTGTGAATCAGGGTGTGGTCTCCTCCTCTTCCAAAAGGATCTTGAGTGTCTATATTGAGCCCCATTTTTCTCACCACTATTTTTGCACTTGCTTTTCCTTTAGCGTGTTTGGTGCGTTGAGAATATTCATTATATTCCGTTCTGTTGCAGAGACTCTCACAGCTTTAGCTCATCGTGACTGATGCCCTTGACTTGAGAGTATAAATCGAAAAATAGAGCGAGGAGACAAGGATTGATTAGCAATTCTGTTTCTAAGTGAAACAGTAAACCTATCTAGATAAATCACTAACTCTGAAGTCTGGAGAGTGTGTGTTGAAAGAAGTAAGGATAACGTGCGTGCGTGTGTGTGTGTGTCTAATTGTGGACTATTTCAGAAGAGCTATAAGGACACAAAGATACTATCTGGTTTCACAGTACTTCAGTTTGTATGAAAAAAGTAAGTGTACGGTTTTTATAGGCTATTATGATTTTCTGTTTTTCAAAGACACTTTCAAGTCAAAAGAAACAGGTTAATATTTTATTGCCTTTTCGTATAGGGTATATATGTATTCACACACACAAGTAATTCTTACTAAATTTTAATTGTTTCTAAGGCCTCACAAGTGAGAGTTGGTGAGAGAGTCAGTCCATAGGGAGTTAGACATCTAACCCAAAGGCTGACCTTTCTGGTGGCTCAATTTTACTACTGGTTCTAAGAGAGACATATGAGAAGTCTCCTCCAGTGTGATTTACAGTCTCAGAAATTCAGTGGAGGGTCGGCTGCAAGACATTTGTGACTCCATGGCAAAGAGAATTCAAAGGACACTTAAGGAGCCCTGTGAGCACAGTTGTTAAAGCATTTGATTGCTAACAAAATGGTCAGTGATTTGAACCATTAACCTCAATATAACAAAGACACAGCAGTCTGTTTCCATAAAGATTATGGCCGTGGAAACCAGGACAGTTCTGTCCTGTCCTGTAGGGGGCACTGTGAGTAATAATCAATTGAATGGTATAGATTAAGGATTTAAGAGAGATCACTTGACACTTAACCTATCACAGGCAGATGAAGAAATACTTAATATTGTATTGACTCTGGTGAAAGTTCTATCAACAGTCTGCATTACACAGATGGCTCAACCCTGCTTGCTGAAACTGAGGTGGACATGAAGGGCTTGCTGCAGAGGGTCAAGGACTGCAGCCTTCAGTATGGATTGAGGCTCAAGGTCAAGAAGACAAAGATTCTCACCACTGGACCAATTGGCAGCATCAGGATGGATGGTGAAGAGATTGAGATTGTTCACAGCTTTACTTTGCTTGGCTCCACAGTCAACACTCTCTGCACTAGTAGCCAGGGAATTAAAAGACGTATTGCCATGGGAAAGTCTGCTGTCAGGACCCCTCCAGAGTACTGAAGAGCAATGGTGTGTCTCTGGAGACTAAGGTGCGTCTGATACCGGCCATGGTCTTTGCTATCACTTGTTATGCATCAGAGAGTTGGACAGTGACCAAGGAGGATAGAAGGAGAATTGACGCCTTTGAGCTGTGGTGCTGGAGAAGAGTATTGAATGTACCATGGACTGCTAGGAAAACAAACAGATTCATCCTGGAAAGGGTAAAACCGGGCGGCTCCTTGGAGGCAAGGATTCTGAGGCTTCATCTGACATACTTTGGACATGTTGTAAGGAGGTCTTTGGAGAGGGACATCAGGGACATCATGCTTGGGAAGGTGGAGAGACAGCACAGGAGGGGAGGGCCCTCTATGAGGTGGATTGATTCAGTGACTGGGGTAATCAGGATGGGAGTGTCAGAGACAGTGCGATTGGCACAGGACAGAGCAGAGTTTAGGGCTGTTGTACATAGGGTCGCTATGAGTTGCAACTTGACAACACATAACAACAACAACAACAACAACAACAACAACAACATTGACTCTGCCAGGAACTGTGTGTACTTCTCAGTACTTAAACCTGATACACCATCAAAGATAACAATGTCTTAGTTACCTAGTGTGGAAACGCCACAAGAGAATTACTTTAAAGAATAGATACTTGTTTTCTCTTGTTCAAGATAAGAAAAGTTCACATTTAAGCCAATCTATACAAAGATACAAAGAGATCTTTCCATGTTTATTTCCACTTCTAACAGCTGTCAGCAATCATGGACAGTCCTTTACTGTGGACACAGCTTCACTTTTGTCTTCCCCCCGTGTGTGTCTGTCCACTCTGGTCTTTTTATAACTCAGAAATTATTTCCTTTAGTATCTACCTTACATACTATTCATATAGCAAAAGAGAAACTCCTGTTCCCAAACAGGATCATATTTATAGGTCTGCATGTTAGTACTTCAGCATATTCTATCTGTTATGTAATCCCATCCAATTCGTTGGACACAATTCAATCTCTTATGTAACAAATGATACCCAGAGCTGGGATAGTAAGTCAAGTGTTGGTGCTGTGGAGTCAAGTATGACTGATGATGACCCAGTGCACAGCAGGTCTGAATCCTGTCCTGTCCTGCGCCATTCTCATGACCTTGGATACTCTTGAACCTGTTGTTACAACCACTGTCAGTTCATCTCCGTGGGGTTCTTCCTCCCATTCATGAACCCTCCACCCTTCTAAGCACATTATTTTCCAATGAATAACCTCTCCTAGCAACAGATTAAAGTATGAGAGACACAGTTTTGCCATCTTTGCCTCCAAGGAGCAGTCTGGCTGCACCTTTTCCAAGACATTACCTGTTCATTCTGCTGACAGTGATGGGATATTCAGTACTCTTCTCTAACACCACAACTCAGAGGTATCGGTTATACTTCTGTCATCCGTATTCATTGTCCAGCTCTCAGATGCACAGCAAGTGATAGACAAAACCGTGGGCTGAATCAGCTCATCTTAGTCTTCAAGCTAACGTCATTGCTCTTCAGTATTTTGGAGAGGTCACTGGCAGCAAACTTGCCCAAAGCCATATGTCTTCTTTTCTCCTGACTGCTGGTACCAAGGGTGCTGGTGTGGATCCAACTGCAAGCTAGGCTATTTTAATTCACCAGCTGTTTTGCAGATAAAAGATGAGGCATTATTCTCCTGTTAAGATTTACAGCCTCAATAAATAATGAAAAAAAACAAATTAAAAAAAAAAAAGATTTACAGCCTCAAAAACTTGATGCAGGGGCACAGTGAATTGGAATTAGTGTCACTGGGTTTGAGTTTGAATTTAACTTTTTAGAGAGTGATTTCCTTTCCCATAGTAACCACTAGTGAATATTGGTTGATTCATGTCGCTTTTATCTAGTATGGTCTCGATGTGGTTGAATTGTGGTGTTGGAGAAGAGTATTGCCTATACCATGGACTGTCTAAAGAATAAACAGATCTATCTTGGAGAAAGTATATAGAGTCAAAGTACTGAAAATAATTGGCCAACACAGAAAATGTCAAGAAACAGCATATGATCAAGAGGCAGTGGTGATGGAAGAGGAAAGTTCAGGCTGCTCTGAAGAAATTGGCAGAAAACAAGGCCCAGGAATTGAAATATTCCAACAAACAGATGCTGCTCTGAATGTGCTCACTGGGTAGTTTCAAGAAAACTGGAGGACAACGACTGACTGAAAGAGATCCCTATTTATTCCCATTTCAAAAAAAAAGTGACCTGATAAGAGTGTGGAAATTATTAAATAATACCACCCGTGAACAGAATTCTGCTGAAGATTATCCAAAAACTACTGGAACAGTACACTGACAGAGAACTACCAGAAATACAACCAGGGTTTAGAAGAGGTTAAGGCACTAGAGACATTATTGCCAATTTCAGATGGATCTTGGTAAAAAGCAAAGAGTCCCAGAAGAATGTCTATTTGTGCTTCATTGACTATGTAAAGGCATTTGACTGAGTAAATCACAAATTGTGGTTTTTACCTTTAGGAAAATGGGAATCTCAGAGCATTTGTGCTTATGTAAAACCTAGTCCTCAGAACAGAGCAAGGAAGCACTGCATGGTTCAGAATGAGGAAAAGA
>NW_006399838.1:10646705-10656630 GCF_000299155.1 Elephantulus edwardii
GAAATGTTACCCCTTCTCCCTTTCCTTTCCCCTCCTATAGTTCACTTAAAAAAAAATCCATTGTTGCACAATTACCTCTTCCCCTCTGCCCCTGCCCAATCTTCTTTGCAGTTGTACCTTTTATTCTGGGCTATTGTGATACGTATAATGCCTGCCTAATCATATGTTCCTTTTAAACAGTTCTTTCCTTCATCTGTTCCAGTGTAACATTTATTATCTATCCACTCTTATCCTATTCTCCTTCCCCCCTTCCATGTCAGACCTGCTTTATAACAGTAGTGCTTTGCAGTGTGTTTTCTTTTGTGATTGAAATACTTCATTCACCATAATGTTCTCCAAGGTCTCCCATGCTGTATAATGTTTTATGAGTTCATTGCTTTACAGTGCTGTATAGTATTCCACATGTGTTCAAAATCCCTAGCTATCAGAGAGATGGAAATAAAAACAACTATGAGATATAATCTCACCCCAGCAACAATAGCAAACTTCAACAGAGCAGCAAACAGCAAATGCTGGCAAGGTTGTGAAGAGGTTGGAACTCTTATTCACTGCTGGTCGGAGTGTAAAATGGTGCAGCCACTACAGAGGGCGATTTGACATTTTCTCAGAAAGTTGGAAATAGAAATACCATTTGATTCAGCAGTTCCACTACTGGGAATATACCCCAAAGAAACCAGATCTGCCATCTAAACAGAGATATATACACTCATGTTTATTGACACATTATTTACAATAGCAAAGAGATGGAAACAACCCATGTGCCCATCAACAAACAAATGGATAGAAAAACTATAGTATTTTTATACAGTGGATTATTCCATAACTTTCCAATCTGTATACAGATCATTCAGGAGGCTGGGCTTTATGAGGAGGAGTGTGGCATCAGGATTAGAGGAAGACTCATGAACAACCACCTGCATTATACAGATGACACAGCCCTGCTTGCTGAAACTGAGGAGACCTGAAGCATTTGCTGCAGAACATCAAGAACTGTAGTCCTCAGTATACATTGAAGCTCAACATCAGGAAGACAGAAATTCTCACTACTGGGCTAATTGACAGCACCATGATAGGTGGTGAAGAGATTGAGGTTGTTAATTTCAGCTTGTTTGGCTCCACAATCAACATTCTTCAGAACCAGCAATCAGGAAATCAAAAGACAAATTGTATTGGTAAAGTCTGCTGTCAGGGCCCTCTCCAGAGTATGGAGAAGCAAAGGTGTCAGCAAAGGTACGTCTGATCCAGGCCATGGTCTTCTCAATTACCTGGTATGCATCAAAGAGCTGGACAACGTCTAAGGATGACAAAAGGACTGATGCCTTTGAGTTATGGTGCTGGAGAAGGGCATTGAACATACCTTTACTGCCAAGAGAACTAACTGAAGCTGTTAACAATCTCAATCTCTTCATCCTCTATCATGATGCTGCCAATTGGCCCAGTGGTAAGAATCTCTGTCTTCTTAATCTTCCTCCAAAGATTCTTTTTGAGTCTTCTTCCAATCCTGATGCTACATTCCTCCTCCTGAATGATCTGTTCTGCATATGGATTGAAGTATGGCGTCAGGACACCTCCCTCACATTCCTTTTCTGATCTGTTCTGAAGGACTGCTTCCTAGTCCAAGTCTAGGTTTTACATAAGTACAATCAAAAGTTCTGGGATTCCCATTTTTCTGAAGGCTAACCACAATTTATTGTGATTTATACAGTCAGATGCCTTTGCATAGTCAAGGAAACACAGACCTTTTTCTGATGCTCTTGCTTTTAGCCAAGATCCCCTTCCACAGCCTCTTCTAAAACCAGCTTGTATATCTGATAGTTCTGTCAATGTTTCCATACAACCTTGCTTGCCAAAACTGATGTAGAAGGTCATAGGGTAAAATGTTCAATATGGATTGAAGTTCAACATCAAGAAAACCACTGGGCCAACTGGCAGCACCATGGTGGATATAGAAGAAGTTGAGATTGTTACCAGTTTCAACTTGCTTGGCTCCACAGTCAACACTGTTGGCATAAGCAGTCAGGAAATCAAAAGACAAATTGCATTGAGAAAGTCTGCTGTCAGGGACTTCTCCAAAGTTCTAAAGAGTAGTGATATCAGTCTAGAGACTAAGGTGTGCCTGATTGAGGCCATGGTCTTTACAATTACTTGTTATGTATCAGAGAGCTGGATGATAACCAGGACGGACAGAAGAAGAATCAGTGCCTCTAAGATGTGGTATTGGAGAAGAGTATTGAACACACCATGAACAAACAGGTCTGTCTTGTAGAGGGTGAAACCACGCTGCTCCTTGGAGGCAAGGATTTTGAAGCTCTGTCTCACATACATTGGGCTTGGAGCTAGAAGGGATCAGTTCTCAGAGAAGAAGATCATGCTCTGAAGGGTGGAAGGACAGCAAAGGAGAGGGAGACCCCAGAGGAGATGAATTGACAAGTACTGGATAACGAGGGGGGGTGTTGAAGATAGTGAGAATGGCTCAGGATAGAGCAGGGTTCAGAGCTGCTGTACATCGTTGCCATGAGTCACAGTCAACTCAGTAGCACATAAGATGGGAAATGCAGTTTGGAGGTCTTGATTGTGTTGAAAGGAGGACAGCATTACCTGGTGACTTCCAGCTTTGACTGATAAAGAAAACACAGTAGCAGGGACATGGAATCTCTTCATCAAGGAAGAGACGTAGCCACTTTGGGGAAGGGGAACTGGTGTGACCATGCAACTTTGGAGGCGTCCAGAAGAGTTGGAACGAGTCTGTTTATTTTGTATGGTCAGTCAGATGATTGATGAGGGTCTATTGTAAGTAGTCGTGGCGAGGTAGAGGCCAATAAAAGAAGCAAGTGGCAGGTTGGCTTGACATGCCAGGAAGGCGCTCATGTATCCATAATGCTGAACAAACAGGACTCGGAAGGTACACCAGAACTTTTATTTTTTTGCTTCTTAAACACATTCCCTGTCTAATCTGTGAGGCAGGGTTACTGGACATATTTGGTTATCCTCTGGCCTTTTTTAAAAGGTTGTTTGTTTGTTTGTTTTAAATCTTACAGTAACATTTTTCCACACACTGTATTGGCTCAGTAATTAGTATACTCAGTTTGTTCCAGTTTAATAGGACAGATTTTGTTCATCCAAAGGTATATCATCGCTTTCTCTCTTCAGTTTCTGTTCATGATAAGCGTACAACCAGTAGTCAAGATAATAAGGTCTACTTCTTCCTCTGTTTTCCTCCATAATACATCTTTGCTCCCCTATTTCATTGCGGGAACATCTTAATAGGACTGACGTCAGTTTGCCATTGATTTTTTTTTTTCCTTTCTTTTTTTTTTTTTATGACCTTGGCAGATGTTAAACCTGACTTGTCCTTTTGTGAACCCTTTTATAGATCCTTAGAACCCTTTATAGATCCTTATAGACTCTTTGGAGTCCCCACATCCTCCCTTTCTCTGCATCTCTCACTGCGTTTCCCCCCCACACCTTCTCCTCTACACCCTAGGTATCTGATAGCAGCTGTCTGAGCCACCACGCTTCAGATTTGTCCATGTTGATTTTCAGTGAGTTAAAGGAGTGTCTGGGTGGAAATGCTGTGACTTTGTGGGCTACCCCTCTACTGTCGAAGGAGGGAGACGTGAGCTACAAACACAGTTGTGGTGGTCAGTTTAGGGCTCCTGGAGATTGACAGAAGCAGAGTGTGTATAACTTCTCAGCGAGTGATAGAGAGCCCTCACCACGTCGCTCCCACCGTGGGGCAGGAGGAAACTCAGCCGGCAAAGCCCTATTCTGCCCCCTTCCTGGCTTCTGGCGGTTGCCTGGTGTTTGTTGGCTTGGAGATGCCTTGCTCTGGTGTCTGCCTCCCTGTCACATGGCAGAGAATGGCTCCTTTTTGTCTTCAGGTCCAGATTGCCCTCTTCTCTTAAAATGAGAGGAAGACCCTTCCTCCCAGTTAGATGGATTTAAACAGTACCTGGAACAATTGAGGATGACACAGGATACAGGGGCCCAAAGATCCTTTCTTCCTCGGTTAAGCCTGCTTTGAAAAGTGATTGTAACTTTAGAATTGTTCATTCTTTTATGACAGCATTTTACTCTCTTTTCCCCCCTTCAGTTGTATATGAACACAGATCAAGATTAGAGAAGTCTCTGCAAAAGGAAAGACTTGAACATAAGAAAGCAAAGGAAGGTAAATAATTTATGCTTCGTGTTTTTATCATGTTCTCTGAAACATTATGTACTGTAATTTTTTTTTAAATTTTTTTTTTATTATGTTTTGTGTGTGTGTACCGTCAAATGGGATCTGACTGGTACAGGAGGAGATTGCCCCTCCTTCTCCAGCAGAGCATCTGGTGGATTCAAACCACGCACTTCTGGGATTGCATGTAATATTTTTTTGCTAAGAAATTTCTCCAGTCAACTTAGTCATTTGTTAATAAGAAGCCCTCGTGGCACGGTGCGTTGAGTGTTGGACTACTAACAACAGACTTGTTAATTTGAACCTGCAAGGGACTCTGAGAGAGAAAGAGGCGGTAATCTCCCTCCACTGAAAAAAAAAAAACCCAACAAAAAACAAACCTCAAAGAAAGCCTAGGGAGCAGATCTCCTCTGTCCTGGGGAGTTGCTCTAAATCGGAATATACTCAAAGATAGTAGGTAAGTCTAAAGCTATACATATATATGGAGCTCTGGTGGCCTAATGGTAAGAATCTATGCTGCAATCCTGAAGGCACATGGTTCAAATCCACCAGGTGCTATGTGGGAGATGGATGGGCACTCTCCTCTCATGTGATTAACTGCCTCTGAAAACCTTCGGGAGGGTCAGCTTTGGGTTGATTCCAACTCAGTGGTACACAACAATAACAACAAACATTTTATTTTATATATACATGTATATGTATGTGTATGTGTGTGTGTGTGTGTGTATATATGTATATAGATAGTCTAAATATATGCATATATAGTTGGTTCATTGATTCCATTTGAAAAATTACTATTCAGCACCAGTATTACCGATTGCCGTTGAGTCTGTTCCATTTCTTCATTTGGTGTCTGCGGTGCTCAGTCTTGGCTGGGGAGGCTGCCAGTGTTGATGCCTCAGAGCAGTTGGTGGATTCGGATAGACCTTGTGGTTAACATCTCAGTACCTTCCTCACATGCCACCAGACTCTTCAAACATGGCTAGCAAGACTTTTGTCAGATTTTTCTCTGAAGCACAAGCATTGTAAAACTTAGGATTTGAACGTTTTATATTCCTGGTATTTTTTAAATTCATGTGTTGTAGTTAATGCAGACATTTAAATTAAGAGTTGTTCTGATTACTTGGGATAGAAAGGAAAGCACACACAGGCTGAGGGTACTGTTGGTTAAGATATTGCACTGACCCTTGGAGTAATCCTGGGTGAAGTATAGAAGTTGAACATAATTAAAATGCTTTGATAGGATTTGGATGTCTTATCTTCAAATGCTTAGTAATTTCATAGAGCCATCTAGTGGATAATAAAGCTTTAAGAGCATTAAAGATGGCTTTGAAGATCTGATTTCTCTTTCCCTGTCGGGAATGATTACCGTGTGCCCTCTAGTGGGTAGCAGTAAATCGTCCGTGTCTTCAGGTGTTCCTCTTCTTCCCCTCCCAGTTTCAAGGAGAGTTAATCACCACAGAGCTGTTCTAAATGCTATTTTCATCAGTTGGTTATAATGTGGGTTTTATTGATGCAAGACTTATCACTCTAAGGTAAAGAGGAAGATTGTATAATAGTTCTTCTCACCTCTTGGAAATAAGAAATGGTAAAAAGGATTATGTAGAACACCAAGTAGAGTGCTTTCATATGAAAACAGTTTTGAAAGTTGGAGTATAAGTCGCCTTTCATGTTTCAGGTATTTTAAAATTCCACAATGAATTTACTCTCAATTATTTTCTCCATCTTTTATTTCCTAGATTTCCTTGTTTACAAGTTAGAAGCACAAGAAACGCTAAACAAAGGAAGAGTAAGTTTCCTGTTTTTTTAAACTTTTCTCATGAAGTTTGAAGGTGTGGGTCGCTTCATTAAAATAGACATTTTGTCACTCAAAATATTCCGCAAAGAAAGCTTTAAAAAACGCTTCCATTAAAGCTTGCTTTTGTTTATCACGTGATGATGGTGATGATCTTAGTTCCCGAGGAACGCGTAGTGAAATTCTGCAAAGGCTACTGGTTTCATAAATAGGAGTGTATTAGTCACAGCTCTGGAGGCACGAAGCCTGAGTCATGGTGTCTGTCGGGTTAGTCGGTGGTACAGGTGTGTGCTGACCTCAGGGCCCTGACATCCTATCTTTCTGCTTCTGGAGTTCTGGGCATTTCTTAGGATCTGGGGATGCTTGTAGATTTAGAAAAAATGGCAAAGACATTCAGATTCAAGCAGAGACTTCATTTTAGCTTCCACAAATGAAATTCTTGTGTCAAGGGTTTTAGGGATCATTTAGCAAAAGAGCTACATTTGTTTATCTTTGTGTTAATTACTTTCTTTCCCATCTACAGCAAGATTCCAACAGCAGATACAGTGCATTGAATGTCCAGCACCAGATGTTGAAAGTGAGTAACTTTAAGTCCTTCAGAAATAAAACTGGATTCTGATTTGATCTGATTAGTGTACTAGTCTTTAATGTGATAAAAGAAAGTCTGATAATATGGAATATTGAAGTCATACTTGGTTTATGTTATGCATAATTGTAATGTCTTATATTTGTCACCTAATTACATAGACTTTTTTTTTTTTTAGCTTTTTATAAATAAGGGGCCAATTATGCTGTTGGTTACCTTTCCCCTGCCCGCCTCTTCATCCTTCTTTTTATCCTTTAATTTCTCAGAGTAAGTTTGCTCAGATGTTTTGTCATTTTAGACAGACTCGAGATGTTGCCTATTAAAATGTTTCCTTCATGTTACTACGTTTAATAAATATTCTTTTACCTACCATAGGAACACAATTTGTATTTAAAGTTTCTCCTTCCTTGGTCCTTGGATAAAACTCATTACTGGGTTTCAGGAAGGGGAAAAAATGAATAGATTAGATACAAGAGAGATGCATTGTTTGTGTCAAAGTCAAAGAGACGAGGAGCATGCCGTTATGCCGTTGTGCACAGCTCACAGACCATGCCAGGACCCTTGACCCCTCACTTTTCTCTTTACTGTTGTCATTTTTCCGGTGTCAGGTAAGGCACATGCTTAAGGAAACCTGAACTTATCTTTTTGTCAAGAATGCAGTGCATGACTGGCCTTCCTTTCACATTAAGCATTTGGTGACTACAGTTTATCCAGGTTGTGATTATAGTGTAGTTGCGTAATTAGGAGTAAGGAAAATAAGAATCATCCTGTAAACAATCAATTTATCACTGCCTTGGGTGGAAAAATACTGCCCTCCCCCCTCCACCTCCCTTTTCACTTTATAATTAGATTACCAGGGAAGTCTGAAAAGCAGAGAAGAGAAACCAATTATGTTGCTGGGAAAAGAACAGATTGAAATAGGAAGTCTAGAGTATCCGGCAGGGGATAATTTTGCCATTAGCTTTTCTTGTATCCACGGTAATTTGAGACTTCCTCAAGTCACTCTTTATCTCTCAGCCTAACTTCTTGTTTCTCATTAACGTTGAAAATTGTAAGGAAAATTATTTGGGGCCATCATCCCAAAGTGTTCCTGTGCAATGTAGGGGAAGGATAGGGCGCTGCACAAATTACAGACAATCTGCAGGAAAACAGGCCTGTGTTTGCACTTGTTCCGTCTTGCAGGAGGAAAGCTGTGCTCGGAAGAGTTCATTTTCTCCATGATGCATGTCCAGCATGTGTATCTGCTCACGGTTTTGTTGTGGTGTGTTTTTTGTTTTTTTGGACTTTTTACTTTATGGGATAATACTACTTTTAAAAAATTTTATTTTATTAATTTTAATGAACATTTACAGATATTTTGGATTTTCATTCATTCATTGTTGTACTTTTTTCTTTACCCCCTCCCCCAGTTTGCTCCTTTCTTTGAAAAGCAAAAGATAAACTTCTTCATTGGTATACAGTCCCCTGCCCACCCTGCCCCTGCCCCACCCCACCCCAGATGGATTTTTTTTAACTTTTTTTGAGGTTGTTTTTTTTTTAATGAAAGTTTACAGAGACTTAGGGTTTTCAGTCATTCATTGTTGCACTTTTCTTCCTGCCACCCCTCAAATCACTCTTCTCCTTGAAAAGTAAAAACAAAACCCATACACCTCTTTCATTGTTACGCATTCCTTCCCCCCGAGTTCACCCCGCTATGCAGTCTTCACTCTGGACGTCTGTAATGACAAGAATACCCATTCATAAGTCCCTTGTAAACAGGGCTCTCCCTCAGCTGTTTTGCTCACGGTTTTTTATCTTTCCAGAGTCAACACGAGGAGCTCAAGAAGCAGCACAGTGACTTGGAAGAGGAACATCGCAGACAAGGGGAAGACTTCAGCAGGACGTTTAACGACCATAAACAGAAATACCTGCAGCTTCAGCAGGAGAAGGAGCAGGAGCTCTCGAAGCTGAAAGGTGTGTGAAAATCGAGTGAATGAACCCAGTTGTGTGAAAATCCGGGCTCAAGCTCATGATTCAGTTAAGCAACAGACTTTTATTCTGCTTTTATTTCGTCTAGTGATTTATCATGTGGGGTTTTTTTGTGGTGGTGTTTTGTTTTGTTTTGTCAATGACTTACATTCTTTGTAGTTTTTGTTCTTATCGTTCTGTATTTATCCTTCTCTTTTGAAGCGAGTTTGTTGTCATTATTATATAGTATCGAGTCAGAACTGACACAGAGCTGACCTCTAGTGGGCTTTAACAGGCAGAAACTCATGGGAGGAGATACTGCCCGTCTTTTTCCTGCCAAGCACTTGATAGATCCAAACTGTGTGGCTTTGGGTTGGCTGCGCCACTGTTTCCCATGAAGCCACAGCGTAATAGAACATGTAAGATTTCTCAATGATATACATGGTCATTTGGGGGCAAGAAGATTCATATGAATGTGGCAGGACATTGACTACCTCTGGCTCCTGCCTGCTGCGTCCCGGGAATGTCCGCCAGTCACTGTGACAACACACTATTGCCCCACGTATTTCTAAAGCTCCTCAGTGAGGTTCAGAGGTTTCCTCTTGAGCCGCGGAGTGCTGATAGTAACGGCAGAAAGCTCGGAATCTTGAGCCAGACGGCCTGGGTGAATCTGGGCATCTCCAACTCAGAGTTAGGACCGTAGGCAAGTTGTGCAATCACAGGAGGCTTCGCTTTCCTCATCTGTCCAGTTGGATTGCACATAAACAAGTTCATGCTGATGAGGTTGATGTGAGAACTCCTTTTTGTAAAGCTCTAGAGCTGTTAACAGGGCACCCTGGTGGCTTTGGTGATAAGGAGCTGCACTGCCAACCTAAAGGCACACAGTTCGAATCCACCAGCCACGCCAGGGAAGGAAGAAGGGCAGTTTCTTTCCGTGTGAGTTACTGTTCTGAAAACCTGCTGGAGGGTCAGCTACGAGTTTGATGATACACACAGCAGAACTGGCATATAGGAAACATTCAGTATATATTATCTGTTTTCTTCATAGTCATCATCAGATATTTTTAGGGTAAAATTTTTTTTTTCTATGTCCATGAGTCGTGCTTGACTCGAAGGCAGTCAACAGCACGTCCATGTGAATCCTGGAAAAGGAACTAGCACAGTGTACAATTCAGTTCCGATATTTAATAGTTTTAAAATGTGACAGTGGCTTCAAAAGGCATACAGCTCATACAAAACAAAACAAATCCGTGTGTGTGTGTGTGTGTGTGAATTGCTGTCAAGTTGAGCACGACTCATAGTGACCCTATGAACAAAAGGCCAGAAGCCTTTCTACAACTATCAACATTTATCAAAGTTCATAGAGTTTCCAGAGGCATGTGGTTTAGGAAGTGGATGACACTCCTTTTGTAATGGGTCT
>NW_006399838.1:10658295-10659787 GCF_000299155.1 Elephantulus edwardii
CTTTTGGGGTCGAATCTATATGGTGTTCGCTGAGCTTCCTGAATATATATTCTCTCATTCTTCATTATGTCTGGGAAGTTTTCCTCTAGTAATTTCTGTGGATGACACTCCTGCTTCCAAAATCCTAACAGACTATATAGTTAATTGTACTGTGCCAGTGAATTTCCTGGTTTTGATAGTGCATTACATTTCCATAAAGTGCCACCATTGGCGGGAAGCTGTATAATGGGCACTTGGAACCTTTTGCCCATAATTGCTGTTTTTAAAAAAATTTAAAGGGCAGTAGTCATCAAGGCAATATTATAGAGTAAAGGAATATATCGTAAGTGTGGCCAGGGCGGTAGTACAGAGAGTTAAGGTGGTCTTAATAAAATCAGGCCAGGTATAGAACAATAATAGCCAAGAGAGTAGACATAAAAGGGTGCTTTCGTTTTTAATGATGTGTCAGGGATTGAGGCTAAAGAAAGAAACAAAACAAACAAAAAAAATGAATACGTGAAGTCCTCAGGAAGGTAATATAAAAGAAGAAAGAACCAGAAAATGCTTGCCTTGCCTGAGTGTAGGAAACTACAGCTTTTTTGGAGACAGGGGAGGACACATTGGCTGGAGAAATATACTGTTTGTGGTTGTTTGAACATAGAGTCGTCCTCCCATGGCCTTCTGTAACAAAGGGAAAAAACATCTGGCCATGTGCTATCTTAATTTTCATTTGAATGATGGATGTTTGTTGTTGTTGTTGTTGTTACTATGTGCCATCGAGTCGCTTAGTGCGACTCATAGCGCACTATGTACAAAAGCCCTAAACTCTCCTCTATCCTGAGCCAATCGCACTGTCTCTGACACTCCCATCCCGATTACCCCAGTCACTGAATCAATCCACCTCATAGAGGGCCTTCCTCTCCTGTGCTGCCCCTCCACCCTATCAAGCATGATGTCCCTCTCCAAGGACCTCTCCCTCCTTACAACATGTTTAGCCTTTGCAAATCTAAGCTGAGTAACTATATTATACTGTAATAATTAGACGCATTAAGGAATGAGAAATAAAATTAGCAGAAATTGGCTTAGCTACCTGATCTGTGCTGGATGGACTTTAAAATTTTTATGTAAAGGAATATGTTTACTTGTACTAATGCCCCGAAAGGCAGTTTTTCTGAAGTGTACTCTTAAAACTATCCTGTTTGAAAAAAACCCAAGTGTACTAAAATGATCTGTAAAGTCAGAAATCAGTTAACGGAAAACAGGACACAGACACATAAACTGCCAAGACCTCTGGTGGTGTAGCCTGTAAGGGGCTGCTGTGTTCACTGAAAGGCTGTGTTCTTTTTGTGATTCAAACCCACCGTCCAGTCAAAGGGGGAAAGATGGACTGTCTCCTCCTGTGTGGTTTACAGCCTCGAAAACCCCACACGGAGGGTCAGCTTTGAGCTGGTTCTGACTCACCAGCTGGCTGTGAGGTTTACAGCCTCGGAAACCCCACACGGAGGGTCAGCTT
>NW_006399838.1:10659977-10667113 GCF_000299155.1 Elephantulus edwardii
TCTGACTCACCAGCTGGCTGTGAGTTTTGAATGAGTTTGAACTTCTAGCAATCAAGACTAAACGAGAAATACCATTAACTAGAGAGGAGGACACACCGAAAGAGACAGAAAGTGTTTCTGGTACCAAAGAAATACCTCGTTGTTGTTATGTGCCATCAAATCACCCGTGCGACTCATAGCGACTGGATAAGTACAACAGCTCTGAAGCCTGTTCTGTCCTGAGCCAGTGTCACTGCCCCTTATCCCAGTGACTATGTCAGTCCGTCTCATCCAGAATTGTCTTCTCCTGAGGTGTCCCTCCACCCTTCCAAGCATGCTGCCTTTCACAAGATCTGGTCCCACCTGGCCAAGTGCCCAAAGTATCTGAGACAGAGCTTCAAAATTCTTCTCCAAGACAGACCTGTTTGTTCTCTTTTTCCTTTGGTGGTCCATTGTATACTCAGTCCTCTTCTCCAGCACCACAACTCAAAGACATTGATTCTTCTGTCATCCTTAGTCAATGTCCAGCTCTCTGATATATAGCAAGTAATTGCAAAGACCGTGGCCTGGATCAGGTGCACCTTAGTCTCCATACTGACATCATTGTTGCTTCTCAGTACTTGGGAGAGGTCCCTGACAGCAGATTTTCCCAGTGTAGTTCTTCTTTTGATTTCCTGGCTGCTGATGTCAAGAATGTTGATTGTGGAGCCAAGCAAGCTCTAATTGTTAACAACTTCAGTTTCTTCTCCATCTATCATGATGCTGCCAACTGAGACCTTAATAAAGAACAGAGTAAAACCACCCGTAGCCAGTGAGTTGAGTTCAGCTCATAGCAGCAGTCTAGCAGGGTTCCAAGGCTGCCTGTCAGTGTTTTGTAGAGTGGCTGGTGTTCTGGGACTACAGCCTTTTGGTTAACAAGCTGACAGACTGTGCACTGGGCCACGGTGTTGTTGATTGAAAACTGACTCATAGCTGAATTGCCAGCATGTTTTCAAAAGGCAGGAAAGCGCACGAGAGGAGGCTGCCCATTCCCATGGAGCTGCTGGTGGATTCGAACCGTATGCATTTGGGATTGCAGCAGAATCCACTAGGACACTTGAACTGACAGTGTAGGCAAGCAGTGCCTTTGAAGTGCCTTTCATAAAACAATTTTTATAGCAACACTTTTGTTTGGTTATGATCCCTGATAAAAACATAAAAACATAAAATAGTAACTTGGAGTACTTTGTGGAAGATACACCTCATCTGTGGCTCAGTGGGCCTGAAGGTCTCTGCTTGCCATCTATCTTTCCTTCATTCACTATCAGTTTCAGTGCCTCCTACCCTGTAAGAAAGAAAACAAAAAACCTACCTCCAGCTCATTGTCATGAAGTCAGAACTGCCTCACAGCTGACCCTTCAGCAAGTTTTCAGAGGCTGTAAATTACAGGAGGGGATTGTCCCTCTTTCACAGCTGGTAGATTTGAATCACCTGCTTTTTGGGTTGGCCGCTCTCATCCTTACAACACAAGGTCACTGGAACGCGTATCTCAGCGCCGTGTCACCTTTTTATATGCCCACCCTGAGAGAACCTTCTCAGATGGCTTCGTATCTACAGTTATAGGAGTTAAGATTTACGTGGATCGTTTCGAGACACACAGTTCAGTCTACAAGCCGAAGTAAAGGGGATTTTTCTGTGTCTCCGTCTCTGTTTTGAGTTGTCTTGGTAATTGAAATTTCTTTTAGGGACGATGTGAATTAGGCCATAAGACACAAGGATTGTTTATTAACTGAAATATTTAACACCGGAGTTGTTCCAAACTTTTAACTACGTCTGTCGTGTGTGAGTTGTTGAAAAGGGTTTAAGCTGCCAAGCCAGGTTGCTGCATAGGGATGTCCCGTTGTATCTGCGCCATGTCTCAATACGGTATCGATTTATTGGCTTGATTATTATACTGCCCAAGTTGAAAACTTCCTGATTGAAGTTATGTGAGGTTTTAGATTGTGAAGACAATGGAATGAGAAGTCTGAATATTCCAAGACTTTATGTGTGATTTTTTTTTCCCTTTTCCTAAAATAGAAACTGTGTATAATTTGAGAGAAGAAAACAGACAACTACGGAAAGCCCATCAGGACATACATACACAGCTTCAAGATGTGAAGGTAACATGAAAACAGGAA
Organism: Elephantulus edwardii; assembly: GCF_000299155.1. Lineage (NCBI taxonomy): Eukaryota > Metazoa > Chordata > Mammalia > Macroscelidea > Macroscelididae > Elephantulus > Elephantulus edwardii. The sequence continues at coordinate 10,662,116 of NW_006399838.1, forward strand.
TTGTGCTGTGAAGGGTTTATTTGACTTGCTTGGGAAGGTGACTTAAAAAATTAAGTCTCTTTTTTGACCTGCTTTGTTGCTCTCACGCTATTGTGAACTTTGTATATAACTAAGTACCTACTTTTGGAAGCTAAATGATATCCAAAGACTAAAGTATTTTCCTTAATACCAAAATGATTTTTTGTTTGCAGTAGATGACTGTCCTTTAATAAGTCTAATACAGTAATTTAATAAGAATGAAATATTGGCTCCTTGGGCTTTGCCTTCACGTGGTTTTAGTATTTTGGCATCATAGTTACATTTTGGAATATTCCATAAACTGTGTAGCCCTGTTTCAATAGTTACTTTGAAACTCAACAAATATTACAACAGACCAACAAATAAACAAGCAGGAAACGCTTGTGTGGTCAAACCACTGTCAGCCAAAGAGAATTTGTGTGAAAATGCTAAATCTCAACCTGTCAAATTCTTTTTTGTGTAGCAACAGCATAAGAATTTACTCTCCGAGCACGAACAACTTGTAGTGACTCTGGAAGACCACAAGAGTGCGCTAGCTGCCGCACAGGTTAGCAGGGAGGTAGCAGCCTCTGTGGGTTCTTTTCAGCCTAACATTCCTGAATTCCTTTATGCATGGAGTCTCTTACAAGCCACTCTTCAGCGAGTTCCTTAGGACAGAGCTCTCCTGACCCTGAGGGTCATGCATGCCTTCAAAAGACAATCAAGAGAAATGCAATAATACATTTTAGGTTCGTTTTCACACCTGTATGACATTTAACAGTATCCCTATTGCCTTTCCCTGCCCATCAGCCTATACATGCAGCATCTAATACTTACTTTAGTCTGAGAACTTAGTCCATATCCATGATCTTTTGCACCTGTCTGATCTGTATTGGCTTTTGGTAAAAGAATAGGAACTTTAAGCTTGTCTGGTGTTAGCTACTTAACAAATCATTGTCAGACTTTGTTCGCATGCCACCAGCAGTGTCAGTGGTCCAATCTAGGCATATCCCTTTTGGGACTAGACTTCTGCGAAAAGAATTACAGAATATGAGATGAGACCTCACGTTAGTAGAGAAGGAATAGCAAGTCGTAAACTCCATTTGTTCAAAGCCCAGAACAGTCCCTTGTACACGGGAAACACCAATAAGCTACTTACTGAATAAGCAGCGGAACAAATTCAAGTTTGAAGGGCTTATTGAAGTGACCATATGGATTATTTCACAGCTTTCTAGTAGAAATAAAGAAATTTAGTGACTACAATTAAACCATATCTTCACTTTTAATTTTGGGGAGAAATGAAGACGAAAGGTCAAAAAGACATTAGCTAACTGTTCTCATTGTGATGCTGTTATGTCCCTTCGAGTCGGAGTTGACCCTCTCGTGGGTTTTCAGAGGCTCTTAGGTGCATGAGAGGAGATTGTCTTTATTACACCAAACAGCCGGTGGGTTTGAACTGTGTACCTTCAGGTTGGCAGCGCAGTGACTTACCACTAGCCCACCAGAGTGATTAAAAGATAATAAGATTCTGGGGCCTGATAATTTTAGACACTGTAGTGTCTATATCTGAGGGATCTCTTAAAAGGCAGCCTCTGATTTAGTGTCTTCTGGCAAAATGATAGCAATGTGGTAATACTTTTTGTGTATATAAATTTACTTTGTAAAGATAATTTTATTCAAATCTGTCTTTATACAAATGCTTTCTTTTATATGAGTCATCCTCTTATTTTATATGGAGCATCTTATAAAATGTGGCAAAGTAATACCAAAACAAACAGAATTGAGTGCTTTAGAACAGCTATTTGAAAATCATAGAAATGCAAGTAAAATAGTTCCCTTAGTGGCCAAATCAAGTTATGCTGAGAATGCTTCGGGTTTGTTTTATAGTAGGATTTTTTTTTTTTGCCCCCCTCTCACTGAGAATGTTTTGGGTTTGTTTTAGAATAGGATTTCTTTTCTTTTACAGTTTTATATTTCCTTAATCTTTTTTTTTTTTAATTCTTTTGGGAGATGCTTCCAAATTTGTTTTGTTTCCTCCCACCTCTCTCACACGGTGCCAGAAGTAAGAGCAGTACTCAAAGCCTTACCTTCAGTTCCTATTTTAAGAGCCTTACCCAGAATTCCCTAGAGAGCAAACACTGTTTGGGGAATCTCTACTTTTCATGTAAATTAAGCGATTCTTCTCCGACAACCTGAGTTTAAAATCCAGTTGCTGAGGTGGGGAGAGTGAGCATAGATAGTGTAGAAAAGATGATGAGAGCTTTCAGTGTGTCAGAGGACACCATGGGAACTTTACAGAATCTTCATAAAGGCTCATCACCTCACCAGGTGGCTAACACAGTACCTTTTAAAATGAACTGAGCCTGCAAAAGTATAGTAACTAGCTCAACCTGCACTGGATCTCAGGTCAGCCTGACATCAAAGTTAGCTCTTTAGACTGTGTGTTTTGAGGCTTTACTGCATCACAATGCCCTGACTCTTGTCATAGAACTGGTGAATCAGAATTTCTAGAGAAGTGGGCCAAGAACCTTAATTTAGATCATGATCTTCCTGTCACTCTTCATCTAACTGTGGTGTGAGAAGTTGTTGTTGTTGTTGTGTACCGTAGAGTCTAAACTGACCCGTAGCTGACCCCCCAGCGGGTTTTCAGAGGCAGTCGGTCACATGGGAAGAGATCACTCATCCTTCTCCCGCAAAGCAGGGGGTGTTTTTGAACCATGTACCTTCAGGATTTCAGCACAGCTTCTTGCCACTAGGCTGCCAGAGCTCGAGCATTATTACTTTCAAAGGCTATTCAGCATGAGGAGAGAGAAGAGAGTTGAAGTTTGTGCACCCTTTATGTGCATCATAGTAACAGCATCTCTATATGATGTCAAATTTTCTTTGTTCTTCCAATGTCTTTTTTTTTTTAAACTTCCAAGTTTGGTTTGTGAATGTTTTTTGATAGATTTCTGGGATGAGGGTCTCTGCGGGCGCATACGGCGTAGCACTGTATCGATTATAACACAGCACCACTTCGAGACACATTTCTAGCACGCCGACTTCTCTTGTGCCTGAACTAGAAAAAGGCACATGGCACCTCTTCTTGGGTATGGAAGCACCCTGAGCCTGGGAGCTTTTGGTAACCAGCACCCTGACAGGTTTTGAGTCTCTCCTCACCTTCTCTGCTGTGTGTGCCCCACTGGGAAAGGAAACCATGACTGGGAAGGCCAATCCTCTAGAAAAAAGAGAGTTCTGTTTCCTTATGTCTGTATCTACGTAAGTGTGGATTTCAGCAGGCAGTGCTTACAGTGAACCAGGTACACCAAACACACTGCCTTCAGGTTGATTCTGAACCATATTGGCCCGAAAGGAGACAGACCGCAGAACATAGTTTCCAGGGCTGTAAATCTTCACAGAAGCAGACCTCTTCCTACCTTAGAGTGACTGCCAGGTTTAAACCACTGACCTTTCTTTTAGCTGCCAAGAATCTGGCCACTGAACAGCCAGGCTTCTTGAGTGAATGTCCCTTATAGTCACTAAGCTTTTGTTTTTCTGTTTATGTAGCTTTTCAAAGCCTTTAATTGAAAATGTTATACACATACACTCATCGCACATATGCATGCATATGGTTGTATCGACTTGACGCATAACAACAAAAGCACATCTTGGGTTAAAGACGGTCCGTTTAGAAGGAAAGGACGTTCAAGATTAAGAAGGCAAAAATCTAGCCTCATTTCAAAATCACAGAGCACTTCTTAGAGAAGTATGAATGGTAGGCTGTAAGGGAACTTATTTGAGCATAAGTTGGGGGAAAAAGAAGTAGCCTTGATGAATACATCTATATGTACATATATATAAACTTAGATTTACTCTTTTCCACTGGAAGTTCATATAATGGAAAAAGATATTTGCACATGTTTAACATGTCCATGTATAATACACTTTTAGTGCTATAAAACATTGATTGCATATTGTACATTTAATCATGTTGCTATTAGAAAGTTCTTTTTAAGATGCTGACTTTTTAATGCAGCATGGGACACTAACAACTGTCTTAGATTTTTTTTTCCTATTTCCTTTAATTCTAATTCCTGTTTGCATGTGCTAAAAATGATTAAGCTTGACAAAGTAAAAAGAGCTAATGCATGGGTGCGATCTCTGGATTTCTCTTAACTGATAGTTAGGTATAGTGTTTTGTCTAGCGTTCCCGTAAACCCAAATACTCATCTGTGAATGATGTCTTTTCCCCCCCTCCCTCCTCTTCAAATTGTTCGATTTACTTTCAATTGCACAATTTATATGTAGACTCAAGTTGCAGAATATAAACAGCTGAAGGACACTCTGAGTAGGATTCCAAGCTTCCGAAATTCCGAACGCACGGACAATCAAAATGATCACCTGGTGACGCATTCCCCACAGAGCTACAGCAGCAGAGAGAAGCCAGCCCAGGGGCCACAGGAGGTGAGAGACGTGAACCCGTCATCTGTGTTTAGGTCACCCCCTCTTGACCAGTCCTCACCACATGAACTGCTCTCAGTATTGCCCAGACTTCCTGAAGGACTGTGGCTCTCAAATTAGACTTTGTGTCACTTCACAGTAGCGTCTGCTGAAACAGATTGCTGGACCCAACCTGAAGCAGTCTCTGCTGCCGTTGGTTTGAATAAGAACCTGACCGTTTGTATTTGTAAGATGCTGTGGCACTCACCTGGTGGTGCAGTCCCGAGGGCGTTGAAGTGCCAGCCCAGAGGCGGTACCTCTGGTGGTTCAAGTGCACACGTGGTTCGCCAGGAGAAAGATGGGCAGCCTCTGCCCCCACCAGAGGGCCAGCTGTGAGTCGGTTCCAACTCTAACAGAGATGAGTTCTGGTGTTTCTGCTGGTCAGAGAGAAACCGTGAAGAACTGATCAGATATTTTCTGAGAAACACTTTCCTACTAATATATTCTCTATTCATATGTATTTATTTGTCATAAGAGTGCTATAGTAACTGGGGTTTTTTCTTTCTTTTTTTTTTTTTTTAG
>NW_006399838.1:10667679-10672907 GCF_000299155.1 Elephantulus edwardii
GTGTGCATATATCTGCTTGGATGTCAGTTATGGTCTCTTTGGGATATATACCCAGTAGTGGAATTGCTGGGTCAAATGGTATCTCTATTTGCAACTTTTTGAGAAAGTGCCTTCCACAGTGGTTGCACCTTCTTTTTTTTTTTTTTTAGTTTTTGTTATTTTGTGTTTGTGTACATCAAATCAGATCTGACTGGTACAGGAGGAGATTGCCCCTCCATCTCCAGCAGAGCCTCTGGTGGATTTGACAAAATTAATTAATCTTAATGAAAGTTTACAGAGACTTTGGATTTCCATTCATTCATTGTCACACTTTCCCCTCCTGCCCCACCTCCCCTCTAGTTCTCTCTTCTCTTTGAAAAGTAAAAGAAAAATTCTTTCATTGTTTCACAATCCCTCCCCCCAAGTCCACTCCACTATGCAGCCTTAGTTCTGGACTCCTGGAGTAGCTGGATTTTTTTTTTAATTTGTTTTGTTTCTTTTTGTCTAGTAAGGTAGAAGTTTAAATGTTCATGAGGCTGTTGTGTGACAGTCCACTCAAGTATTAGGCGCTGTGATATATCTCACTTTGGTTCAGTGCTTAAGTTCCTATGAAATATGTCAAAAATTGTGTCAAAAGGCCTTTATAAAACAACCACAGGTATGATTGCAATAACTTAACCCTCTGTTTGGTATTCTTTTTTCTCCACATAAACTCAGCCTTGCTTAAGTAGATCTCCTAAGTGGGGCATATGTTGAGGATCTGGGATCTCTGGTGGCTTAGTGGCAAAAAGCTGTACTGCAATCCCAGAGGCGCATGGTTCGAATCTCTGCTGGATAAGGAGGGGCAATCCCCTCCTGTACCAGTCAGATCAGATCCCATTTGATGGTACAGACACACAAAAAAATAAAAACATTTCAAAAAAAATATATTCAGGATCTAACGGGAGGTGGTAATCATAGGTTGCACACTTTGATGGGTGGAGGGCGGGGTGGGTTAAGGCATTGGGAAAGATCTGGTGTGAAAAACAATGTACTCAGACTTTGTGAGTAAACCATTATTTACATATATGTTCAGGAGATTTCATATACCTTTATTCATTCTCACAACGTTAAGTTTACAGTCACCTGTGTTATAAAAGTGGGAAGGGAGTGTTCTCTTTCCCTTAACAACGTTGTTTTTAACAGTAAGCTTTTGAGAAGCCCTAATCTTGAGTCACGATTTTAGGGGAATAATTCCATTAGGTTCACTCATTCACCCTCACTGTGTGAGTCAGAGTCTCCTAGCTGGCCCTGCACTCATGTTCCAAGCCTCCTTCACGTGGGAGGTGATAACCCCTCTTTTTCCTGGGCAGACACAGGTACATTAGAACTGTGAGAGAGTAACTTTGGGGACAGCTGCCCCCTACAAACTGAGCTACTGAAGGTGCCTAGTTCATGTTCAGGAGACTTTCATGTACGAGTGTGCTTGGTCCGTGTGGAGCATGACTTCAGAGACACAACCACTGTCCTCACGATGCTTGTTGGTTTTCTCAGTCTTATGTTGTTACCGTGTTATGTACCATCAAGTTAAAACTGACTCATAACTCACCATCCAGCAGCTTTTCAGAGGCTGTAAATCACACGGGAGGAGAGTGCCCATCTTTTGTCCAGGGAACAGTTAGTTGAAGGATTCGAACTGCTTACCTTGTGGTTGGCAACGCGGCATGTTACCCTAAGGCCACCAGAGCCCCCTATTCTTAGGTAGACTAAGCCTGAGAATTGTTTCTATTCTCCATATGATGTGAGTCTCTGTATATGGGATTAATCCCGTAACCACTCAGAGCTTCAGTGGGGATAGTCGTTATCTGCTCTCACCTTCCCCGCAGGGACGTTGTGAAGATAAATGGTAGATGTTTGAAAGCACTTAGGGCCTTTAAAGAAGTAAGATTCCCTCTAAAGCCAGGCAGGGTTCTGTCATACTTGTCAGTGGAAGGACAGTGCTGTGGTGTCTGTAGTGTCAAAAAGTTGTCCTCCAAGGTCTCAGAAGGGAAGGAGTTTTCCAGTTTTACTTTTCTCAGTATTATTTATACAATCAAGTTCTCCACATCTGACAGCTATGTTTCTGCTACTTGAATACTAGAAGCTTCACCTGTATTTCAATTAGAGGAGAACAATCTGATGAAACAAGTTCTTTTTCTGATGAAGACGATTAGTCAGGGATAGGGGACATACTTCCCCCTTGATGCTGTGTCATCTGCCTTTCTCCCTCCCACCCCCTTCACCCCTCATCCCCAAAGTCATGAGGAACATCTACAGGCTGAAGCTTTTTGTTGTTAAATGCCGTTGAGTCAAGTATGACTCATAGCGACCCTGTGATAAATGAATCCCCAAACTGCCCTATCCTGTGCCCAACTTCAAGCATCTCCGGCACATTTGAGCCTATTGATTCAGACGCTGGGTCAGTTACTCTTGACGGTCATCTTCTCATACTCCGACCCTTCAACTTTGTAAGCATGGTGTCCTTCTCCAAGGACTGGCCCCTTCAAACAGCATGCTTATAAGAAAAACCTGTTTGTTCTCTTGGCAGTCCATGGAATAGTAGTACTTTTCTCCAACACCACAACTTAAAGGCATTGATTCTACTGTCATCCTTAGCCATTGTCCAACTTTGAGATGTGTAGCAAGCAACTGAGAAGACAATGGCCTGGATAAGGCACACCTTAGTTTGTAAGCAGACTATCTAGTTAGTTGCGCTAGTTAGTACTCTGGAGAGATCTTTGAGAGCTCATTTACCCAGTGTGACTCAGCTTTTGTATTCTTGATTGCTGGTACCAAGAGTATTATTGATCCATACAAGATGAAATTGTTGACAACTTCAGTCTCTTCTCCATCTGTTATAATGCCAGCTATTCGCCCGGTGATTACTTTTTCCCCCTTAGTTTTGAGAGGTAATCCATATTGAAGGCTGTAGTGTTCGATCTTCTGCAGCAAGCACTTCAAGTCCTCCTCACTTTCAGCGAGCAGCGTTGTTATGTGCATAAAAACAGGTCGTTAATGAGTCTCCAATCCTGAGGCTACATTCTTCTTCATAAAATCCAGCCTCTCAAATGATTTGCTCGGCACACACACTGAACAGGTGTGGAGAAAGGTGACAGCCCTGATACACATCTTTTTTTTTTTTTTAAATTATAAACCATGCAAGCGCTTGCTCTGTTCATATGACTGCCTATATGTTTTGCACGAACACAACGAAGTGTTCAGGGATTCCCATTCTTCTCAGTGGCAGCCATAATTTGTTGTGATCCATATAGTCAAATGTCCTTGTTGTGATTGTCGTTAAGTGCTGTTGAGTTGTAGATGACTCATAGTGACCCTATGAACGAAAGATCTGAACACTTCTATAACTTTCATTATTTCTCCAAGTTCATAGGGAGGCAAGCTGTTTTCGGAAGTGAGTGCCACTCCTGCTATTTAATTGGAGAGCTCCACCAAACACTGTCCACCATGGGTAACCATTATTGCATTTGACACATCAGTGTCACAGTGTTCAGCTTCACAGCCACCACGAGTTACCTCTGTTCAGCAAATGGACAGACAAGTGCTATACCCCTTAGAAGAATATTTGACCAATCCGCTTGCTCCAGACGACTTCCCAGCCTGAATTCCAGCCCCAAATATCTTTACCTAGTTAATAAAACACTGATAGACATACTTTTGGTAGTCTTTGCTTCCAGCCAAGATCCATCTGGCATCCAGCGATGATAGCGTTGATGTCATGTCCTCTTGAATTTCTAGTTATTTTAAAATAAACTTTAACAAGAGTTTGCTTGAAGGTGATATGATGTTGTTTGATAATGTCTGTACTCTTCTGAATCATCTTTTTTAAAAAATAAAAATTGACAACAGATTTGGATTTCCTTCAGACCACATTTTACCGATTTCTTGGTGAAAGACTTCAGAGTTCAGCCTGATAAGTGCATCGAGCGCTGTATCTTTTTATAGGAATATGCCAACTGGTATTCTGTCATTTTCTAAGGCCTTATTTTTTGCCAATGCCTTTAAGGCAGTTTAAACTTCTTCATTACCATTAGTTCTTGGTCATACGCTATTTTCTGAAATGGTTCCATGTCAGTTCTTTTGGGTACAATAACTGTAGTCCTTCCACTTTTGATGATTCCTGGATCATCCAAGCTATTGAGTTAATCATATGGATGTCTAATGCAAGTCACTCAGTTTGATTATTTTTTTTCTGCTCAGCGTCTCCTCTTTTAACAATTCAAAACATTTGCAAAATTCCCTCATTAATGTTTTATGTTGCTTAAGGAACATGCTTTCATTAACACTGATAATCTCTTATTTTTTAAAAAATAATTATTGAAAACAAGATCTCCTAATTATTTCATCTCTTGAAGTTTGAAAGGAAAAAATTGGAGTTAGTTTGCTTCTGGGTGAAAGGTTTTCTGAGTTAGTCACTTACAGATTTTACTTAGCATGCCGTTGACCGTATTCTTTCGGAGAATAAAATTTTGCTTCTCTTATCTCTGGTAAAGTGAGGTTACACAATGTGAAGAGTTAAGATTGTGAAAAGTTAAGGGACTCCTTGGCAGCTCTGTTTTAAGGTCAAGACGAAGTCTGTCTAGACTTCAGGAGTTTGTGTATCTTGTAGACTTACTCTGTTGATGTTGTGTGTCATTGGGTCAGAGTCCACCCATAGCTGAGCCCCTAACAGGTTTCTAGAGGCAGCAAATCACCATTGCCCATCCTTCTCCTGCAGACTAGGGGTGGATTTGAACCACATGTCTTTAGGATTGCAGTGCAGCTTCTTATCACTATGTCACCAGAGCATCTAAATGAGAATATAAAGACATTTTATCATTATTGTTTGATAATATAAAGATATTTTTTCATGACTTTTTAAATAAAATTATGTCATTTCCCATGGTGTCCTTGGCCCAGGTGTCTCAAAACAGGGATATAGCACAGAACCCTGAAGCAGTTCCTGAAGGAAAAGAAGAAACCAAGCCTTATCCTCCCACCCAGAACGGGCCAGGACTTCAGACCCCAGCCCAGCTGAACCAGCGCGGAGTGGAGCCCAGAGAGGCCGAGGTCCAGCGGGCGGAGGAGGAGCACAGGAAGGCCCTGGAGGAGGAGGAGATGGAGCAGGTCGGGCAAGCGGAGCGTCTGGAAGAGGAACACGATCCGTCGCCCGAAGAGCAGGAGCCGGAGTGGAAGGAGCAGCGGGAGCCAGACAAAGAAGCCAGGCCTCTGGA
>NW_006399838.1:10673561-10719450 GCF_000299155.1 Elephantulus edwardii
TGCCGGGGTAAGGGGGGCGCGTGCCGGGGTAAGGGGGTGTGTGTCGGGGTAAGGGCACGTGCTGGGGTAAAGGGGGCACGTGCCCCGGGGTAAGGGGGCGCATGCCGGGGTTAGGGGGCCGCATGCCGGGGTAAGGGAGGCGCGTCCTGGGGTAAGGGGGCACCCTCTTCCCATCTCCCCCACTGTGGGGCAGAAGGGACATGGCTTTGTTTTTAAAATCTACCCACATATGACAGACAGTCTTTGAGAAAGAAATTGGAGTGATTTCATGAAGTGTCAGTACACACTTAAGTGTCCTATTGTAATGTTCACAGCTAAGAGCATAACTGCAGACCAGTTACAATTTCACACATAGATACAGGCACCCACATATTGTGTGCTGTAGAGTCCGAACCAACCCATAGTTGACCCTCCAGCCGGTTTTCAGAGGTAGTCAATTTTGCAGATTGCCCTTCCTCCTCCCACAGAGCAACTGGGAGCTTCGAAGCACATCCCTTTGGGATTGCAGCACAGCTTCTTGGCACTAGGCCACCAGATATCTATATAAGGGCTGTTTTTAATTGTTTTTGGTCAAATGTTCTTCTTGGTCATATAACCCTGGTCTGTCCACTTGCTGTACAGAGGTAACTCGTGGTTGCTGTGAAGCTGAACACTGTGACACTGATGTGTCAAATGTGGTAACAGTTACCCAGGGTGGACAGTGTTTGATGTAGCTCCCTGATTAAAACAAGCTTGGAAGCAGGAGTGGCATCCACTTCAGAAATAGCTTCCTCTGGAAACCCTGTGAACCCGGAGAAAGGATAAAAGTCACGCAAGTGTCAAGGACTTTCATTCATAGAGTCACTATCACCTATGTCTCAACAGCACTTCAACAGCAATTATTCTTTGTTTCTTTGAAGAAAATGGACTCCCTGCTTTTCCACTCCAGTCTGGAATTTGACACGCTCTTTTTGGTCTCGTTCTTATGCTGAGTCTAAGATTGGTGTATACATCACTGGTTAATTAGCATGCCTAAGCCTTTAACATACATGGAAAAACCTTCCTTAGAGTTTCAGCTCACAAATTGCGCCAATTAGCGCGAGATTATCAAGTGCCCATTTATAGCGGAGCCCTTTGAACATAAATAGAGCTGGAAAGGTAGTTCTGTTGTGTTTTCCGTTGCTTTTGAAATGCAGCATATTGAAAATATTCACATGCAAACAAACGAGGCCGCTCAACCACTGAAAGCAAGAGAAATTGGAGGAAAATGGGACATTAGTATATGGATGCTGGTTGACCTTGAACTTTATGCCTCCAGAGTTTTTCATGATAAAAATAAAGTCATGGATACCCTCAAGGGATGACCTCTGACAGGGTGCTGCTTATAGAAACAAGGGGGGTGAAACTGTCTCACTGACTACAGTGAGATTGTCAGGATGGTCCAGTTCCTGGGGCAAAGGAGGAGATTCAGAGAAAGAGAGGGAAACTCAGAATAAGATGGATTGGCAAAGTGACAGTAATAGTGGGCTTGAGCCTATGAGGGATGGTGAGGACGGGATAGAGTGCAGATCTGCTGCTCACCGGGTCATTATGGGTCATGGTCAACTCCACAGCACCTAATGACTAAGACAACCTTCTACGGCATCTTATCTCTTATTAATGCCGCCTTGTTTCTTCCCTAGGTGTATCCTTCCACCCGGCCGGTTACCAAATTCCGATCCCCCTTCGAGGAGCAGTTAGAACAGCAGAGATTGGCCAGGAGGCGAGCAGAAGAGGCCCAGCAGCTGAGGGAACACCAGGAAGCTTTGCACCAGCAGAGGCTGCAGGGCCATCTGCTGTGGCAGCGGCAGCAGCAGCTTCGGGAGCGGGAGCTGGCCCTCCAGAGGCAGGCGCAGCGGCAGGAGGGCCCGCAGGAGCGGCCCCGGTAGGTCCCCCTTCCTTCCCCTCCTGAGGAGCCCACACAGCCCTCGGCTGGTTTTCATAAGCAGGTTCACAGTGACCCTCTGTCTGTGTGTGTCCCATGACCTTGAGGGGCTCAGATCTCAAGGAGCCCACATAGTATTTCTTGAGGATTAAATGCCAAATGTTGTTGTTAAGTGTCATCAAGTCGTAGACCACTCATAGCGACCCTGTGAACGAAAGACTTAAGCACTGTTCATAGAGTTTCCGGAGGCAAGTCATTTCAGAAGTGGATGCCCACCCGCTTCCAAGCTTGTTTTAATCGGGACGCTCCACCAAACACTGTCAATCATGGGTGACCATTATCACATTTGACACATCACTGTCACAGTGTTCAGCATCACAGCAACCACGAGTTACCTCTGTACAGCAATGCACAGACCAGTGCTATACCACTTAGAAGAATGTTTGAAAAAAACAACTTAAACCAGGCCTGAGGGCTGCAGATTAAAAATGCCAAGTGGTCATTTTTAATTTTTTTTTTTTCTGCTGAGAAGTTGGAATTTAGGTTTCAGAGCAGCCTGACGGGTGTAGTGCTAACTTTTTGTTTGAAAAAGAATTTTAAAATTTTGGAAAGACAGGTGGAATCTTTATAATGCATGACTATATAAGTTAATAATTTTTGACTCCTTTTTGAAAATGTGCTAAAAAATGTTGCTCATTACGACTTTCAAGAAAAATAACCTATGCCACTTAATTGATGTGAGTCAGTTTCTGATGTTTGCATCCTTTGCAGGCAACAAGCTCACTATGATGTTGTGGATAATGATACTGTTGAGGGAGCAGAAGATCAGGGCCCCCAAGAAGAGGAAGGAGGTGGTGAGTTGTTTTTGATGAGGAGTATTTAATAAATTCACTTGGTAAGATTATATAGGATCAGTAACACTGTATGCCTCTCTGATTAAGTGTGTCTTTACTTGTTGTCTGTTCTTCTTAATGAAATAATGAAAAACCTCACAACTGATTCCTTTAGAGTTGAAACTGGATTGTAGCTGACCCTGCTTTGGGTTTCTAACCCCTTAAATCACACAGGAGGAGATGGTCCATCTTTCTCCCATGAAGCCACTGATGGATTTGAACTGTCAGAGGGGTGTATCCTGTGGGCTAGTAAAGCCACTTCCTGGGGGCTAGTAAAGCCACTTCCTTCAGAGGATACCACCAGGGCTTCTTCCCCAAACAGTAGTGACAATGTTATGTAGCACAAGGTCATAACCAAAACATAACTGACCTTCTAGTGGGTTTTCAGAAACCATAAATTGCAAAGGAGGAGATTCCCAATCTTCCTTGTAGCAGCTGTTACATTAGAACTGTTTGATTTGGTGGTTCAACACCTAACCATGGTTTAAGTGCTTGGTAAACTTAGGTTTTTGTGACAAAGTGTTATAGGACTTTCATTATTTAGGAAACCTCTGTTTTTTCCCCCCTACCTTGAGAAGTCTAAATAACGTAAAGATCATTATCTTAAAATGTTTGAACGGATGTCAAAAGTAATACTCGGTTATGGTGAGCATCATGTATGTAGTTTATCAGTTACTGCTTCTTGTAGTCTTAGAATTAAAAAGTGACTGTCTCTGAAACACTAACATACATCTATGCATCCTTTCTGAAGAGTCTAATTACTCACACTTCCTAAGTAGCCTGTTGTGATTCTTTAAAACTCTTTATATGTTGTGATTTTGATGCTTAGAATGTATCAAAAGAAAATAGAGGGAATAGGCAGTATTACTGTACCAAAAAAGAATTGGACAGCACTGAACTATTTCAGGAAGTACCATCAGAGCAGCAGATAATGGGAGTGAAGCTGAACTGAAGGCAAGAAGTCCATTTGACATGTTTTACCTAACAGAATGCAGCCCTGGACACACCTACCAGTCTACGCTGGAAAAGATGGAGGACAGCTACCTGGCCCACTGATTGGAAGAAATCCATGTTTGTTCCAATTCCCAAGAAAGGTGATCAAAAGAATGTGGAAAATACTGAACTATATCATTAATATCACATGCAAGCAAAATACTGCTGCAGATCATTAAAGAATGGTTAGAACAGTACATAGAGAACTGACAGAAGTTCAAGCAGGATTTAGAAGAGGCTGTGGAACCAGAAATATCCTTGCTGATGTCAGCGCAATCATGGCTGAATGCAAAGAATACTTATGGTCTGTTGACTACGCAAATACATTTGACTGTGCGGATCATAACAAACTGTGGCTGACTCTGAGAAGAATGGGAATCCGAGAACATTTAATTGTGTTCATGTGAAATGTGTACCTAGAACAAGAGATTTTTGTGAACAGGACAAGGGAACAATACCTGGTTTAAAATTAAGAAAGGTGTGCATCAAGGTTGTTTACTTTCTCCTTAATAGTATATATGCTGAGCAAAATATTAAAAAAAAACAAACTGGACTCTGAAGAAGAATGTGGCATCAGGATTGGAGAAGAGTCATCAATAGCCTCTATTATGGAGATGACACAACCTTTCTTGCTGAAAATGAGAAGGACTTAAAGCATTTGCTGCAGAAGATTAAACACTGCTGTCTTCAAAATGGATTGCATCTCAATGTCAAGAAAACAAGAGTATCTCATCACTGGACATATAGATAAGCAACATCATGATAGATGGGAGAAAAGATTGAAACTGTCAACTTCATCTTTCTTGAATCCACACCAGAGTCGGTCCCCTTGATACCAGCAGTCAGGAGATGTATTGCACTGGGAAAGTCTATCATCAAGGATCTCTCCACATTATTGAGGAGTAGTGATGTCAGTTTGAGGACCAAAGTGGACCAGGTGCAGGCCATAGTATTTTCAGTCACTTGCTATGCATCTGAGAGCTGGACAGGGAATAAAGATGACAGTAATTGATGCCTTTGAGCTACGACATTGCAGTAGAGTGCTGCATATCCTATGGACTGCCCAAAGAACGAAGATGTGTCTTGGAGAAGGAGTAACCAGAATGAGCCTTAGAGGCAAAGGTGATAAAGCTTCACCTCACATTGTTTGAGCATGTTGCTAGGAGAGGCCATTCCTTGGAGAGGGATATCATACTTAGAAAGGACAGCAGAGGAGAGGAAGACCCTCTACCGGGAGAATTAGCAGTGTAACTGCAGCGATAGGCTTGGAAATGTCAGAGATTGTGAAGCTCGCCCAGGCTAGGACAAACTATGACTTAGGGTCACACTTGACAGCATCTAACAACAACAAACAACACAGCCACACAAGGTGCTCTCCTGGCACAGCGGTGAAGAGCTTGGCTGTTGACCAGAAAGTCAAGGATTCGCACCCAGTAGCTGCTCTGCGGAAGAGAGGCAGCCTGCGTTCTTCGTCTGTAAAGATTTATAGACCTGGAACCCCCATGGGCAGAGCGGTGCTCCTCTGTCCTTCAGGTCCACTGGGAGTC
Organism: Elephantulus edwardii; assembly: GCF_000299155.1. Lineage (NCBI taxonomy): Eukaryota > Metazoa > Chordata > Mammalia > Macroscelidea > Macroscelididae > Elephantulus > Elephantulus edwardii. Next base: position 10,678,898 of record NW_006399838.1, read on the forward strand.
AGAATAGACTTTTGACAGTTGGTTCAGGTTTTGGGTTTATTTTGGTTATTTATAGTTAAGAAATTACTTTCCTTATTTCTCCTATATAGCATTTTAAGCTCTTTTTTAAAATATTTTTATTATTTTTGTGTGTGTGTATCGTCAAATCAGATCTGACTGGTACAGGAGGAGGTTGTCCCTCCTTCTCCAGCAGAGCATCTGGTGGATTCAAACCATGCATCTCTGGGATTGCAGTGCAGCTTCTTGCCACTAGGCCACCAGAACTCCCTGCATTTTAAGCTCTTTTGTTCCATTATCAGCAAGACTACAGAGTGATTTGTTCCTTCCTTTTGTTTTTTTAATTTTATTTCTTTTTTAAATTTTTTACTGGTTTACATACAAAGTTCATAAAGTTCATATATATTGTTTTTCACACCAGACCTTTCCCCATCCCTCCCTCCACCCATCAAATTGTGCAACCCTGTATTTAAGCCCCACCTCCCCTCAACGGGTCTTCGTACTCATTCTACATTAATGGTCCTGTATAATACTTGTTTTTATGAGACTGAGTTCGTTCACTCAACATAATACTCTCCAGTCCGTCCCATGTTAGGTAATAATTTACAAAGTTATTGCTCCTGCGTGCTGCATAGCATTCCATTGTGTGAATGCACCATAATTTCTCAATCCATTCCATTGTGGTTGGACATCGGGGCTGTTTCCATGTTCTTGCGATGGTGAATAACGCTGCTATGAACATTGGTGTACAAGTCTCCATTTGTGCCTCAGCTCTCATTTTCTCAGGGTGTATTCCAAGCAGTGGAGTAGCTGGTTCTCCTTCCTCTCTTTAATAAATCCCTCTCTGTACACTTGAATCCTGAAGGCAGGTTACTCTGCATACTCATTTTGTAATTTAAGTGCTTTAGACATATTTAAACTTTCATCTTAGGTCTCACCTATTTTTAAAATATTTGTTCTTTCTGTATATTATTAAAATTATCTTGACCTAAGCTTCCTTTTTGCTCCCCCACAACCAGTATGTCTGCATGAGTATAAATGGGTTCATCTCTGTCTCGGCTGGCATCATCATTTCCTCATCAGAGGGTGCAGGACGGGGCTGTACTCGTTACGCTCTACACAGGGCTTGCTCTCTCTTTCCTTTGCATTTCCTGAGACATAATCACATTCTTCTTTTGATACTTGGCCATTTCTTATGTTACCAAAAGGCAGTTGGTAATTTCAGTAGTGTGCAGCTGAGTGAGTTTTATCTAGAAGAGCTCTTGTTGTTGTTGTTGTTGTTGTTGTTTGGTGCCATCAGGTCGTAGACGACTCATAGCGATCCTATGAACAAACGACCTGAGCACTGTTTGTACATAGAGTTTCTGGAGGCAAGCCATTTCGGAAGTGGATGCTGCTCCTGCTTCCAGGCTTGTTTTAGTTGGGAAGCTCCAGCCAACACTGTCCACCATGGGTACCCATTACCACGATTGGCACATCACTGTCACAGTCTTCAGCATCTCAGCAACCACGAGTTACCTCTGTACAGCAACGCACAGACCAGTGCTGTACCACCTAGAAGAATGTTTGACAGGAAGACAATTTGAACCTGGCCGAGGGCCGCAGATGAAAATCACCCACCTTCGGCTTGGTAGCAAGGAGCATGGTGGTGTGAGCGCAGGAATCGTGGCAAGCTTTTGGAGTCGAGTGCTTTTCTGGGCATGTGTTTGTTTGTTAGAAGAGCTCTTACTTTTGCAAGATAGTTTCCCCTCCCCAAAAGAAAGCAATGCCTGTTAGATTGACTTTGTTTTGGAGGGTTAAAGTGGTCCCTTTAGATGCAAAGTCTAGAACTTTATTCAGTAGAGCTGAGATCTACTGTCCCAGGTTGAGCTGATTGGAAGGAGGAGAGAGCACTGTGGGGTTTGGGAGTGGAAGGAAGATTACTGTTGGGCTCATTTTGAGCGGATTTCTGTTTCCTTGCTTCATTAGCCTATGAAAGAGACAGCCAGCACCAAGATGAAGCTGAAGATACCAGACATGAACCTCAGGAACAGAGGCGCCGAGAAGCCAACCCAGAGTCTGATGCAGATGTAAGTGTCTTCTCTTTTGGCCTTAACAGGTGATAATTTACAGGGTGGACAAGAACCGTGCACGTTGACCACCATGAGTCTGCCTCTGGATGCGTCTGCCTCACCAGTACAGAAGGAAGGCGTACGACGTGAACAATGTTCTTGACCGTACACCATGATCTGTGTGTAAATAATAGCAGTGAGTTAAAGGTTACTCTGGGAAAAGTCCTGTGAGGGTTTAAGGTTAATAAAAGTAAAATGAAGAAAAACAAAATTGAGAGGAGATGAAATAGGCATAGCACTGAAGAGTACAGAAAAAAGCAAGTGTCGGAGTTGGAAAGGGACTCAGAAAGGAAATGCACCCTTCTTGAGTGTGGCCAGCTTGATATCTAGGGCTTTCTATGTGTCATGTGACTTTCTCTAAAATTCCCAGCATTCCAATAGCTCATTTTAATAAATACAAGGATAAAGGATTATGGCTTGAGAAACAAAACGTATTGCCGAAATATCATATTGTTGTTATTGTTATGAGGTGTCGAGTATCTTGTGACTCATAGCAACCCTATGTACAAAAGCTCTGAACTCTGCTCTGTCCTGTGCCAATCTTATTGTCTCTAACACACGAATCGTGCTAATCCAGTTGCTGAATCAGTCCATCTCATCGAGGATCTTCCTCTCTTGTGCTGTCCCTCCAAGCATGATGTCCCTCTTCAAGGACTGGTCCCTCTTTGCAACATGCTCAAAGTATGTCAGAGGAAGCTTGAGAATCCTTGCTTCCAAGGAGCAGCCTGGCTTCATCTTCTCTCAAACAAACCTGTTTGTTCTCTTAGCAGTCCATGGAATATTCAATATTTCTCCAGCACCACAGCTCAAAGTCATCCATTCTCCTTCTATCATCCCTAGTCATTGTCCAGCTTTCTGAAATATGGCAAGTAATTGCAAAAACTATGGCCTGGATCATGTGCACTTTAGTCTCCAGACTGACATCATTACCACTGCTTGTCAGTTGCCATTGCTTTTCAGTACTCTGGAGAGGTCTCTGACAGCAGACTTTTCAAGTGCAATTCGTCTTTTGTTTTCCTGGCCACTAGTACTAAGAATGTTGATTATGAAGCCAGTCAAACTAAAGCTGTTAACAAATCTCAATCTCTTCACCATCTATCATGATGCTACCAATTGGCCCAGTAGTGAGAATCTTTGTTTTCTTGGTATTGAACTTCAGTCCGTATTGAAGACTTCAGGTCCTCCTCAGTTTCATCAAGTAGGGTTATGTCATCTGCATAACATAGATTGTTGGGTTTTTTTTTTTAATTTTTTTCTTTTTTTTATTATTATTTTGTGTATATGTGTCTGTGTACCATCAGATCAGATCTGACTGGTACAGGAGGAGATTGTCCCTCCTTTCCCGGCAGAGCATCTGGTGGATTCGAACCATGCGTCTCTGGGATTGCAGTGCAGCTTCTTGCCACTAGGCCACCAGAGCTCCCCAATAACATAGATTGTTGGTGAGTCTTCCTCCAATCCTGATGTCACATTTCTCTGATTAACAGATCTGTTCTGCACATAGATTGAAAAGATACGGAGATAGGACATATTCCTGGTGTCCAACCTTTCCGATTTTGATTTTTTTTTTTTTCAAGAAAATATTATTAATAGGGTGGATGGGTGGAACCGATCTTGATTTTAAATACCATGATGCTGTAGAAAAATTAGAATGTACATGTATAAAGCCCTAATAATCAGGAACACACACACACACACACTCACGAGATACATTTAGGTGAGCTATCCAAGGACTAGACGACAAGCAAATGCTGAAAGAGTAGGTCTTCTAGATTTATGCATAGATGGCTTTTTTTCCCCTGACTCCCTTTCACTCTCATGTTATTTTTTTTACTGAGAAATAAAACAATGACATTTTGAAAATCCGATCTATGCTGTTATTATATGCCTTATGTATTTAGATCCAGACCCAACTAGTTGGATGCCTCACAGTTCTTTCCAACTCCTGTTGACCTCATTGACAGAGTAGAACTGCCTCGGTGGGTTTTCTAGTCTTTAACCTTTATGGGAGTGCATCATCAGAACTGTCTTCCCTGGAACCACTGAGGGGATGTGAACCACTGACCTTTCAGTAAGCAGCCCAGTGCTTAACCGGTGGACTCATGCATAGACTTCCCTTGCTGGTTGTTGAGAAAAGCTTCCTGTTAGCTGCTGAACCCACCTTGAGACAAACAGCTTTGCCACTGTGATATAACAAAACAAGGAATGCCAGTCCTAGGATACTTTTAGGAAAGAACACGAGTGAGAGAACAGGCGTGAGAGGAGATGCATGAGAAGGGCTAAGGCAGAGGCACAGTGGAAGGTGAATGAACCAGTTACTGAAGAATTGGAAATACTCCGAGCAGCTGTATTAACCTGCTTCCGTTACTCCTCCAGAGACCAGTTATTGTCAGTGTGTGACCCAAAATAAAACTTGGCCCCTTTTCTGTCATGCCTTTTTTTAAATTAGAAATTGTTAGCCCTGCCTATCCCTCCCTTAACAGATTTTTTTCTTTATTAACCGTGACTATCAAACATTACTTATTACTTGATTAGAGTTGTTGTTATGTGCTGTCCTGTCTCCTGCGACTCATAGTGACCCTACGTACAACAGCCTTAAACCCTGCTTTATCGTGCACCAATCTTATTGTCTCAAACACACCTATACCTATTACCCCAGTCACTGAATCAAATCTATCTCATAGAGGGTCTTCCTCTCCTGCGCCGTCCCTCTCCAAGGACTGGTCCCTCCTTATATCATGTCCAAAGTATGTCAGACGAAGCCCCAGAATCCTTGCTTCCAAGGAGCAACCTGGCTTCACGCTCTCCAGGATAAACATGTTTGTTCTCCTAGCAGTTATCAATTTTTATGAATGTCTGTGAAAAATGTGAGCCTTTTGCAAAAGATGTTTGATACTTTTCTCCCCTAAAGAAATTAATTTTTCTTATGCTGCCACAAAGCTTTGTTTTGATAAGACACAAAAAAGAAATTCATGTAACAAGAGATTATGGAGCAATTGGAGCTTAGTGTGAAGCTGAGGAATTGTCACTCCCCACATCACCACGGACGTGCCATCGGCACTTGAGTCAAGTACAGGGACAAGGACATGTGGATCATACGTCAGCTGAGATTCCAGCAGGCTCTTGAACAGGTTTAAAGCTCTTTAATGAACTGAAGAAGAATTTTGTTGTCCAGAGGACACTCACAGAGACTGAATTGTACCCTCTGGCTTTTCATTCTCCTGGAAGCATTTGATGCCTCAGCAGGTGCCCTGTTGATGACACTGGAGAGATTAGGGAGCTCACACACGCATCAGTGTTTTCACCCATCTCAGTCTTTCAACTTCTCAATCTTTATGAGGAAAGTGTATTATCGTGAAAGGTGCTATAAGATCTTAAGTGGGAGATAAGAATAATTCTAAAGTTGGAAGTATGAAGGCCATTTACTGAATGCACCCACTGAGGACTACTTGGGAGGAGTGGTAGGTGGAGGTATTTCTCAGAGTCTGTCCACAAAGATTGGATGCGTTCAGTCATTTGTCCTCCTGTCTCTGACCAGTACTGCGTCATAGACTTTTGAGTTAGTCTTGCTCTCATCTGGTCTCCTTTCAGAACTTCTTGGACCCTCCTGGTATGTGTCTCCTTTCAACTACTTGTCACCCGCCCCCCACCAAACAGAACAAAAGCCCAGCTGCTGTCAAGTCGACACTGCCTCCTGGCGAACCCTTCTGTGTGAGAAGAGATTAGAACTCTGCTTCAAAGTATTGTCAGTGGCTGATTTTTTTTGTTAAATAGGTTTTTTTCTTCTGAGGCACATCTGGGTAGAATGGAACTTCCAGTCTTTTTCTTTAGCATCCAAGTATAGTAACTGTTTGGATCACCCCCACGGGCTCCACTTTTCACCTCAAAACTCAAAATTCCATTTTGCTACCATGAAGTTGATTTTTGTAAGGTCATAGAACTCTATATTGAATTTCCAAGGCGCTATAATATATATATATATAATTTAAATTTAATTCTCCTTCTTTCACGCAACATGGACTTAGCAAATGCAGTAACTGTAGTTGTTTTGGTGCTGATATTATTGTAAAATAAACAATCAAAACAGTTATTTCTTCCTACTAGTTAATAACCCATGATTGAATTAATATACCTGTTTAGTGGACTCAATGGCCATGATGTTCATTTTGCATTGCTAGATATTTGGTAGGAAAAACATCTTTTGTTTCTGAGATAGAAATGTTTGGGGGAAAGTGTTTCTTCCTTGCACTCCTTTTCTATTTCATTTTTTAAAGTCTTTCTCTCCTCTTTTTCCTTCCTTTCCCCTCTTTCTTCCTCTGCCATGTCTCCTTTTTCTTTCACTCTGTCTCCTTCCATCCTTCTTTCTTTTTTCCCTTGATTTTCCTGCAGTTACTCCTATAAATTGTATTTCGTTCACACACATTGTGTTTTATCCAATCATGTTTCCGGTCATTATTACTGATTGTTGCCTTACCAAGTACAGCTTGCTCGGCTCCACAGTCAACACCCTTAACACCAGCAGGCAGGAAATCAAAAGATGAATTGCATTGGGAAAATCTACTGTCACAGACCTCTCCCGAGTGCTGAAGGGCAACAGCGTCTATCTAGGTACAAAGGTGTGCCTAATCCAGGCCATGATCTTCTCAATTACTTGTTATGCTTCAGAGAGTTAGACAGTCACTAAGGATGACAGAAGAACAGATGCCTCTGAGTTGTGGTGCTGAAGAAGAGTCTTGAACATACCGTGGACTGGCAAGAAAAGCAGTCTGTCTTGGAGAGGATGAAACCATGTCTCTGTGGAGGCTAGGATTTTGAAGCTCTCACATACTTTGGACACGTGGCCAGGAGAAATCGGTCCTTGGAGAAGGACATCGTGCTCAGAAGGGTAGATTGACAGTGCAGGAGACAGAGACCTCAGGATGAGATGGATTGATACAGTGACTGGGGCAGTGGGGGTTTTGTTGTGTCTGAGTTAGTGAGACTGGCTCAGGACGGGGAAGGGTTCAAAGCTGCTGTACACAGGGTCACTGTACTTCGCAGGTGACTCAATGGCTCATAACAACAATAACACACTATGACAGGTTTGGAAGCAGGAGTGGCATTCACTTCCTAAACAACATGCCTCCAGAAACTCTATGAACTTTGATAAATGTCCAAAGTTGTACAGGGGTTTCAGACCTTTTGTTCGTAGGGTTGCTGTGAGTCGTGCTCCACTCACAGGCAATCAACAACAACATTATCAAATCCCGTCTCCACCTTGCCTGTTCCTTCATCAACACCCTATCTGTCCACTGATCTCTGATGTCCTAGTGCCTTTTCTTTCCTCCCCGTCTCCTGCCCTCCCCTGCCGCCTTTGGACTGTTATGCACTTGCTGATTACATTCGCCCTATTGTCTTTTCATCAGCTCTTCCAGGTTGATCCTCCCTCGTCCTTACCCTCTGCAGTGTTCATTGCCTTACATTCTATTTCTGCTCTCTCCTTCCGCTCCTCTCCCCAGTAACCCTCCTATTTTCACAGTCGTGGTCTTAAGCAGTATTTGTCTTTTTGTAATTGAGCTCTTTCATTCAGCATAATGTCCTCTAGACTTGTCTATATTACATAGTATTTTACACAGTTTTGTTCTTTAGTGCTGTGTCATATTTCTTTGGGTGAAATATATCACAGTTTATCTATTTGTTAACAGACATTTGGACTGTTCGCATTTTCTTGCTATTCTGAAAAATTCTGTGATGTACATGTTGTTATTGTTTGGTGCCGTCAAATTCAGTATGACTCATAGCGACCGTATGAACACCAAACCTGAACCCTGTCCTGTCCTGTGCCGTCCTCCTCATCCTCAACACACTTGAGCTTGTTGCCACAGTCACTGTATCAAACCATCTTGTTCAGAATCTTCCTTTCTTTCACTGACGTCCACCTTTCCAAACATGGTGTCCCTTTCCAAGGAATACCGTCTCTAGCAGTGTGCCTAAAATATGTGAGGCAAAGCCTTACTGACCTTTCCTCTAAAGACACTCGGGTTCCGCTTTTCCTAACAATGTCTCTTTGTTCTTTTGGCAGTCCATGAGCTACTCAGTACTCTTCTTTAACACCACACCTCAAAGGTACTGATTCTTCTTCTGCCATCTTTATTCATTGTCCAGCTTTCAGATGAGTTAAAAGACTGTGACTTGAACCAGGCACATGTTAGTCTATAAACTGACATGATTGCTTTTGAGGACTTTGTAGAGGTCCCTGACACCAGACACTTGTCTCTTGATATCCTGTCTGCTGGTGCTGAGGTGTTGAGCGTAGACCCAAATAAGATGAAATAATTGACAATTTCAATTCTTTCTCCATCTATCACCATGTTGCATATTGGTGTAATGGTGAGAATGAATTTCTTCTTGATGTTAAGAGGTAATTCTTATTGAAGGCAGTAGTCTGTGATCTTCTACAGCTTCTTCACTTTCTGCAAGCGAGGTTTTGTCATCTACATAACACAGATTGTTCATGAATATTCCTCCCGTCCTATGTCTCATTCTTCTTTAACTTGGCTGTCCTAGTGACATCGCTCTTCCCTATTTTCCACCCCTTTGCCCCCTTTCTCTTCCCCTTTTGGTCTTTTATACACATCTTACTAGTTACCCTATTTTTAGAATATGCAATATTTTTATATTATGCAATATTTGTCCTTATAAGACTAAGCTAGTTCACTCAGCACAATGCTCTCTAGACTCTCTGGTGTGTTTTATATATATATATATATATAATATTTTTATAAAATCATTGCTCCTTGTTGCTGCATAGAATTTCATTGTGTGAATATACCACAATGTGTCCATCTGTTTGTTGATGGGCTTTTGCACTGTTACCATTTTCTTCCTATTGTGAATTCTGTTGCTGTGTACAGAGGTGTACAAATCTCCATTTGTGTGTCTGTTCCATTTTCCTTGGATTATATTCCTGGCAGTGGAATAGCTGGGTCCTATGGGATCACCATGTTCACTTTGCCAAATTGCCTTCCAGAGAGGTTTCATCATTTTACAGTCCAACCAGTAGTGCATGAGAGTTCCAATCTCTCCATATCCTCTCCAACATTTATTACTCCCTGTCCTGTGAAACTTAGTCACTGCCACTGGAGTGAGATGATTTGTCATTGTTGTTTTGATTTGCATCTCTCTGATTGTTAGTTATTTTCAGTATTTCTTTATGTGTCTGTTGTCCATCCATATATGTTCCTTTGTCAATCGTCTTTCCATCTGGTTTGCTTATTTTGTGATTGGGTTATCAGTCTTTTTGATGTGGAGGTCCTGAAATAGTCTGTAACTGTTCATTATAAGACCCAAGGCCCTTGTCTGAGATGGTATTGCCAAATGAAATTCCGTAGTCTGTAGGTTTTCTTTTCACCCAATTATAAAAAGTTTTTGATGCACATAGGAGCTCAATTTCTAGAATGCCCCATTCCTCAATTTTGTCCTCTTGGTTATGCATTTCTTGCTATATTTGCAAGTTTGTTTATACCATTGACTAGTACTTATAAGTTTGACTCCATGTTTTCTCTTTATGATCTTTATGGTTTGGGGGCTCTACCCCTAGGCCTCTGATCCACCTTGAGTTGCTTTTTATGTAGCGTGTAAGATGTGGCTCCACCTTCAGCTTTCTGCAGGTGTCCAGTTTTGCCAGCACCATTTCTTGAAGACAGAATTCCATTTCCCCACTTGATAGACTTTGTGTTATTGTCAGATACTCATTGCCCATAGGTAGATGGGTTAATTTCCAGGTTCTCAACTTTGTTCCACTGGTCTTTGTGTCTCTCTTATTTTGGTTTGCATGTCTTGGCTCATGATTGGGAACGGTGCTTCTTGCGTTTGTTAGCTATTCGAATGTTCTCCTTTGTGAAGAATCCTGTCATGTCTTTTGGCCATTTGTAATTGGGTTATCAGTTTTTTCCTTATAGAAGCATTGTATTCAGTAAACTTTAGTTATGAGTCCCTTATCGGAAATGTCATTGCCAAATATTTTTTCTCAGTCTGTGGGTATTCTTTTTACTCTTGTGAAAGTTGTTTGATGCGCACAGGGATTCAATTTTTAGAAGGTTCCGTTTGTCAATTTTAGTCTCTCGTGGTCATGCATTTTCAGCTGTTTGCAAGCCTGTAGACTCAGCCCTTCTAAATTTTTCCCTATTTTGTCTCCAGTGATCTTTATAGTTTTTGCTTTTACCCCTAGTTCTCTGATCAGTTGAGTTGGTTTTTGTGTATGGATTGTGATGTGAATCCAGTTTAAGATTTTTACAGGTAGTAGGGAGGGTGGCCTAGTGGCAAGAAGCTGCAGTGCAATTCCAGATTTCTGCAGGTAGATGTCCAGTTTTGCCAGCACCATTTGTTAAAGAGGTTGCCACTCTCCTATGTAATGGCTTTCATTTCCTTGTTGAGTATGAATTGACTGCAAGTTGATTTCTGGGTTCTTGATTGCTTTCCATTGATTTATGTACCTGTCATTGTACCAGTACCAAGCTTTTTTGATTACTATGGCCATGTAGAAGATTGTGAGATCAGAGAATGGGATGACTCCTCGGCTAGAAATCTTAATAGGAGGAGAGCATCTGTCTTTCTCCTTTGCAGTTGCTGTTGGATATAAACAGTCAGAGTCTTTTGATTAGCTGTGGACTCTTCCAGTAAAGTTACTTACTTTTCACCTGTTTCAACTTCAAATTGATTGCCAGTGATTTAGAACCAAGTCATAGCTGATTTTCCGATGGGTTTTCAAGCTATAAATCTCTTGGGAGGAGATTGCCCATCTTTTTTTCCAGGAAGCAGCTGGTAGATTCAGACTTTTGAGTTGGCCGTATAATTCCCTACCCGCTAGTCAACCTGTTTACAACTTAGAAATTGTTTGGAAAGGGAAGTTTGGGTAAAACCCAGCATATTTGTGAAAAGTGTTACCATTTCCCCATCCAAATTAGCCATTTTAATTTATTTTTATGTTTTTTCTTTATGTTTGGTCTTTTTTTCTGCCCTGTTTTGTGACTTTTGTCAGCTATTTTTCTTGTCTGTGCGGTCGTATTTTATATTATTTTCTATCCTAGGGTTTTTAGGACTATTTGGGAATCATTTGCAAGAAAGAAGTACTATCTGCATTTCAGTCTGATTCATCAATGTCTGAAAAATCAAGATTTCTAACTTTTAAAAGACAGATAGATACCTATGAACCTTGGTCAGGCTAGATTCGAGCAATTTAAGGAAGGATTTCATTTTTATTTCCCTCGTGTGTGGCCTTTCAAGTGATATTAAACTTGATCCCTAGTTTTGAAGTGGGGGGTTCACTTTTTATTAAACTTTTTTTTAAATTTTTTATTTTATTATATTTTGTGTGAGTGTACCGTCAAATCAGATCTGACTGGTACAGGAGGAGATTGTCCCTCCTTCCCCGGCAGAGCATCTGGTGGATTTGAACCGTGCACCTCTGGGATTGTAGTTGCAGCTCCTTGCCACTAGGCCACCAGAGCTCCCCAACTTTTTATTAAACTTTTACAGCGGGCAGCTGCCGAGGATATAAACCCAGCCGATGACCCGAATAATCAGGGAGAGGATGAATTTGAAGAAGCCGAGCAAGTGCGAGAAGAAACTCTCCCAGATGAGAACAAGGAGCAGAAACAGAATCCTCAAAAGCACGAGAAGGCAGAAATGGAGGAGCATTTGGTGGTAAGCAGGTGCCTCAGCGCAGGGGGAGTGCAGCTTGCGGGCTTTAAGAAACTCTTGCCTTTTGTGAAAGGTTAGTCCCTGTGTACACTAACCGAAAGCTTAGCCACTCTGGCTTATGGGATTGTAGGAAATACTCCTGTCCCGTGAGAGAGGCAGCAATAGATCACCTGGGCTTTGTGCTGGAAAGGGTTGTTCCTCATTTCCTGGCCACTGATGCATTCAGAGTGCACTTCTCATGGGCGCATGCCCCTTCTTCTTGTCAGAGCACATAAAACCCATCTCGAGCACACGGTAACATAAGCCTCTCCTTTTGTTTCCACAGATGGCAGGAAATCCCGACCAGCAGGAAGACAATGTCGATGAGCAGTACCAGGAAGAGGGAGAAGAGGAGGTAGTGACATTTAATGCAGGATTCTGATAAGATCACTTGGCCGCTCACGCGAGGCTCTTGCATGAAGCAAAGGAGCATTGTTTTTGACGCATTTTGTCCAGAAATGTTTAGAAAGAGCCAAGCAAGGTTAAAAAAAGACAGGTGGTTGGAAGAGGAAAAAGGTCACAGAGGTAGAGACATCCAGTTAGAACAGAATAGAAATCGGGGAAAGGAATCCACATTTCTCACAGGAAAATGGAGTTAAGAATACTTCTGACTTTCCAGGAATTGTGGATGTAGATTTATAGTCTTTTGTAAGAATGTTTTCTCTTATCGCTTTCTCATAAAAGAGAAAAGAACAAAGCACTTTATGTTGGGGAGTCTGGCCTCACGCCTGCACTCTCTCTGAAGGAATCTGCACCGTACCCGCATCACAGCGTATTCTGCAGTATTCATTGGAATAAACTTGACTCTCTTGGAACATTTGACAGTGTTCTATTACTCCTTTCGCCATCTTCACTCAGAAGATTTTACTATCTTAATTGAAATTCAGTAATAAAAGGGAAAATATACGAGGCACTCGGTTGAATAAAATGAATTTGAGTAAGATTTTTTTATTTTGTCTTTTTAACTTGCTTTGTATTGTGAACTTCAAGAATATTACTTTTCATATAGCTTCTCTGTTAGTGTCGCATTCATTCAGTGCGTTGATGAGAGCTGCTTGTAGCAGATTAGTTGAAGCGTCCCACTATGAGAGCGACTGAAGCTCAAAAAAAAAAGACTAGAAAAAGAAAACCCAAAATTCCTGCTATTGAATTGATCCCAACTCAGTACAACTCTCCATAGAGGTTCCCAGAGTTTAAGTCTTTGAGAGGAGACTTTCTTTCTCCCATAGAGAGGTTGATGGATTCAAACCACTGACCTTTTGGTTAATAGTCCAATGTGTACTATACAACCAGGGCTCCTTCTGCTGAAGCCCACCTAGTACCTGGGAAGAGGAGGTGGTTGCTATCTCTTTGGGCCCAGTTGATATTTCTGAAATTTCAACACAGTTGAAGTGTTATAATTTAAAGCTTGGATCTTTCGCTCTTACCAATACATGGCGTAGGCTGCATGAGTGAATGGCCCAGTGGCAGCCAGGACCTGAGGCAATCTGCCCAGGATGTATGTACGCCTGCTGCCCTCACACACACAGCTCGGTGGTCAGGGCTGGGTTTTGGCTCTCAGTGTGATTGCCAGCTTTTCAGAGCTAATGATAAATTTGTGTGCTTAGCCCAGGAAACCAGGAAAAGCTATAGCTCTTTATGACCACTGGCAACTTCTCAAGTGAGATGTTTTGCTCTCTAGCTCTTTCTCATCCTGGTGGTCATCTTTCTCAGGGCCCTGTTCTGGCTTCACAAAAGAGTGCTTTAGAAAAAGTAGCCGCCTTGAATATTAAGACACTGAGAAAGAAAGTGATACTCAGTCCAGGCTTCTCTTGTAAGAGGACGTCTTTACTGTTTTGTTTTTTTGTTTTTTTTTTCATTATGTCAGACGCCAGGAATCTATGAGATTAGAAAAGGTTCACCGCGACTGCTTTTTAAAAATTCAGAAGAGTAAACATGAAATTTTAATCAGTAAATGCTGATTCGTTTTCACTTCTGTATTATCATCCGTTAAGGTGGAAAGAGAAATTCTTAGAGCCAAGAGAGCCCAGGGGTGGAAAGGAAAACAGAGGAGAAATGGTGAGAAAGCAGAAAGAATTGTTCTTACAGTGAATGCCTCGGAAACAGATCTGTTCATCTCCTATGTGGACTGGTGAACTGAGAGCCAGACTCCTTTTCTATGCCAGCATCGAGCCCTAGGCTCTAATTGTTTTTAAAGTTCTCTGTTCATTTCCTGTTTGTAGGATTGGTGCCCCTGCTTTCTACTCCCCTTTTTTATGGGTTGCGAATTGCCATGTCTCTTTCTTTTGGAAGAGTTCTCTGTTGTTCTTACAGGACGATCAGTGTGCCTTGACACTGCACTGGGCATTTCCCCCTGTGTGTCCATTGCTCTGACAGTGAGTGCTATGTTTTGCTATTCAGTCTTGATCTGATTGGCTGTTGGATTTTCACACCTATTTCCAGGGTTCCCCGTTCTTTACTTGACAGGACAGGAGAGTGCTTCTCAGATACTTTACAAGCACAAGTGATGGTTACAGATGATAGAAAACAGACTTCAGCAAAATGAGAAAAATAAAGGGAGAGTTGAGAACATGCATCACGCTTGTCTACAGGTGTAAGCTTATGCAGCAACTTCTGTGGAAACACTCTTAAAACAGTACAATGCTATGTGACTTGTGAATTGTTTCTGTCTCTACTAAATCTCAAGGAGCTCTGGTGGTGTCATGCATTACACGTCTGACTGTTAATCGAAAGATCAGAGGTTCAAATCCACCAGTTGCTTCAAGGGAGAAAGATGTGCTGTGTCCCTCGTGTAGCCTCAGAAATCCAGCAGAGGGTCAAGTGTCGGTGTGAATTCATTTGACAGCCGTGGATAACGGGCATTAACTCAATCTTCCCCTTCTTGTTCCCACTACTGACCACTAAGAGGCGCTGCTGCTGCTGCCCTCAGTTCCTCTATTTTTTTCATCCAAATCAAAACTTCCCTCAGTATCTGTTCTTGGGGAGAAACTGTACCTTGCAGGATTTCATTTGTTCAGGGGTACAGCTCACAAAAATGATAGATTAGAACCCTCAGAATAAAAGACCAGAAACAAGTGACTTGTTGGAAATTTGCACTATCTTTCTCTTCTTAGTGTACCAGGGTTGCCCTTCTAAGATGTCAAAATGACAGTTATTAACAAGCATTTCTTGTTTGTTTTTAGAAATCGTGGACAGGAAATATTTATATGTTGACCCTATCTCCTTATTACTTACATTCTAGATTCATTAAGGGAAAACCCCAAACATCTAGTCACAAGAAAACAAAGATTCCCTGCTTAGTACAAGTGGTGAAGTGCTTGGCTGCTGTCCGAATTGTTAAGTTCTAATCTCCCAGAAGCACCTCAGCAGAAAGACCCGGTGAACTTCTTCCATAAAATCATACTGCTGGGAAAATCTAAAGTCAGTTCTTCTCTGACGCACCTGGTGACACCATAAGTTGGAATTGATTCAGTAACAGCTAGTTTGAAGTTTTTTGGTTTAAGAACAAACCAGACAAATTGGACCATCGCAGAAAAGTACTTGCTGTACTTCAGAATGAATTAAATGTACAAAAACCTGAGTGCCTCAGTTTACCTGATTAACTAAAAAGAGGTTGATCTGAACACTTTGGAGAGCACAAGCAAAAGGTTATATGGCCACCCTCAGAGGTCACACGCATATATAAGCCATGGGACCACCACATTGGGAAGTGATCAAGTCAGAAACTGCCCTATTAAACATTTCTCAGCCAGCGTGGAGTTCATCATCACAGTCAAGGTTGCTGTAGGCCTTTCATTTGTCACATTGCACCCATTTCTTTAGACCCTCTTTGGAATTACTCAGAGTTCAGCTTTTCTCATTCCTGTTTCATTCTGTAATAGATTTAATATGTACCTATACAGGCATGTTTGCCAGAGCCAGTTTCAAACCCAAGGTACCTGTTGTTTGTTGATTACACTTTGCCAAATCATACGTGGCTCATTTCTGAAATAACTGAAAATGTTACATTTTAGAGGAGAAAAAATGAGTGAGGAGGAGCAGGGTTGGAAAGATTTTGACAAAATGTGTCTGCTTCAGAAGAATTCTAAAGGTCAAGTATGGAAGATATAAAGGAGGAACACTCGGCTGCTGGCTTTGCATCTAAACATTTTTAAAATCGCTTAGAAAGTGGATGTGTCTCATTTAGTTAGCTTCCTATTATCATAATAGTAACCTTATGCAATATTTGTCCTTATGTGACTGAGATATTTCACTCGGCATGGTTCCTGAGACATTCTTAACCTAGCATCTCTTGTCACACAAGGGGAGGAAAAAAACCCCAAGACAAACAATTAGTCTCAAGTGTTGGTTATAGCCAAGACTCACCTTGAAGACTCAAAAACAGACAAAAAAACCAGTTCAAACTTATTGCCATCAAGTGGGAACCAACACAGAGCTGAACCTCCAAGATGTTTTCAAAGACTTAAAATCACATAGGCAGAAATTGCCCGTCTTCTGAGGAGCTGCGAGTGGATTCTGACCACCTGAGAAGCATGGACTTTCTATTAGCTCCTTACAGACATGGCACTAGAGATTGAAGAGGCGGTGAAGACTACAAATAGTCTACATGGTCTTACCTGGAGATTCCAATCGTGTCATGAATGGAGACTTGAAATTAGACTGTTTGACAAGCACCTCATCTGCTTTGAGGGACCCTAACCTTAGAGAAGCTGACATAAGGAAGTGCCCTGCAAGGGCTGTGAGCAGTCTAAACCTCTTGAAACATAAATGTAAAATGTCATGTATCGAGGCTCATTTACATATTTATTAAAATCTTCCAAAACTCTGACTCCTCCTTTTTCCACAGCACACTGTTGTGAAGGGTAAGGGGAGGAGGAGAAACAAAGGTCGTTGACTTTTATACCACTTATTTATGGACAAAGGATTTGAGATTCAGAGAGGTTAAAATGTTGAAGACTGCATAGTTACTTTGAACCATGAATAGAAGCAACCCAGGTTGGATTTTAATGGCTACCACAGTGGAGGATTTATTTGGTATCATGCAGTATACCACGCACATGACAGACATACCGAATCATTCCAGACACTTAACAGGTATATTGTTATAATCTTTGTTTTACATATAAGGAAAATAATGCTTATATTGGTTCACTGTCTTTTACAAGGTAATAATGTCTGTGGATGCCTTAGAAAAAAGACAGACAAGAAAAAAATGCCAATTGGCAAGATATGTGAACATTAAAAAAAAATAGTGTAAGTTATTGAAATGCACTGATTATGTAAGACTCGGGATTATAAAGATTTTCCAAAAGCAAACACATGATATGAACTGATGGATGGAACTCTTCTTCCTCCTCGTTCGGCACTACTAGAAGCACTTACACCATCAACTCTTACTCTAAAAATTATAATTTACAATTTAGCCTGCTTTTCTTAGGGCAACTTGGCATAATTTAAAGCAGATATAGGCAAGTTCTTCTTTATAGAAGTTACTAGATACAGAGGAATGATAGAAATTTACCATTTTGTGACCTCTAGTTAAAACAATTGATTCAAGAAATAATGGGAGACTGAGTGAGTTCACTTACCATAATGATGTCTAATTTCTCTAATGAGGGAAAAATGTACAATATACTCAACACTGGATATTGGAGATATAGAAAGCATGTAATTATACCTTTGGCCAGTACTTGATTTGAAGTATTGAAAGGGAATGTGTGCCCTGCAGATAATCTTGCTAAAAGTGGAATATGGTAATGGACTTTGAGGCTTGGTGGAGGGGGAAGATCGCATCCCACATTGCTTTGAGGAAAGAGGCACTTGAATGGATGTGTGGACCCGTGTTGGACTTCTGATTGAAGAGATTGATATTTGAAAGAAGTGCAAGCAGAAAAGGAGAAGAGGAAAAAGGAAAGGATGAGACTATTTTTAATAACTGGAGCAAGCTGTTTGGCTTCTGAGGCAGGGGAAAGTTGCCACCCAGCAGAGCCCACTTCAAGACTTGAGGTGGAAGAAATCCAACAATGCAGACAGAGGCCAAGCTTGGACGTGTTTCCTACCCAGCTACTGTGCACAGCGTGTGGACAAGCAGGAAAGTGTTGTTGACTTGAGCAGGGAGTTGTGAGGACCCCTGGCTTGTTGACTTGACCTGGCATGGTGAGGAGATCAACAGGTCTGGAATGCAAGGAAAAGTATGGGCTTCTGAGCTGTTAGCCGATGGCCATTTGAATCTTGCTGCAGAAGGCTGGGACTGAGTTGACCAAAACCCAAGCAAATGAAGAGTAGATAATCCCTACTTTGAACTAGGGTGGTGGTGGTGGTTGATTGCCTTTGAGTTGAGCACAGCTCATAATGACACTATAAACAAAAGACCTGAAGTCCCTCCACAACTATCGACATTTATCGAAGTTCATAGAGTTTCTGGAGTAATGTTATTTAGGAAGTGGATGCCACTCCTGCTTCCCAAGTGAACTAGGGTAGATACTTGCAGCCTGAGGCTTGCTCTGGACAGGACTTTGCTTGTAGATGCAGATGTTCAAAGTTTCCAGGTCGAACAGAGGGTCCCTCAGCAAAAGGGACCCGCTTGTTCCCCCAGACTACTGTTTTGGCAAAGATGGGCAATTCTTAACTTGGCTATCTAAAAGCGGAAGTTAGGGCATGAGGCAGGAAGTAGTTGGCTTACTTTCATGAAAGTAGTTATTACTAAAATGAAGGTAAGGGGTGGAGGAAAGGCCACAATAAAAATGAATGAAATAGAAAGTAAATGGAAGACTATATAAAAATAAGGTGCATGTGTTAAACCCATTTGAGTGCTAGAAATATTTAAAAATATAATCAATAGAAATAATAGGAGAAACCACTAAATTAAAAGAGGTTGGGGATCAAGCTCTCACTATCAGTACCTGTGAGACAAGCTGCCTTAGTAAAAGTGAGGAAAATAGGAAACACACATTCCTACCTCAGAATACCTCTTCTTTGAAAATCAAACCTGAGTACTCTAACACCTTTAAGCTAACTTTCATTTAAAGGAAATGTGGGGGTGATGTGAATGTGTGACGTTACACTAAAGAAGTGAATATACATACAAGATGTGGATTGTTTTAAAAGACAAAGTTATAACGTTGAGGCTAAAGCAGGGGTGTGGATTGGGTTACAATTAGAGCAACTAACTCTAACAGACATTTCTAAGACACGGAAATGTTCTAGTTATTAGATGATACCCAGAAGTTACTAATATTATCAGGTGTAGAAACGACTTGATAAAGCAAATGCCCGTGTTTTTACGTGTAGTGGTGAAATTCCATAAGGTCTAGAATGTTGTAAACTTATTTTAAACAATGATAGATGATGCAGGTGTGGCAGCATCAAGAGAGTTCCTGAACCTTTTCTGGAGTTCACGAAATGATTTTCATTTTGCTTGCTTGATGTTTTTGTCATAATAAAAACAAAGGAACTTCATCCAACTCGAAAAATTGTGGGGCCAAGGTTTTAGCTCAAATCTATTGAACTTCATTAAATTACTGAACTTTTACTGGAACAGAGCCATGCCCTTTTGCTTAGGAGTTTAGTTGCCACAAAGACCTTATTACATCTTTACAGGAAACATTTGCCAACCTTTGATGTGTGTGTGCTTTTTACGAAATTACACAGTTTCAAATCAGTTCTTCTCCTTACCCACAAATCTAATAACCTTTGGTGTTCACAAATGATTTCTTTTCATTAAGACTATATAGATGGCATGATTATGTTAATAAAAGTCAACAGGGATATCAGCAATTTAATATTTCAACTCATTTTTCCTTAAAATAGTGTAAATTAAGTGCTTCATTGTTTTCATTCCAATGGCCTATGAAATGCTACTATGAGGTTCCATGACTCAAGGTCGACGAGATGTCATGGACCGTACCCAGCTCACAAACTCATGGCCTTTGAATTGATTCCAACTCAGAAACCCTGTTGGATCACTAGACCTGTTTGTAAGACTGCAAGTCTTTACAGACGTGAACTACCATATTATTCTCCTTTGGAGTGGCTGATGAGTTCAGATCAGTGACCTTTTAGGTAGCAGCAAGTACTTGATCACTGTGCCATCAGATATCTTTGCTAGACTCATAAAGTGACAGAAAGACGTCTTCTCTTTAGTTCATTCTACCAGGAAAATGTGAATACAAAAATGGTCAGCGCCTCCTCCTCCAGAATGTATTTGGTGTGAGTGTAGGACCTGGTTGGTGGAGTTCTTTCTGCAAAAATTGGGTTCTAAAGCACCTCTAAAGAGACACCTTTGTATCCTCTTAACTGGTGAAGCTCCAGCCAGATCTGATCTGAGAGACAATTCTTTCTTTCTCATGTGGTCTGGACACCTTGATCTGACCCATCTATTTATTACTCTGGCTATAGCACCTGCATACTTTTATAATTTTGTTTGTTTCCCCAAATTCCTATTATGTCACAATCCTAGCAGTGCTCAGTCTCTATTTTGGTATAAGAACACTACCTTATGCTTATGCTTATATTCAGCAGTTGGTAAAAAAGATATTCAAATGACTTAAACTTTCTGACATCATATGTTTTCAAAATAGTCACTAAGTTAGAAAACATTTTACTAAGCAGTCTTGTGAAATGTAGTCATATTCATGAGAGGTTCATAATTATGTTCATAATCATACTAATAATGATATTTATTTAGCAAAAGTATCCTTGCTTCTTATTCTTACTGATTTGAACTTTAGAATAAAAATTAATACATATTTCTGATTCTGCAATTGACTACTTATGTCATATAATTTCTCTGACTCCATCTATTTAAAATATGACTTCTAAACTTTATGCTGTTGCTTACATTGTGGAATGTTAAGAATTCTCAAATTGTTAATTCTTAGTAGAATATATCCCCCAGATCGAATCTGAAGACTAAAAATGAGTCACTCATTATATTGCATCTTATATAGCATCTTCAGACAATGGGATTTGGATCCCACAGCTAACTAACTCCAATGTTCATGTTGGAATAAATACTCATTTTAAAATTAGAAAGGGGTTGTTGGATGTCTGCTATTTTTGTTCCAGTGACTTCAATACCTGGGAAAGTGTTTGATACAAAAAAAAAGAGGCAACAACAAACCAACCCCCCAAAACCCTAAACAAACCCAAAACACCAGCCCAATGTGAAACTCCCATTTTATATCTTAAGTAAGTGATATCTCTGTTGACATCTGAATATTTGCCATAATATCCTTCAGAAATTTATTCTTTCCTGACTTAGATAGTAACTGAAAACGTTTGCTTCTTACTTAGTATGGGAAGAAATATTTTAAAATTCAAATTGATTTGCATTTTGAGGTAGATAATAGGAACCCATGAAACTGAAATAATAGAGTCCATAAAACTCCTTAAAACATAAATGTGTCAGAACTCTTAGGAGAGGTCAGGATATGAGGCTGTGTAATAAGACTGTTTATGAGGAAATTGAGAGATAACCACTATCTTCTGGATATTTTAGCCAGAGAAGTTCATTCTTAATTATGAAAGAAATGCATTTACTGCTTTACTCGCTTTTACTGCTTTACTCCTTGTTTATAGGCAGTGGTGCAGTTTTGAACGTTGACGTTCATTCACTGATTCAGATATTGCTCATTATTTATAAGTAAGCCATTGTTAAATGTGTCATGTACACATCCAGGTCTTGAGGACAGCTAGTTAAATAAAGTAGAGGCTGCTTGCCTTCCTCAAAATTAAAATCTAAGAGAACTGTCAAAGGACGACGCTTATTTCCATTCAGAAAGGGAGATTCTTGGCTTTATAAATGGAATTTCTCTAGGTGTTATACTTGAGGGTGTTAGTCCTTACCCAGAGACATCAGACATGCAGACACAGAACCCTACATTCTGAATCGGTCACCTTGACTTTTAGAGTGGATATATAATACATTTCCTAAAGAACACAAGTCACACCTTTGACTTTTCTCTTTTTTCAGTTTTTAAATTACATTTATTATCAGTTAACACTGAACTTTCTGGAAGTCAGAATTTGTTGTAATTATTTAAGTAGATCGTGAGATGGATGGGTTCAGTGACTGGGGTACGTGTGTCGGAGACAATAAGGTTGGCAAAGAGGTTCAGGGCTATTGTACTTAGAATTGCAAGCGGCTCAGTGGCACATAACAGCAACAACACTACAAAGTCTTATGTGGTATCTCTGTTTTGTTTTAGATTCAAGAAGATTTGACTGATGAGAAAAAAAGGGAATTGGAGCCTAATGCTGAAGAGACGTATGGTGAAAACAATGAAAATGTATGTTTAGAAGCCATGTGTGTATATGTGATATTGCAAGTTTCAAAGAAGGTGTAGCTGATAAGTGTATTTTTTATGTTTTTATGATCTGGTAGAAGAGTGCTTGCCTATTTGCTTGGCTAAATCCCCTGCTGAGTATTTGCATTTCTAGCCTAAATATACCATGGACTGCTAAGAAAACGAACAGGTTCATCCTAGAGAGGGTTAAACCAGGCTGCTCCTTGGAAGCAAAGATTCTGAAGCTCCATCTGACATACTTTGGACATGTTGCAAGGAGGGACCAGTCCTTGGAGAGAGACATCATGCTTGGGAGGGTGGAGGGACAGTGCAGGAGAGGAGGACCTCGATGAGATGGACTGATTAGGGTAGGTGTGTTGGAGGCAGTGAGATTGTCACAGGACAGAGCAGGGATTAGAGCTGTTGTACAGAGGGTCGCTATGAGTCACAGATGACTCGACGGTCACAGATGACTTGACGGTGCCTAACAGCAACAGCATCCTAAATATACTGAATGGGAATCTACATTTTTTTTCAAGACCCCTGTAGGAATCTCTGGTGACTTAGTGATAAGGAGTTGTGTTGCCAACCCAGAGGTATGTGGTTTGAATCCACCAGCTACTCTGCTGGAGAAAAATGAGCAGTCTCCTCCCTTGTGATTTGCAGACTCTGAAAATTCACTGAAGAGTGAGCTCTAAGTCCGTTCTGACAGAGCTGAACTGCCCCGCATGATTTCCAGGGCTGTACCCTTTAATCAGAGAGCTGGACGATGACTAGGGATGATAGAGAATTGATCAGCCTTTGAGCTGTGGTGCTGGAGAAGAGTGTTGAATATCCCATGGTCTGCTAGCAGAACAAACAGGTTTTTCCTGGAGAGGGTGAAGCCAGAACGTTCCCTGAAGTCAAGGATTCTGAAGCTTGGTCTGACATACTTTGGGTGTGTTGCAAGGAGGGACTGGTCCTTGGAGAGGGACATCATGTTTGGGAGAGTGGAGGGATGGTGTAGGAGAGGAAGAACCTCGATAAGATGGATCGATTCTGTGAGTGGAGTGGTGGGAATGAATGTGTTTGAGACGGTGAGTTTAGCACAGTATAGAACGGCGTTTAGGGCTCTTGTACATGGGGTCGCTATGAGTTGCAAATGACTCGATGGCACATAACAATAACAACCACCCCTTTATAGGGGCAGATCACCAGGTCTTTCTTTCCAGGGAGCAGCTGGGTGGCTTCCAAACACCAGCTTTTCAGTTAGTAATCAAGCACTTAACCTTTGTATCACCAGCACCAACCTTTACCTCCGAGATGTCACTAGTTGAACGGGCCAGCTGAGCCTTAAGGGAGTTGTAACAACGTGAGGCTTGGAAAAGATAAACGCTGTTGTCTAAAGGATCATTTTTCATCACTTGTTTCCTTTCAGTAAAAAAAACCAAAACACCATTTTGAACAGATTTTGGAGGAAATTGTATCAGTAAATTCAAGCTCTCTCACCTGTTTGTGTGGCATTTTTTTTTTCCTTTTAAGGGTGATGATAAAAATAATGACGGAGAAGAACAAGAGGTTCGAGAGGACACCCGGCCCAAAGGCCAGGAGGAGCACTATGAGGAGGAGGAAGAGGAGGAGGAAGAAGATGGGGCTGCTGTTGCCGAGAAGTCGCATCGGAGGGCCGAGATGTAGCGGTGCCCGGTCTCAGACGTGCTCCCCCAAGGGGTGCGTCTCAAGTTGCTCGAGTGGGGTCTGCCTCCTGAACTTGTGGCTATTTAATTACAGAAATTAAGGACGTAGACTTTTTTTAAAAAAAAAAAAACCCTTTTGTATTAGAAATACTCACACATTTATATGAATCTATTTTGATATAACCTAGGTTAGAGCTTCTTTTATATTCAAGCTAAACAAGAAGAAATCTCATTTTTCATATATTATGAGATGCTGGGGGGAAAAGCATAGATTTTTCTATCTCTTCCAACTTGTTACCTTTTTTTATCTTGTAGTTTCCAGGTGTTTTGTTTGAGTTCGGTGATGTGCAGGATGTAAAACTGGTGACACTTCAAGATGCTGTGCACACTTGGAGGAGAGTGGTCACTGCTCCTTCCAGGTTCTGAGGAACTCTGGTGGTGCCGTGGTGAAAGCATTCCACTGGCAACCAACACGTTGCCTGTTGAATCCACAAGTCCATACTTGAGATGAAGAAGGGACAATCTGCTTGTTAAAAATGTACAGTCTTGGAACCCTGCGAGGCAGCTCTCTCTGTCCTGCAGGATTGCAGTGGGTCAGAACCCACCAGAGAGCAGGTGATTTGGTTTCGGGTTTCTGGCAAGTCTCAGGGACAAGATCCGTACACGGAGTAGTGGACAGTTGGGAAGGTGTTTTTGTTGTTGTTTTTCTTTTTCTTTTTCCCCAAGAGTAACAGAATTGTTTTTCAGATTTCTTTCAAGTCCGTTACAAAAATATTTGACATGGCTTAAAATTATAGCTGTTCTGCTTGAGAGAAACTGAATTTAAACAGGAGATTGAACTAAAACTCATTTGACAGTATCCTGGACTTAATGAAATATTTCAATGTTCAAACAAGGTATAAAACATCAGATTATTAACCTTTTTGAAAGACTGACAGTGTTGTTTAAAAACAAACTTGGCATGCATGGATGCTGTTTTCTACATGAGAAATCCTTGCCTGTATTTTTTTTTCTGAAGTCACCCAGTGATCTTATCTCAGTATCTAGTTCTCTACAGCAATTTGTACCTCTTTACAATCTGTCTCCACACATAATCAGTTTGATGATGAGTATGAATGAATATGAAGGCATATGAAAGAATAGGATTATTTTACAAAGCCTTACCAGACCCACTCTGAAATACACTTTAAACTTATGCCTTCTCTTTTTTGTTGGCATTGAGTCTGCTTTTTGCCTGTGTGTAATATATTTTAATGATTATGAATTACAACTGCAATAAAAAATTAAAAACCAAAATTTCCCACTTGAATAAAGACATTTCAATCATAAGCATTAAGATTTTAAGTATATAAAATCTAGGTAATATAATTCCTATGAATGTGGTTTTCCAATAGCACAAACTAATGAAACCAAATTTCTTTTTGTCCCATAACTTTATGAATGTAATTTTATGTTTTAATAACTACATTTATGTATTGTTTTGATTATCACGGTTGAGTGATTATGTATGTCTGCATAGGAATGTTTTCTTCAAATGTATTTTTGACTTTCAATAATCATAAATCAAATCTTACGTTTATGTATAAAAAGCCCTTTATGTAATGTAAAATGTATAATATTGTACATAATATCCAGAATACAATTATTTTGCTAAATTAGTTTGTATTTTTAATGTCCCAGTTGCAGTATTTAATTATTTGAAATATATTAAAACTTGGTAATAGTCAATAAAGTCCTAAGAAGCAAGTAATAAATCTTTCTTAAGTATGTGACTTATTAATATCTTAAGCCATTCTTTTGTTCTTTTTTATTAAAAAGGATACTTTTTAAAGGTACAACTAATATGTATCAATAAATTATAAAAGAACTTTCTCAACCTGCTCTTAACTTTCCTTATCGCCCTCCTCAAGGGGCCAGTTTTCAGAAATGGACATGCTGGTTGGAAAAATGGAGGACCAGCCAAGGAGAGAAAGGGCAGTGATCTCCTCAGGGAGATGATTGATGTAGTCACTACAGAGACGGGCTGAAATACAGCAGGGATTAGAACGGTACAGGTGTGGGCAGCCTCTCATCCTGACCCACCCAAGTTTCCTTTACGTTGACACCAACCTGACGGCACCTAATTTTCCACTTCTAACGAAAGCAAAGAATTTTTTTTTCATATTAGAAAGATTTCATTTTGTTAGGATTCCCCCCCCCCCATTTTCATACAGTGTCATCTCAGTACACTGAAATATGCCTCTGGAAATTAGTCAACATGACATACTTGCTTTCCACAGTATCTGCTAAGCAAAATTTTACAAAAAATTATGAAAAGACTACACAATTGTTAACTTTGAGTACCATTCCATAGTCAAGAACTTTTTACAAATAGCCAGGAATTAAAAACGACAAAAATAGAGAACACAAATACAGTTCATTGCCTTCCAAAACCAAAGCCACTGTTGAGCTAGAAAGCTAAGAATTTTGTTTCAGTTGTTTTGTTCTAGGGTGTTGCAGACCGAGGGGAAAGTAGTTTATAATTATTAATAATTAGTCAGACAACCCAGAATGAGATAGAATAGAGAGTGTAAAAGACAGGGGGCCAGCAGTTCTCAACTGAAGGGCTGAATTCCAGCTTCCCTGCATCTTTATTGAAAATTATCAGGAAGTAAATCACAAAGAGAATTCAATGCAAATGAAGCCAATTTCTTTCTATTGAAAACCACCTTCTTGACTTAGGAGGGAGGGGTCAGCAGAAATGCAAGAATGCAGTAAACCCTTAAAGAATTCCTTAGTGCCTCAGAAGATCTCCAATTTAGACTGGACCTTCCCCACATCCTGAAATAGCATTCCTTTTATTAAAAATATTTAGTATTGGCTTCCCATAGTAGGGTGAAGATACTGGTACAGACAATGTGTTCTGTCTACATTCGCTATGAGTTATAGTCAAGTCATCTCCAACCCCTGGTGCACTGAGTATAGGCTAGAACTGCTCCAGAAGGTTTCTGTGACTATAATCTGAAGACAAGCAAATTGTCAGATTTTCAACATTCTGTTGAGTAGGATCACAGTAAAAGAACATTAACCCATAGCATTGTTCAGCTGCTTTCAGTAAGCTCATGAAAGTTGGACAGTAAGGAAACTCAACTATTGATGCCTTTGAATTGTGTAGACAAAGAGTAATTGAAGATACCCTGCACTGTGAAACGAGTGAACACATCTGCCTTGTAAGATGTGCTGCTCGAGGGTTCCTTTGGGACGAGCAGGATGACACTTCATTGCCTGCGGGCATCTTGTTAGGAAGGGCCGATTCCTGGGAAAGGACTTCATGCACCTAACACAAAGTGTTTCCAAACACAACCATAATAACTTTGGTTTTGATTTCACGCTTTCTCCCTTTAGCTGGCTCAGAATTGGCCATTTCTCTTGGTCAGTGCCAGGCTCTTATTCTTTTACCTTGACTACTGAAGCAATCCAATGCCTCATAGCCTCACCTCCTCTCTACTGCTGGTCTATAAAATCTGTGTCAGTGTCATCTTTCTGAAGATAGTTATAACTATTGAATTACAAAATTATTAACAAATCACTTTGCCTGTAGGAAAGTTTCTAAACTCCTTCACGTGACCCACATGATTCTTCATGATCTGACCTCATGTTCCCCTGTTAGCTGTAAACCTTAAACTCTGAATCATAAAATGCCTTGACTAATGCTTTTACAGTACTTTCCTAATTCTTGGCAACTAATTCTGACCTCTGCCCTCAGGAGAGAGAAACTGAGATTAGCTGACCCAATATTGCTACCTCATCTCCTTGGGCAAAGTGATGGATACATCAACTTGATTCTTTCTTTGAGGGGTTTTGTTGTTTGGGGTTTTTTTAGGGGTATTTTTCTTAGGTAGAAAGATTGCCCTTCAAGGACACTTTGCACATCTTGTAACTTATCTTTGTAGCCATGTCTGCTTAGCAAACAACCTTGGAAGCTATAGAGTGTTTTCCTGTGGGTCAGAGGGCATATTTGCTTCATGACAAGGAAAATAAAACTGGCAGGTATTCTGGCAGGGGGAAAGCAAGGGGACCTGATATGAACAGGAAGCTCATGTCTGCTTGTCTTGCTCTGAGAACTGAAGTTCTTTGTCTATGACCCAGGGGTCTACTGACTTGTGCCAACATTCATGAAATTCTGACCAACTTAAAAGTAAAAAAACCCACCCTGTGTGCTTTTTGACATTTTCTTTTCACTGTAGAGGTTAAGACAAATAGCATATCTCTTTACAGTGGTGAACTTTACTTAATGAGTTCAGATCTCCATTGTTGGTAACCATTCTTTGATTGTGTAGAAAGAAGCCTGCAGAAATAGAGAATAACCAAACTTAGAAAGAAGCAAAAAGCAGAGGCAACGGTGAAGAGACTCATGACATTTCTCTCATCCCCCATCTCTTGCTACCCCTAGTGCCAGTCAGGTCTACCATAGGTTGGCGAGTGAGGAAATAGATTTACTTTAACTGCAGTCTTGTTGCTACGTTTCTCCTCACAAATTTAAGCCTCCTGAATGATCTGTTCGCCACACAGATTGAGAAGGTATGGAGACAGGATGCATCCCTGACGCACTGCTTTCCCAACTTTGAACCATTCCGTATTTCCTTGTCATTTTTTGAGGACTGATTCCTGGTCCAAGTATAGGTTTCATATGAGCGCAAACAAGTGGTCTGGGATTCCCATTCTTCTCAACGTCAGCCACAATTTGTTGTGATCCACACAGTCAAATACCTTTGCTTAATCAGTCAAGCACAGACATTCCTCTGGTGCTCTTTGCTTTCCACCAAGATCCTCCGGCATCGGCAATAATGTCTGGCTTGAACTTCTTCCTTTATCATCACAGGCTCTTGCTCATTTGTTGTTTCAGGAAATTCTTCTGTGTCAGCCAATTTCTTTTGGTAGAATGACTCTGTATACTCCTTCCATCTTCTTTTACTGCTTTCTGGATCCTTTAATATTCTGCCCAGAGCCCCCTTAGGTATTGCAACTCAAAGTTTGAATTTGTTCTTCAATTCATTTAGCTGAAGAAATGCTGAGTGAGTTTGGCCCTTTTGATTTTCTGATTCCAGCTCTTTGTACATTTCATTATAATCTCATTGTGAATAAGTAAATTAAGAAGAAATGTAATAAATTTGACAAAACAAATCTTAGAAACACCAAAACATAAGTGAGATGGGTCTTGCGTAGGAATTAAAAATTAGAATTATGGGATCATATTATTGTTGTTGTAAAGGTGCCATAAAGTTGAGTTAGACTCAAAGTGACCCTCTGAACTACAGATCTGAACCTCTTCGTAAAAGAAAAAGAATATGAAAAGGGATGTGGGTTGGTCATCAAGTTCGGTCTAAATGACCCAAATACTAACTCAGTGGGGAAAAAAATTACTTAACAGAAAATTTTGATGTCTCCAAGTATGAAGTTTTTCTAGTCCTTTGCTATAATATTATGTTAGCGGCTATGTTTTTACACTATTTTAAGTAATTGACGGTGAAATACTGTGTCCTTTACAGTCTTGGCCCTACCTTGTTCTTCCTCTCTCTTGTATGTTGCTAATGGAGCTTGAAATTAAATGTCATTTCTGTTTATTTGTTAACACACAGCATTCCCCTTGTCATCTAAAGCCCTAGGTGATTGGACACATAAACTTGAGATAGAGGACATGACCAAAAGGATCTAATGTGTCCTTTGCTTTAAGATTTAAAATACGGAAACAAATTACTATGACTGCCTATTAAGACATTTGTTTCAGTTGTATGGCATCCAGTAACATTTGACATATTGTTACGCAACAGTAGAAGAGTCCAACACTGGTTTGTGCGTTTACTAGGCCTTTATTTCAAGGAGTGGTTGTCCAGCGTCAACTACCTGCCAACTTTCAGTAAGCAGTCAAGTGCCTAACAGTTTTATCACCAGGGTGCCTTTACGAGTTAAATTTGACGGTGTGCAGGTGTCTGATTTTTGTTGTATTTATTAATTCCTGTGGAATTATAGGGGTTCCCCCCCCCAATAAGAACACCTACAACATCTTTACATTCCAAATCCTGACCGACTCTTTTGTGGTGGTTTAGAACTATGTCCAAAAAAGCCTTTTCTAGAACAAGATAACACTGCATGATTTAAAATCAGGAAAGGCGTGCATCAGAGTATATCCTTTCTCCATGACTATTAAATCTGTGCTCTCAGCAAATAATTCAGGAAGCTGGACTAGATGAAGACGAGTGTGACGGCAGGTTTGGAAGAAGAATCACCAACAATCTATGTTACGTAGGTGACACAGCTCGACTTACAGGAAATGAAGAAGGCTTGAGACATGTACTGAAGATTAGCACAGACTATGGCCTCCAATGTAGATAACATCTTGGCAACAAGAAAACACAAATCCTCACCATGGGTCCCATAGGAAGCATGATGACTAAGAGATAAGAGTGAAGTTGTCAACAATTTTCTTTTTCTTGGACCCACAATCAATACTCACGGTAACAGCAGTTAAGAAATCAAAAGATGTATTGGTTTGGAAAAATGTGCTGTCAAGATCCTCTCAAAAGTGCTAAGGAGCAATGATGTCAGTTTAAAGCCTAAGGTGCATCTGGTTCAAGCCATGGTCTTTTATTAACTTTCTTTGTATCTGAAAGTAGAATAGTGAATAAAGATGACAAAAGAACAAACAACTATGAGATATCATCTCACCCCAGTCAGAATAGCAAAATTTAACAGAACAGCAAGCAACAAATGCTGGTGAGGTTGTGGAGAAACTGGAACCCTTATTCACTGTTGTTGGGAGTGTAAAATGGTGCAACCACTGTGGAAGGTGGTATGGCATTTTTCGCAAAAAGTTGCAAATAGAGATACCATTTGAACCAGCAATTCCACTATTGAGAATATATCCCAAAGAGACCATAACTGACATCCAAGCAGATATATGCACACCCATGTTTATTGTGGCTTTGTTCACAATAGCAAGGAGTTGGAAACAATCTAAGTGCCCATCAACAAATTAATGGATAGAGAAGCGGTGGTATATTCACACAATGGAATACTATGCTGCATTGAAAAACCAGGAACTCATGCAATATTATTCAAAATGGGTGACCCTGGAGGTCATTATGCTAAGTGAAATATCTCAGTTGCAAAAGGACAAATACTGCATGGTGCCACTGCTGTAAAATGGGACTGAGATCAGGGTTGGGGTAAGACTGAGAAAAACTGGATAAATTGTGTATACTGCATTGAAACAGATGAGGGAAAGAATAATTTAAAAGCGATGTATGACAAGGTATTATGGTTATCACAAGAGTCCACAATTAAGGTTGCACAGTGGAGTGTACTTGGGGTGGTGGGAGGGGTGCGGGGGGATTGTATATCAAAGAAAGAATTTTACTTTCCAAAGAGAGCAGTGAATTTGGGGGGGGCGAGGGGAGGGCTGGGCAGGGAGAAAAGTGCAACAATGAATGGAAATCCAAAATTTCTGTAAATGTTCATTAAAATTATTAAAATTTTAAAAAAAGATGACAAAAGAAGAATTGATGGCTTTGAATTATGGGGTTGGAGAAGAGAAATGAATATCCCACGGACTGCCAAAACAACAAACAAATATGATTTGGAAAAGGTGCCAGCATGGTTCTTCTTAGAGGCAAGGATGGTGAAACTTTGTCTTACAGACTTTGGGAATGCAGTTAGGAGGTCAGTCTTTGGAAATAAGACATCATGCTTGGAAAGATGGCGGGTCAGTGAAAGAGGAGATCATCAAGATGGATCAGCACAAAACCCCGTAACAATGGGTTGGAATATATTGGAAATTGTAAGGATGGTCTAGGATAGAACAAGGTTCATAAGGTTGCCAGGAGTCCTGTTTGATTTGATGGCATCTAACAACTACATTGGTTTATCTCCCATATTACAAATGACAAGGCATTTATAAGACTCTCTTGTAGTTTCTTACAATGTTAAACATAAGCCTATCTCATAGCATTTTAACTCCTAGCTATTTATAGGAGTTGAAAACATATTTCCACGTAGAAACCTGCACACAAATATGGACAGAAGCTTCATGCATAATTGCCAAAAATCAAAAGCAACTAAGGGGTTCTTCAGTGGTGGTGGTATGTGCAAGTTGGAACCAATGGCACATTGAAAAAAAAAAACAACACAAACCCAAAACCCACCTATAATTCCACAGTTAGTTGACCCTCCAGCAGGTTTTCAGAGGCTGTAAATCTCATGAAAGGAGACTGCCTATCTTTCTCCTGAAGAGCAGTGGATTCAAACTGTGTACCTTTGGGCTGGCAGTGCAACTCATTACCCACACGGCCACCAGAGCCCTTTTATGCTAATGGATAAACAAACTGATAATCCATGCAATGGAGTTATATTCCTTGATAAGAGAAGCTATCAAGGTATTGCCTATTGCATACAACTGAGGGAACATTAATATATTTTTAGAAATGAAAGACCTGCACGTGGAAAAGCTACCCACCCACTGCCACCTGGTTGAATCTGATTCGTAGCAACCTTCACTAAGTTTTGGCGGCTGTAAATCTTTGTAGAGAAAGCTCTGGTTGAGGCCATACAGAATTGTACTAACCAATAAAGTGGAGTGTCTCGGGAGGTTGATGGGTTGAATCCACCAGTGTCTTTGTAGGAGAAAGACAGGTAATCTCCTCCAGGCACTGTTCACAACCCTACAGACCGGATGGCGTGTCATGGTGCGTCACAATCAACAGAAGAGCAGTGGCTTCTGAGTTTGGAATCTTTATGGGTGCCCACCCTTTTCTTCTAGGGCAGCAAGTGGGCCAACATTTTAGTTAGCAACCCAACAAGGTACACCCTGCACCCCTAGGCTCCTGATGAACTTACGTTTCAACTAGAGTCTTTAAAAAGTAGAGACACTAACAAAAGCAGTGGTGGCCAAGGGCTTGTGGAAAGGAGGGAAAGATGACCAAATGAAGCACAGTACATTTTTATTTTTATTTTTCACTTTTAAAAATTATTCATTTTAGTGAAAGTTTACAGAGATTTTGAATTTCCATTTATTCATTGTTGCACTTTCCTCCCTGCCCACCCCTCCCCACTCCAGTTTGCTCTTCTCTTTGAAAAGAAAAATTCTTTCACTGTTTTACAATCCCTCCACCCAGTCCACCCCACTGTGCAGCCTTCATTCTGGACTCCTGTCATGACAATAATACCTAATCATATATCCCTTTCAAACAGTTCTCTCCCTCATCTGTTTCAAGGCAGTATACATTATTTATCCCAACCTTCTCAGTCTCCCCCAGCCCCGATGTCAGTCCCAATTTACAACAGTGGCACTAGGCAGTATTTGCCCTTTTGTGACTGAGATATTTCACTCAACATAACTCATTGCTTTTTAGTAGGAACCAATTCATAGCTGACCCTCCAGCAGGTTTTTGGAGGCTATAAACCACATTGGAGGAGATTGTCTGTCTGTCTTCCACTGGGCTGCTGGTAGACTTGAGAGAGGCATCATAGAATGGACACACTGTAGTTCTGTGTTTATGCTGTTATGATGGACTCATGGCATTTTACACTTGTCAAAACCCACAGGACTGTGCCTAATAGGGAGTGGATCCAAATTCAAATGCTGATTAATAATAATGTATTGGTATTGGCTTATCACTTGTCATCAATGTACCACACAAATGCAAGATGCCAGTCGTAGAACACTTAATGGGCATGGGAGAGGAGGAGTAAGGGGACTTTTCTGTATTTTATACAAATCTAAAACAGCTCTAATAAATGGTGTCTATATTTTAAAAATAGAACAATGCCACTTTCTCCCTTGGGTCGTGCATGTCTGGGGAAATCATCTACTGTCTTTGAAGCTATTCACGAAGCCGTATGATGGGGCTCGTGTCTAAGTGTCAAGGACGCAGGCCAGTGGGAGAACTTGGCAGCAGATGGTCCACGCTGAGTCAAGCCTACACATGACTGACTTCAACTTGATTTCACCCTCAGAAGCATCTACTGAAGTTGTTACAGATTTCTGAACCACAGAAATGATGAGATAATGAATGTTTATTGTTTGAATCGGACAGGTCTTGGGGCAATTGGTACACAGCAAGCAATAACGAATGCCTCTTGTCAGGGCTGCTTTTAGCTCAAAGTGGAAAGCCAGGTCAGTGGTAAAAAGAATACACAGCTGCGTGATGTGAGCCGGCATCTGGCCAGCACTCTGATAGAAGTCTGGCCAGGATCTGCTTGGGAAGCAAGATGGAATTCTACTTAATGAGTTGAATGAATCTGAGCCAATTGATTTGCGGAAGATTATGATATTGTTGTTGGCAGACAGTGTGAGCCTGTATTCCAGTGGTGCCCAACCCTGGCTACACACCTAGAGGGTATTTGAAAGAGTGAAGCCTGGTTCTCACTTCCAGAAATGCTGATCTCATTGCTCCCAATTGCTGCCTGGGCATCAGCGGTGTTAAAAGTTCCCAGGTGACTCTAACATGCAGCCAAGATGGCAAACCACTGCTCTGATAAGAAGTTGGAAAGTTTAAAGTTCCACTTCATGCCTCCGTAACATCTCTCTTCTAGATGGCGAATGACAGTGAACGCGAGCCCCTGTCTGAATCTTCAAGGCAAATATTCACAAACAAGCAGAAATGAACTTCTTTCTGAATGCTCACATAAGCCCCAGCTCCTTATCTTTTCCAGTCTTCTAGACAACCAGGGGGCTCTGGTGGCCTAGTGGGTAAGGAGTTGTGCTGCTAATACAGCAGCAGGCAGTTCTAATCTACCAGCTGCTCTGTTGGAGAGAGACGACCAATCTCTTCCCGTGAATTACAGCCTCTGAAAATGTGTGTCAATCCTCCAGTGAAGGGTCTTCCTCCCTTTCACTGTCCCTCCACCTTCCCAAGCCTGCTGCCCCTCTCCCAGGAAGAGCCTTTAAAAGTGACATACCCCAAACATGTGCGATGAAGCTGAAGCCGTGGGTCTGTTCCAATTTGAGGACACAGAGTTTGAGTTTTATTTTGAAACATGCACCTGGTAGTATTTGCTAAGGACGAATTCTTTAAAATGACCAGAACAGAATAAAACTGAATCTCTATTCAGGTTCCACCTCTGAATGGGAATCTCTGTTGTCTGTGGAGGACTTTATTTTAAATTCTTTGTGCAATGGGTGCCAGACTTTGGATTCTTCTCCTGCTTTGTGAGTAAGTAAGGACGCCTGAACGCAAACTTTGCAGTCCATGCGACCCCATCTGATTAGATCAGCATTTATTTTGTCAATAAAACATATAGCCTTAATTTGAGGTGAAGATAATTTGATGCATTGGTGGTAGCAGACTCTGAGATGTGAGCTCAGATGAAAACACAAGCTTCCCTGCCTTGGCTGCCTGCTAACTTCACTTTGTTAGTGTTGTAGGTGCCGTCGAGTCGAGTGCAACTCACAGCAACCCTACAAAGAACGGATCTGCCCCCTGTCCTATTCCGTGCCATCCACACGTTCAAGCTCGTCGCTGGAGTCACTGTGTCAGTGCACCTGGTTGAAGGTCTGCCTTCCTTTTCTCCATCACTCCAAGCATCTTGTCCCCTCTCCAAGGAGATGCCTCTCCTAGCAACATGCCCAAAGTATGTGAGATGACGTTTGATTGTCTTTGCCTCCAAACAGCACTCTGGCAGCGTTTTTCTCTGTGTGACATATCTGTTTGTTCTTTTGGAAGTTCATAGTCTCTTCTCCAACACCACGTTTCAAAGAAGTCACTTCTTCTTCTGCCATTCTTGGCCATAATCCTTACAGAAACAGATCACCATTTCATCAGACCCCACAAATCTGCTGGCTGGATTTGATCCACCAATTTTTTTGCTATGTGTTAAACTCTGCA
This sequence comes from Elephantulus edwardii, assembly GCF_000299155.1. Lineage (NCBI taxonomy): Eukaryota > Metazoa > Chordata > Mammalia > Macroscelidea > Macroscelididae > Elephantulus > Elephantulus edwardii. The sequence continues at coordinate 10,714,546 of NW_006399838.1, forward strand.
AAATTATACAGAAAAAGAAAGAGGAAGAGAAAAAGAGAAGCAAAATTTTATTTTACAACTATTTTAGAAAAAGAAAATAACAATTATTAAGAAGAGATTTTAAAGTTTTCATTGGTCCACCTAGAGCTGAGGATAGATCCCACGTTCCTAAAAGCTGATTTGTTTTTCTGGAGCCAGTATTCACATTGTTGTTGTTATGTGCCGTCAGGTTGCTTGTGACTCATAGCGACCCTATGTACAACAGCTCTAAACTCTGCTCTGTCCTGTTCCAATTTCACTGTCTCTGACACACCCATCCCGATTACCCAGTCATTGAATTAATCCGCCTCATAGAGAGTCTTCCCCTTCTGCACCGTCCCTCCACCCTCCCAAGCATGATGTCCCTCTCCAAGGACCTCTCCCTCCTTACAACATGTCCAAAGTATGTCAGACGAAGCCTCAGAATCCTTGCCTCCAAGGAGCAGCCTGATTTAACCCTCTCCAGGATGAATCTGTTTGTTTTCCTAGCAGTCCATGGTACCCTCAATACTCTTCTCCAGCACCACAGCTCAAAGGCATCAATTCTCCTTCTATCCTCCCTAGTCATTGTCCAACTCTCTGATGCATAACAAGTGATTGCCAAGACCATAGCCTGTATCAGATGCACCTTAGTCTCCAGAATGACACCATTGCTCTTCAATACCCTGGAGAGGTCCCTAACAGCAGACTTTCCCACCGCAATACGTTTTTTGATTTCCTGGCTACTGGTGCCAAGAGTGTTGACCTTGGAGCCAAGCAGACTAAAGTTGTTAACAATCTCAATCTCTTCACCATCCTTCCTGATGCTGCCAGTTGGTCCAGTGGTGAGAATCTTTGTCTTCTTGACATTGAGCCTCAATCCATACTGAAGCCTGCAGTCCTTGACCATCTGCAGCAAGCAGATCAGGTCCTCCTCAGATTCAGCAAGCAGGGTTGTGTCATCTGCATAACGCAGATTGTTAATAGGTCTTCCACCAGTTCTGACACCACATTAGGGTACCATTTCTACTAACCTCAACTAACCACCACATATCTCTGTTTTATTTCTTTGTGCTTTTTAGAACTTTTTATTGGTTTGCATGTAAAATTAATATATGTTTTATTAATATACATTTAATTTAAACATTCCTTCATTCATTCCCATCCACTGTGTTTTACAAAATTAATACCCATTGATCTATGCCCACTGTCACCCTGTCTTCTCAGGTACCCACCAGATCTTTCCTAATTCCTTCAGGCTCTTGACACCCACACATTTTCAGTGTATTATAATATCTATTCCAAAGTACAGTAACATGAATTACAGATAAATAATGTGAGTTATGGCTGTCTTTCAGATTCACAGTGGAGAATTTCAAAATACTGCAGTGAGAAATTGCTTAAACCAGTAGTTCTATAATCCCTGATCTTGGAGCAAAACTGAAAATGCAACTGCTTTGTTTTTAAAGCATGTTTCCCAAACCTATAAATTGGTTTTCATAAAATAAGAAAGAATCAGAAAGGAGAAACCTTTTGGTGTCTTAATGAGTTTCACTTTCAACTAAAACTGCAGGAAAAAATACATTTTAAAAATGAATTTGTTTTAAAGACTCTGTGTGTTTGTACTGTTTAAATGAAAGAAAAGTTTCCAACACTTGAATATTGGAATGCTTCCAATACTCACACTTTTCAGTATCTTAAAATATGGGAACATTGGCCATGGACCAGTATATTGTCATCATGTTCAACTAATAAGTGAGGAAACTATGGCTTAAAAATTCCATGAAAAGCCAGAGAGGTTGTGGAGAGACTGGAACCCTCATTCACTGTTGTTGGGAGTGTAAAATGTTGCAACCAGTATGGAAGGCAGTATGGCACTTTCTGTAAAAGTTGGAAACAGAAATACCATCAGACCCAGCAATCCCACTACTAGGAATATACCCTAAAGAAAACGAAGTTGCCACCCAGATATTTGCGCACCCATGTTTATTGCTGCATTATTCTCAATAGCAAAGAGAAGCAATAACCTCAAATCTGCATAAACCAATGAATAGATAGAAAAACTATGGTATAGTCTCACAATGGAATACTATGCAGCACTGAAAAACAATGAACTTGTTTACGCAATATATGTGACCCTGGAGTATATTATGCTGAGTGAAATATGACAGTCACAAAAGGACAAATAGTGTATAATACCACTGTTATAAAACAGGACTGACAGGGGCTTTAGGGGGAGACTAAGAAAAGAGTGAATAGATGAGGAACACCACATTGAAACAGATGAAGGAAAGAACTGTTTAAAAGGAACATAGGATTAAACATTATTCGTATGACAACAGTTGAGAATAAGAAGTGCATTGCAAAGTGTACCAGGGAAAGGCTGGGGGGAGGGAGGAAATTGGGCAACATGGCTGGTTTTTTTTTTTAATGGATCTGTCTGGGGTGTAGAGGAAAATGTGCAACAACGAATGAATGAATGAATGAAAATTCAACTTTTCTGTAAACTTTGGTTAAAATCACAATTTAAAAAGAGAAAAAAATAATTCCAGGAAAAGAGAAACAGTAGTCTCTGATTATCACTGCTCTAACGCTGGAAGAATGGTAATAATGTGACTCCTGGGTAAACCATTCATTAACAGGTTTCTGAAGTTAGACAAGCTTCCTCTTCGTTCTCCTCCCCCATTTACCTATGTTTTGTAGTGAAATGAATTGATTTGGACTTTATTAGAAACGTCAATGCATGAAATATTTGGAGATGGAACAACAGAACATTTTTACTTTCCGATGTTTTACGACACTTTTGCCCAGAGGCAGTGGAATAAATATAACTAGTGTTCTGGTCAAAAAAAAAAAAAAAGGCTGAATACATAATGCAAGTTAACCTGCCCATTCCACATCCTTTAAAATATCCAGAAATATTTCACTGTTACGGCTTTTGTTTATGGAAAAACAGTGATAGGTATAACAAAGAGACCATCATGGTGATAATGGCATAATCTATAGAGTTACACAGCTAACCCAAAGGTCATCCTCTCTCATGGTTCAAATTCATCATTGGCTCCGAGTAAGATAGAAAAACAATCTTTTCTTATGCAATGGACAGTCTCAGAATACCCTCTGGAGGGGCAGCTATGAGCAGACTCCAACTTGGTGGCAATGAGTGTTCTTTTTACTTTGAAAGAAAAAAGTGGCACAAGCTATCTCTAAGTAAGGATGGGAAGAAAGAATGGGGCCCACAGTCACATATATGGGTACCTGACTATTGGCTCACTTCTGAGTGTTTGGACATCTCTTCTCAGCAACTTTGTTTGAGGTTTGTTCTGGTTTTTTGTTTCTTTGTTTTTTGGGTTTTGTTTTGTTTCTTTAAAAACTGCTCAGCAACTTTGGACTTCAGGAACTTTGAATTCATCAAACTGTTCACGAGGGTACTCGGTCAAACTTTAAAGACATTTACAAAGATGCCATCCATCCAGAAATCTAAGTCATGCGGAACACCAAGCTGTAAAAGCCCAAGGCAAATGCATCTGCCTCGTTCATCCTCTTGCTGCCGTCCTTTGAGACAGTCAAAGCGAGGAATGTTGTTCCCCCGCGTCCTCTCCTATTTATTCATGACATGACATGACACGAACAGCAGGTCCAGTTTGTGAACAGCTTCTGTTCAGTGTAATGTCTATTCAAGTCAAGATTTAAAAAACCCCCAACTTTCCAAAGTCATAGAGAAACACACACACACACAAACACAAAAAACCCCACGGAAATCCTACTGCAAATCCTACTGGTCAATTCAGGTAGTCCAAGAAGTTCAAAATTTCCTGCCAGATTTTATCTAGCAAAAGCTCCTAAAGAGACTTAAAAAAAAAGTAAATAAATAAAATAAAAATGAAAAAGCTAGTAGAGAGACTGCTTTATTGTTAATATTGTTGTAAATGATTTGGAGTTGACTCTGACTCAGAGAGACCTGATGTGTAACAAAACAAAACAAACAAAACATAGTCCCATCCTGGATCAAACTAACAATCTCTGCTATTAACTATTAGATAAATTCATCTCCTTAAGAATCTCCCTAGTTTTCTTTGACCCTCTGTTATAACACGCATGATGTCTTTCTTTCTCCAGCTTTTGATTCTTTCTGATGACATGTCTAAAATTCTTGTTGTTGTTGTTGTTATGTGCTGTTGAGTCACCTCTGACCCATAGTGACCCTACATACAGTACAGCAGCTCTAAAGTCTGCCCTGTCCTCAGCCAGCCTCACTGACTCAAACACACCAACCCCCACTGCCCCAATCACTATAACAATCAATCTCATCAGGGGTCTTCATCTCCTGCACTGGCCGACCACCCACCTGAGCATGATGTCCTTCTCCAAGGACTGGTCTCTCTTGGCCACATACCCAAAAGACAAATATCAAGTTACCCCTTCTTCTAAGGACCTCTCTACTACTTCTTCCAATGCAAATTTGTTCATTTTTCTGGTAGTCCACAGTCTGCTTAATATTCTTTGTCAACATCAACATTTCCCCCAGTCACGTACTGGTGTCTGAGGCTGTAATTCTTGAACAGACTATTCACTTTCTCCCTTGGAGCAGCCGGTGGATTCAAACTGTTGACCTTTCAGTTAGCAGTGTAACATATAATGCCGTAGGTCACCAGAGTTCTTACACCACAATACAAATGTGTTAACTCTTCTTCAGTCTTCCATTTTTATTTTTCAGCTTCTGAATGCATATGTTGTTGATTGCCTTCGAGTCGAGCATGACTCATCAAAACAACATAAACAGTCTTCCCAGTATCCTGGAAAAGCTACAACCAGGAGAAGATAACATAGATGAATGGGACCTCCTAAAACTCAAATCCCTATGCACATCCAAAAACTTCTCCAGTAGGGTAAAAAGGGAAGCCACTG
>NW_006399838.1:10721270-10722907 GCF_000299155.1 Elephantulus edwardii
AACAACAACAAAAAAAACCTTGTGCACATGAGGTGACTGAAAATACTGTCTTGAGTCAGATGTGTGCCTTTGACATCAAAGCAACATCTTTGCTTTCTAAAAATTTAAACAGACTGCCAGTGCTGATTTAAAAACTGAAGAAATACGTTCTTTGAACTGTGACAAAACTATTACATCTGTTAAAGATCATGATAAATGTTTAATAAGAATGAAACTGGGTTGGGGGAAAAGATCAGCTAAGGTACACATTTTTAAAGGGTAGAAATGTCAATATTAAATTTGCAAATGAGAGGTTTACTCGTCTACCTGAACCAAGGTGGAAGGAGGTACAGAATGAGTTCTTGGCTTCTGCCTTTAAAAGTGTATTTGTATTTAATATGCAGTATCTGGTTGGTACAGAAGAGGCACCCCGTAGGCTTCCAGCCCAGTGATGCCTGCCCAGCGTCATCTCAGAAGGAGATCTTGATAGTCTGTTCCCGAACAATCTGCTACTGAAAATGTTATGGAGCACAGTTTTACTCTGATGCACACAGAGTCATTTTTAATCAAAATCAACCTAGTGACAACTGGCTTCATGTGTACAAGCTCATTACATTTTTGGCTCAAGTGTAACTTTCAATAACACAGGACAGTCTTGAGCAAGAGCTTCCATGTCTGAATGTTCTAGGGAATCTTTTCCTGGCCGTTTCTGGGCCTCCTCCGAGCTCTATTTCTGAGGGCTGTTACCAACTCCAAGAAACCCAAGCAGATACCTGGCATTTTCCAGTTATTCTTTTGGTTTTCTGTTAACTAACTTATTGATATTTGAAATTTATTTCACTGAATACAAAGACTTTAAGGCTTGACATTTGGCACCATAGACTGTCTGGGAGTTAACATGTGTCTAACTAAACTGTCACAATTTAGGGATGGAGGTTGCTGGTTGAAGAACTTGTAGGTGTTAATGACCTCAAGGCAGTGCTATGAGGAAGGAGCACTGCAGATTGGTTTACCAAAGTCACCACCATAACTTCCTGTCAACTATGGGTGGTGTAATAAAAAAAAAATATTGACATGTAAAGATTGTGATGCATGTGAACTTTAGACATTTCCTTAATCACTTAAGGTGGTTGAATGGATTTCTCAGATGGTTTAGTAACTTTATTGTGCATTCCTACTTTAAAGTGGTTGTTTCTAGTCCCTGGGAGCCCCTGCTGCCCTCTCTCTTTATAAAGTTCTTAGAATTGTGGAAAGACAGATTGACGCAGTTGAGATGCATGGAATGGAAACTCTGATTCTCATTCTCTTCTAAATGATTTACATTCTCCAATAACAGATAGAGAAATAGTCTTGCTTTTTAAGGCTATTTCAGATGAACAAGTTATCTGTATATATCTCTGTGATTGAAAAGTGTGTCTGTTCCTCCTCCTTTGTGTTTCCAAATTCAAAGGCTCAGTGTCCGATGCCCTATCTACTACCCTGCTCTAAACGTGCTCTGTTATAGATAGGATTTTTGAAGACCTGTCATTTTAGAAGTGGATGGCCAATCCTTCTTGTGGGAAGCTGAATTTCATACTAAATATTTATAATAAACCAAATGCTCTATCAGGATATGAGGGAGGCACAAATATAAGCTGGAATTCACTCTGAAGCACCAC
>NW_006399838.1:10724812-10726468 GCF_000299155.1 Elephantulus edwardii
TGAGAGAACTGAAGGACAAATTTAAGCCTCAAATTACAGTATTAAAAGATGCTATGGGTAATATGTTGAATGACCTAGTAAGCATCAAAAGAAGATGGAGGGAATACAGAGTTCTGTACCAAAAAGAATTGATTGATGCTGAAAAATGTCAGGAAGTACCATATAGACAGGCGCCAATGGTAATGAAGAAGAAAGGTGAAGGTACACTGAAGGCTTTGACAAAAAAATAAGTTCCCAGAAATTGATGGAATACCAATTGACGTGTTTCAACTAACAGGCAGCTCTGGATGAGCTCACCAGTCTGTGGCAAGATATGTGGAGGACAGCTGTCTGGCCAATGGATTGGAAGAGGTCAGTATTTGTTCTCATTCCCAAGAAAGGTGATCCAACAGAACCTATAAACTGTTGCACAGTATCACTAATATCATATGCAAGCAAAATACTACTGAAAAGAATTTTAAAATGGCTACAACTGTACATATATAAAGAAATCTCCTGAAGTTCAAGTAGGATTTAGAAGAGGCTTTGGCACCAGGAATGTCACTGATGATGCCAGATGGATCCTGGCTGAAAGTAAAGAATGACAGAAGAATGTCTATTTGTGCTTTATTGACTATACAAAAGCATTTGACTGCGTGGACCATAACAATTTATGGCTAACATTGAGGAGAATGGGAATCCCAGAGCGTTTAATTGTGTTTGTGAGAAACCTATAATTAGAACAAGACGCTGGTGTACGAACAGAGTAAGGAAACAAACATTTGTTATGTGCCATCTAGTTGTTTGTGACTCATAACGACCCTATGTACAATAGCTCTGAACCCTGCTCTATCTTGTGCCAATCTCATTGTCTCTGGCACACCCACCCTCATTACCCCAGTCACAGAATCAATCCATCTCAGCGACAGTCTTCCTCTCCTGCACCCCTCCACCCTTCCAAGCAGGATGTCCCTCTCCAAGGACTGGTCACTCCTTGCAACATGGCCAAAGTATGTCAGATGAAGCTTCAAGAGTCCTTGTCTCCAAGGAGCAGCCTGGTCTCACCCTCTCTAGAATGAATCTGTTTGTTCTTCTAGCAGTCCATGGTATATACAATACTCTCCTCCAGCACCACAGCTCAATGGCGTCAATTCTCCTTCTATAATCCCTAGTCATTGTCCAGCCTTCTGATCCATAGCAAGTAACTGCAAAGACCATGGCCTGGACCAGGTGCACCTTAGGCTTCAGATTAATATCATTGTCCTTCAGTGCTCTGGAGAGGTCCCTAACAGCAGCCTTTCTCAATTGGTCTTTTGGTTTCCTGGCTGCTGGTACTCAGAGTGTTGATTGTGGAGCCAGGCAAACTTAAAAGCTGTTAACAACCTCAATCTCTTTAAGGTCTACCAATTGGCCAAGGGGTGAGAATCTTTGTCTTCTTGATGTTGAGTTTCAATTTATATTTCAGGCTGCAGTCCTTTACTTTCTGCAGTTAAATGCTTCAGGTCCTCCTCAGTTTCAGCAAACAGGGTTGTGCCATCTGCATAATGCAGGTTGTTGATGAATCTACCTCCAATCCTGATGCCACATTGCTCCTCATACAGCTCAGCCTCCTGGATAATCTGTTCAACATTTAGATTGAAAACATATGGAGATAGGACACATCCCTGAAGTACACGC
>NW_006399838.1:10728478-10730251 GCF_000299155.1 Elephantulus edwardii
AGCATTTTACAGAAAGGAGCAGATGAAAGGCATTTCCATTTCCCCAATTTTAGAAGCAACCAATAGATTCAGTGTTGCTCTCTGCTCTTGGCACCTGTGTCCTGACTCACCCCTCCTCCTGGCCATCAGCATCCCTTCCACTCCCACTTATGCCATTCAACACCTCTCTCTCCCTCCCAGCCCTGGATATGATGGCTTAGGCCTCAAGCATTCTGGGCTTCTATAATTCTGTGTGGGTCACGCTGTTGCTGGTCTCTGGTGCTGCAGCCAGTATCCCTGCAGAGTTTAAAATTAAGAAAGGAGTGTGTCAGGGTTGTTATCTCTCTCCATACCTAATCAATTTGTATGCTGAGCCAATTATTTGAGAAGCTAAATCCTATGAAGAAGAATGTAACATCAAGATCAGAGGAAGACTCAACAATAACCCATGTTATGCATATGATACAACGTTGCTTGCTGGAAGTGAGGAGGAACTGATGCCATTGTTGAAGATCAAATAATAAAGCCTTCAACATGGATTGCATCTCAGTATCAAGAGAACAAAAAGATTTTACCACTTGACCAACAGGCAACGTAATAATAGTGGAGAAAAGATTGTTACTGTCAATAACTTCATCTTACTTGGTACCACAATCAACACCCTTGGTATTTGCAGTCAGGAAATCAGAAATACTGCACCGTGAAAGCATGTAGTTAGGGACCTCTCCAAATTACTGAGTAGTAATGATGCCAGTTTGGGGATTAAGGTGTGTCCAATTCAGGCTTTGCAGTCACTTGCTCTGCATCTGAGAGCTGGACAGAGAATAAGGATGACAGAAGAATTGATACCTTAGATGTGTTTTCTTGGAGAAGAGAACTGAATATCCCAGGGACTGCCAAAAGAACAAATTAATACATCTTGAAGAAAGTGCAGCTCAAGTGCTCTTTGGAGGCAAAGATGATAAAGGTTCACTTCACATACTTTGGGCATGTTGCTAGAAGGGGCTATATACCTTGGAGAGGGACTTGACGCTCAGAAAGGTAGAGGGCTGGTGAAGGAGGGGTAGACCCTCAAGTAGGTGGACTGACACAGTCACTGCTGCAACAGGCTCTAGTGTATCAGGAGATGTGAGGATGGTACAAGATAACACAGGACTTAGATCTGTTGTTCATAGTTTCCTATGGGTTATATTTGACTTGATAGCACCTAACAACAGCAGTAATACGTGAATGATTGTATGAAACACCATATAAATGAAAGATTATATAAAACATAACCTACATGCATGAAATACAATGCATTTTGATATACATATTTGTGTTTAAAAAAGAAACCAAAAGCTGTGTTGCATTGGGAAATTCTGCTATCAAGAACTTTTCCAAAATCTAAAGAACAATCATGTCAGTTTAAAGACAGAAAGGGCCTATTCAAAATGTGGTATTTTCAACTATTTTGTATATATCCGAAAGTCGGACAATGAATAAAGAAGACAGAAGAGTTGAGGCCTTTGGAGAACAGTTGGAGAAGAGTACAGAATATCCCATGGAATGCCAAAAGAACAATCAAATCTGTCTTGGAGGAAATACAACTTGTGGTCCTCGTTGGAGGCAAGGCTGGTTAGACTACTTCTTACATGCTTTGAGCATGTTGTCAGGAGGGACCAGTGCTTAGAAAAAAACATCAGTCTGGGAAAGAGAGAGGTTCAGAATGAGACAGAAAGGTTCTCAAATGACGGTTTAGCAGAGTGACTGTAACCCTCATATAGGTTGGAGCCTGTGGGGACGGTGCAGAGG
>NW_006399838.1:10731471-10746981 GCF_000299155.1 Elephantulus edwardii
AAGACCATGGCCTGTATCAGACACACCTTAGTCTCCAGAGAGACACCATTGCTCTTCAGTAATTTGAAGAGGTCCCTAACAGCAGACTTTCCAATCGCAATACGACTTTTAATTTTCTGGCTACTGGTGCCAAGAGTGTTAACTGTGGAGCCAAGTAAACTACATAGATATAAAATTTTATACTAATTTATTTATGAAGTTCCAATATATATCATCGCATGGGCTCTGACTCCAGATGCCCACGCATCACACTGAAGTCTTGATTGGTCCCACTCTGTCCTCACAATCTCCGCTGTCCTTAGATTCTCCTCTATTGTTGTGATTTCAACATTTACTTGGATAGATTCCACAGCTGACAGTTTCAAAGACACGCTGATTTTAATACTGCCTTTCCAGCGATTTCTCTTCTTGAAAATTAGAATCATATATTGACCTTTAGGTATGAGAAGTTAATGGATCAACAGACTAGTCAGCACACTCCTCTCGTGTTCGTCTCCTATTCTTTTTCTTGGTTTGCTTCCAAAGTTCATATGCATGTGTGCCACACTATTCTTCATATTATGTTTCATAGAATCACTTTCATGCATTATGTTTTATACAATTCATCACCATTGGACTTTGCCCATCATCATCCTGTCTTTTCACCCAGATTCTTCCCATTTCCTTCCTCCCTCCCTCCACCCACCAAACTGTGCAAACCCTGTGGTTTTTCCCCCCTCTGTCCTCACCCCTCCACTTCCATCTCTTCCTCCCTTGACTTCCCATACATATTTTACTAATTATCTTTCCATTTTTACAATCAATATTCCATTCTTTATGTTTTCCTCCAGAGCTACGGCTTCAGATTTCCTTTAATGGCATATCTTCATAACTGTAGGTGACACTGAGAGCAAGCAAATATTTCTGTCGACCCAAATATGTTTAAATTCCAAACATGAAACATGAAAAATTCCAGATGGACATATTACTTCTGTACCACGTAGAAGCCATGTTACTTCTCCCTGTTGCAAAGACACAAACTTGGCCTCTTAATAAATACACTTCTTAGAAAAACAAGAAATTGCTAAAATAAGGGGAGAGACACCCTAATTTTGTAGCATTAATCCCAATTAGTTAGGAAGCAGGATGGGACAACTACTTCCTACATAAAAGACTTTTGAAAACCCTATGAACACTAAACAAAGAGGATTTTATAGTAATATAACGGTGGAGCTCAGATTGGAAGTTGCAATGGGTTCTTGCAGGTCAGGAAATGTGAAGGTGGCTCAGGACAGGGCTGGTTTTAGATCTATATTCTTAGGGTTGCTATGAGTCGTACTTGACTCTACGGCACCTAACAACAACGATCCCAACTGGTAAATTAAGGGTGTAACAACACATGTATGTTGTCTGGTAACTGGAAGGTGAGGGAGCTCTGGCGGCTTAGTGGTAAGGAATCGCGCTGTCAACCCCAAAGTACCTGATTCGAATTCACCAGTTACTTCAGGAGAGAAAGATGAGCGATCACCACGTGATTTACTGTCACTGAAAATCCGCTGCAGGGTCAGCTGTCCGTAGCTTCCAGTTCAACGGAAACAGAAACAATAAACAATTGAAAAGTCAGCCATTGAACTCCACAGGCTCTCTCCAGGGGAGACAGGTCCAATGGTGGTTCTCCATGTCTTGCAAAAGATCTAACAGCCCTGGGGGTGGTTTTGCTTTTAAAGGACAATTTACTTTGTTCTTTGTCAGCGTATTTAAGTTTGAGCTTCAGAAATTAATATAAGATTAACAGAAAACAAAGATTCTCACTACTGGGCCAATTGGCAGCATCAGTATGGATGGTGACGAGATTGAGATAGTTAACAGTTTTAGTTTACTTGGCTCCACTCTCAACACTCTTGGTAACGGCAGCCAGGAAATCAGGAGATAAAATGCATTGGGAAAGTCAGTTGTGAGTGACCTCTCAAGAGTACTGAAGAGCAATGACGTCAGGCTGGAGACTAAGGTGTGCCTGATCCGGGCTATAGTCTTTGCAATTACATGCTATTCATCAGAGAGTTGGACAGTGACTAGGGATGATAGAAAGAGAATTGATGCCTTTGAGTTGTGGTGCTGGAGAAGAGTGTTGAATATACCAAGGACTGCTAGGAGAATAAACAGGTTTGTTCTGGAGAGGATGAAACTGGAGTGCTCCTTGGAGTCAAGGATTCTGAAGCTTCATCTGACATACTTTGGGCATGTTGCAATGAGGGACTGGTCCTTGGAGAGGGACATCATGTTTGGGAGAGTGGAGGGATGGTGTAGGAGAGGAAGACCTTCGATGAGATGGATCGATTCTGTGAGTGGAGCGGTGGGTATGAGTGTGCTTGAGACAACGAGGTTGGCACAGGCTTTTAGGGCTCTTGTACATTTGGTCGCTATGAGTCGTAAGCAACTTGATGGCACATAACAACAACAACATAGGTTGCCTTGTGATATCACAGGTAAAATTCAAATGTGAATCCTTTTTCTTTGTCCTTCTTAATTTGGAATGGAACTCTTCCTGGGTTAAAAAGGGAGGTGCTTTTATAATCTTGTGAAACAAACGGCTAAGATGCATTTGTATAACCACAAAATGGCTTTCTATTGTCGGAACTGCCTTTAGCAATTCTTTTCGTCTGTCAACTTAGGGAAATAATTGCCAAATTTATTGTTCAATAATTTCACATTTAATTAATGAATGAATTAAATGTAGCTTTTGAAATGGTTTCCAAAGCTATTGCATTATCTTTAAGAACAGCCAAGAACTGAGAAGGAGAGGTCATCAGTTCTGAAAAGAAGATGGGAGTAGATCTGACTTTTCCTTCCCCAAGGGCTCAATCAAATTAATTGTACAATATTAGAAAACCAAAGCAGCATCTGTCAAGTAGCCTTGAAATGATCCAGTATTAATGTTAATGAAAGAGATACAGACGTAGCTTCATACCATTGTATCGCAACAAATAATTAACTGATTTGAAGAGCTTAAATAAGATAGTTAATCATTACTTTGAAAAATGATCATTTTAGGTTAAGACCATATATGTGTACAATAGGAACAAAAAGAACAAAATTTCCTAAATTCTTTTTCTTGCTAAACAATTGTTTTATCAGTGAGTTTATATTTAACAATGAATTAAAAAAATTCTATATTAGTATCTTATCCATACCAAAAAGTAAATACTGCTTTTAAAACTTTCTTTTATTACTATTAATTTTAGTGAAAATTTACAGAAGTTTTGGATTTCCATTCATTCATTGTTTCACTTTTCTCCCTGCCCCCCACCCCATCCCCTCCAGTTTGCTCTTCTCTTTGAAAAGTAAAACTCTTTCATTGTTACACAATCCCTCCCCCAAAGTCCACTCCACTATGCAGCTTCATTCTGGACTCCTGTCATGACAATAATACTTTTAAAACTTTCTAAAGTATACTTCAAAAGGGAGCTAAACATTTTTACTTGGGAAATATATTGTTTAATTTTCACTGAATTTTATCAGACTAAAGGATTCAGAGAGAATTTAATATCTACCACTTTTGGGAAATATTAGTGTACTCTCCATATACTTCAACAGAAATAATTCATAAATGTTTATTAAAACTCCACGATGCCTAAGGCACATCTTTATAAAATCCTAGTGTTTCATTTATATGAAACATGATTACTATTGATTAAAATATTTTTATAGTTGTTCTTAGTTGTGGGCAATATATAAGAAAGAGCAAAAAATACTAAAACCAAGAAATACAGAAAGACATGGCATCTTCAAAATCTCTCAAAGGAATATTTATAAAGAGCCAGAAGGACTGACCAGTATTTGGAGAGGGACCTCATTTTGGGGAGGGTGGAGGGACAGTGCAAGTGAGGAAGACCCTCGGTGAGATGGACTGACTCAGTGACTGGGGTTAGGAGGTCGTTGTGCCAGAGACAATAAGGTTGGCACAGCATAGAGCAGGGTTCATAGAGTCGCTATGAGTCACAAGCAACTCGATGGCACAAAGCAACATAAAAACAGATTCTACAAAAAATGCAGCATCAGGATTGGAGGAAGACTCGTAAACAACCTGCTGTTTTTACAGATGACACAACTTTGATTGCAAAAAGTGAGAAAGATATAAAACACTTGCTTCACAGGATCAAGGACAGTGGCTTTCAGTATGAATTACATCTCCCCATCAAGAAAACAAAGGTTTTCACAACAAGACCAATAGTCAATGTTATGATAGATGGAGAAAGGACTGAAGGTGTCAATGAATTTATCCTTCTTGGATCAACGATTAGCACCTTTGGTACCAACGACAGGAAATCAGGAGATGTATTGCATTTGCCAAGTCCACTGTGAGGGACCTCTCAAAAATGCTGAAGAGCAATGATGTCAGTTTGAAGACTAAAATGTGCCTTATTCAGGCCATGGTCTTCCCAAACACCTGCTATGCATCAGAGAGCTAGATAATAAATAAGGATGAAAGAAGAACGGATGCCTTTGAGTTGTGGTGCTGGAGAAGAGTACTAAATATACCACAGACCGACGAAAGAACAAATAGAGACATCTTGGAGAAGGTGCAGCCAGTGTGAGACTTAGAGGCAAGGATGATAAACCTGTGTCTTTCATATTTTGAACATATAGCTAGGTAAGACTATTCTTTGGAAAGGGACATCATGCTTGGAAAGATGGAGGGTCAGTGAAAACAAGAGAAAGACCCCCAACAAGATCGACTGACACAGTGACTTCAACAATGGGTTCGAGCGTGTCAGAGATGATGATGTCACGTGATAGGGCAAGGCTTAAGTCTGAGATCATAGAGTTACTATGAGTCATACTTGACTTGACAACACCTAACAACAGCAGTTGGGAAAGTTGTACTAGTCTTGGTTTCACGACTCAACAAATTGTGACCAGTAAATTGCAAACGACTTAACTGTTTGCAGCTTCTCTCATCTCTTGAGGAAAAGGAAGACTGTGTCCCATATGCTCTTCAGAAACAATTTACTGGTGTCCTCAAGCTGCAAAAGAGACATTGCATCTTCTCTGACAAGCTTGAATATGCTTTTATTTCCTCCCAGCACACCTGCTTCCTGCAAATGATTTTTTTTTTAATGGTCGCTACCAAGAAAAGGGCAAGAATAAATTCTCATAAAATTAAATTACGGTTAGAAAGTATGTTACACATTAGCTAGAAATGCTATAAAAAAAGCATTTCCCAGAGAGGTTTATAAGTGTTACAGGCTAAATGGCTTAATGATAAAATAAAGTTGTGAAATCTCAGGCTAAACTGTGTTCATTAAACTAACATTGTCTGAGTAACCAAAGAATTTATTGTTCAAATATTACATGATGCCACTGTTGTAGAATGGGACTGTCCTTGGGGTTAGGGAGAGACTGAGTAAGATGGGTTCAATAATGTATACTGCACTGAAACAGAGGAGGGAGAAAACTTTAAAAGAGATATATAACTAGGTATTTCTGTCATCACAGGAGACTAGAGCGAGGGCTACATGGTGGAGGGGACCTGGGGGAGGGTTTGTAAAACAATGAAAGAATCTTTTCTTTTACTTTTCCATAATTTTTGACTCATGTACTTATAACTTGTTAGTCAAATTTGTGTCTTCTAGGTTGCAACACCCCCATGATACATCTTCAAGGATATGAACATGTACGGTCAAGCACAATCAATAAGAGTGCATCTAAATTCCAAAATCAATCTCCATAATAGTCTATGGGTTTCCTACTGCCAAAGGGGCCCTTTAGAGTAGTGAGAGAAGATCTTCACCCTGAAACCCACAGCGTCCCTTTTCAGCAGGAAGTAGCTAAGAGAATACGCTATCCCCTTTTCCTTATGACTCAGGGTGAAGTCTCTCTCAGGGAGGAGTGATAGGGAATGGCAAAGGACACACTGACAAAGGAGATTAATCAGAACTGGCTTTGACAAGCACTGTGGCATTTGGACAAGAACAAACTGGGAGGAGGGTAGAGAGAATAGTGCAACAATGAATGAATGGAAACCCAAAATCTCTGTAAATGTTTATGAAAATTAATAAAATATAATTATAGAAAAAAATAATTTATTGTTCAAACTGGGATATTTTAGAGACAGAGAGAGACAGAGAGACAGAGAGAACATTATCATGTCAAAATAAAGCATAAACCCGTATTACCTCAGGTAAGAACGGAATGATTGATCATACAACTTAGTGCACGCATTGCTAGAATCTTAAGGGAACTCTGGTAGCCTAGTAGGTAAGGAGTTGCCCTTCCAACTCAAAGGTGGTTGTTGTTGTTGTTGTTATGTGCTGTCGAGTTGCCTGCGACTCACAGCGACCCTATGTACAACGGTAGGTCATTCAAATCCAACAGTTGTTCCTTGGGAGAATGATGCGTAATCTCCTCCCGTGCAAGTTAAAGGCTTTGCAACCTGTTGGAAGGTCAGCTGAGTTGATTTCAACGCCACAGCACATAACAACAGCAACATCACTGGAATCTTTAAGATAGTCATTAACTTTTTTTTAAAGGAAGAGATAGATAGGCAGATAGAAGATGGGTAGAAAGAAGGGATGATAGATATTAGCTTGCTCTCAAGTTGACCTTGACCCTTGGAGAACTTTTGAAAATTATCTGGTCCTGTGCCATTTTCTCAATCATCAATATAACTTGAGTCTGTCATGGTGGTGGTTGTTGTTGTTATGTGCCGTCGAGTCGTTTGTGACTCATAGCGACCCTATGTACACCAACTCTAAATTCTGCTTTATTCTGTGCCAATCTCACTGCCTCTGACACTCCCATCTCGACTACCCCAGTCACTGAATCAATCCACCTCATAGAGGGTCTTCCCATCTTGCGCCGTCCCTCCACCCTACCAAGCATGATGTCCCTCTCCAAGGATCTGTCCCTCCTTACAACATGTCCAAAGTATGTCAGACGAAGCCTCCAAGGAGTATCTTGGTTTAACCCTTGCCAGGATCAATCTGTTTGTTTTCTTGGCAGTCCATGGTACATTCAATACTCTTCTCCAGCACCACAGCCCAAAGGCATCAATTCTCCTTCTATCCTCCCTAGTCATTGTCCAACTCTTTGATGTATAACAAGTGATTGCAAAGACTATGGATGTATCCACCTTAGTCTCCAGAGAGACACCATTGCTCTTGAGAGGTCCCTAACAGCAGACTTTCCCATCGCAATACGTTTTTTGATTTCCTGGCTGCTGGTGCCAAGAGTGTTGACCGTGGAGCTGAGCAAACTGAAGCTGTCATGGTAGCTATTGTTCTAAAGTACCCCACCAAGGGTCTCCCTTGCCCTTGTAGGTCCCCTACTCTACTAAATGTGATATTCTCCTTCCACAGCTGGCCTATCCTGATGACCTATCCAAAGCAATCCAATCGCACAACATGATCACAAAGGTTTTCACTAGCTCCATTCCTGAAATATCTCACTAGGCTTTCTTCTTCTGTTTTACTCAGGACATAACATTTGAAATCTGTCCACATGGATGACCAGACTGGTATTTGAAATACTGGTAATAGAGTGGCCAGCATCTTGGCAACATGGAAGCCACCACAGGCTGGCAGATGGATGATGGAAGAAGGAAATCAGGTTTCCCAACAGTGTGTTTGAAACACGCTGGAAGGTCTATGGAGGATCCGTGTTTGTGAAACGTTGGTTCTCACTGTGCATTTGGAAACAATAGACTTCCCATCCTGTCGTTAAAAGGAAATCATTTAAAAACAAGAAAAAATTCTTTCTACCGACATTGTTAAAGTCCTTAATAAGAAACGTTTGTATCATGTGAATCCTAGGAATTAAAAGTTTTTAGGATGGCTAATGTGCCATTAAGTTTTTAATAATGCTTTACTACTCCAGGAGGAAATGAGATCTGCCCCTAACGATTATTAGAGTCGTCTGTCTCTTTTGTCTCCACAGTGCTTTTTTATGATAAGAGTCCTTTATGATTGTTTCAGGAAAATGCTTTCTTGTAAGTCCCACTCACTTATGGATGTGAGGTCATTTAACCACAGAATCCTCTGTCTTATAAACTGCAGATTATCCTCTTTTTTATTCTTGTAAATGTGCCCTACTTAATCACATGATAATGGGAGTTTAATGGTACTCACCAACCTCAAGGGGAAAAACGGCTTTGAAGACTTTTGAACTATAGAGAGATGGCTTCCACTGGAAAGACAAAACACAGATTGACCCCAATTTGCAAATATGGTTAATTGAACACTATATCTAGCATGTTTCCATCATCCCAACCTCAGTGATTAAAGCCTAACAAATGAAGAGAAGAGAGCAGAGAATCATGGCTGAGTGCATGAGAAAGTAGCATGTGAGAGCTGAAAAGAAATTAAGTCTCAATCTCAATATTCCTGAGACTAGAAGAACTAGATGGTGCCCACCTAACACTGCTGACCACTCTAAAAGACATCACAGTAGAAGGTTCTGGATAGAGTGGGTTGAAAAACCAGAATAAAACGAAAACAAATAAAAACAGCCAGGCTTACTGGTCTCATAGAGACTGGTAGAACCCTTGAGATTATGATTCTTAGTCACTTGTCAAGACTGGAACAAACTCATCCCTGTGGCATAACTTTTAAAAAAATGATTTTATTTTTTATTAATTTTAATGAAAGTTTACAGAAAATTAGTGCTTCCAATCATTCATTGTTGCGCTTTTTCCTTGTCCACTCCTTTCCCCCATTCACTCTTCTCCTTGAAAAGTAAAACTTTTCATTATTATGCAAATCCTCCCCCCAAGTCCACTCCACTGTGCAGCCTTCATTCTGGACTCCTGTCATGACAATAATACCCAATTACATATCCCTTTTAAACAGTTGTCTCCCTCATTTGTTTCAATGCAGTATACATCATTCCTCCCCTCCTTCTCTGTCTTCCCTCAACCCTGATGTCAGTCCTGTTTTGGCATAACTTTTATCAAAACAATATACAGAACTTTAAGGTGAACAATAACACAGGACAAGATTTAAAAGGCATCGTTTGCCCTTGGATAAAACTCAGAGGGAAGGATGGAAAGATTAATGGAAAACAAGACTCACAAGGAAGAGGCAGGAAGACAGCATTGGAAAGTTTGTATGTTGTAATTAATATTATAAAACAAAATGTATGTGAATGCTCTTATAAAAAAATCAATTGACTTTCTAAACCTTCACTCAAACACATACAGAAAAGAGAAAATGAACAATTCTTGAAAAGATGGAGAGAAGGGAGTGAAAAGATAACCAGTTTTTTTTCTGAGCAGTACAAATAGACATGCAGTATTGGCAGTACCTAGAGAACCTACTCGAACCAAGGAAAGTAAAGGGGTGTATGAAAATAGCAGGTGGCAAGATGTCTGGGAAAGGTCCTGGTTGTCTGAATCAGAGCAAACTTTCCAGAGGCATCGTAGCTTGATTTAGACAGTAACTGACACACTGTAGACTCTCGACACATAGTTTGATATATTAAAGATTCAGTTAGTGTTTAAAGAATTTATAAGTGGCTCACAGCAATTACATTCATATCAATGCTGTGCTAATTCTAACTTCATAGGTTACAAAAGACAGTGTTAATTTAGAGATGAAATATTAATTTAGTAGTTTCCTCTATGTTTCTTCTAAAGCAGAGAAAGGGGAAAACTTTGTACACATTGTTGGTTGTCCTTGAGCTGATCTCTGAGATTCTATTCTTGAAACTTTAGAGGTGATAACATTTGCCCTACTTCTCTTGCTGGACTAAAGATTAAATGATACAGCAGATATGGATATATTCTTTACAAGTATATATTGATTATTACCCTTTGGGGGAAAGAGTATTGATTTCCTTTCGAGAGTTTGGTTGTTTTCTAGGTTTGTTTGTTTGTTTGCTTTCATTTACCACATGTTTAGATTTCTCCATCTGAAGGGAAGGCT
This sequence comes from Elephantulus edwardii, assembly GCF_000299155.1. Lineage (NCBI taxonomy): Eukaryota > Metazoa > Chordata > Mammalia > Macroscelidea > Macroscelididae > Elephantulus > Elephantulus edwardii. The sequence goes on from NW_006399838.1 coordinate 10,741,371, forward strand.
GGATGCAGTAATGCAACGTACGTATGCGATCAACAGAATGGCTTGGATCAACATCTCTCCACTTGTCAACATTATTACATTCTACTGAGCAGCTTTTACAACACATCTGTGTGTGAGACTTGCCACCAGACTCTCATGGAATGAACACACGCTATTGAATTGACTACCACACATAACAATCTTATGAACAACAGATTTGAATCTTGTTTTATCCTGCACTGTCCTCTCTGATACGTTTGAACCCGTTGATACAGTCACTGCATCAATGATTCTGTCAAGATATTCTAAACACTGGCTTAGACGACAGCTATAGACTAAATCTGTCCCTCTCTTGAGCTTATATTCTATTTGACAAAGTCAATACATATATAGATATAGATATAGATAGATAGATATTTATATTATTTATATTTATACGCACTATTCCAAGGCATATTTTAATGCCTGAAAAATCACATGATTTTTAGTGAATTTTATAAAAATTAATTGTATCATATTGTAGTTTTTTGCTGAAAAACTCTTCTAAAGAATGTTGTATAACCAGTAGCTTTGTAAAATAAGGATATTGTCTTCTTCTAAAGCAAAGAGCTGACATACTTTCCAGTATAATAAAAATAATGCACTTTTGTAAAACAAAAGACAAGTATACATTTTCTCGTTATAAAAGATTCAGGCTACCAAATTCAGGATTTCTACTATATATATCTATATCTATATCTATCTATATATCTATCTATATATCTATATCTATATCTATATAATACCCAATCATATATCCCTTTTAAACAGTTCTCTCCCTCATTTGTTTCAATGCTGTATACAATATATATATCTCCATCTTTACATTACCTTTGGATATTACGGTTTGAAGTACCAGAACAAAAGAGGACTATACTATAATAGCTATTCCTGTGAGTAAATAAACTATCCTTTGGTTCAGACTCTAGGGAGCTCAGGTGATTTAATGGGTACAGAGTTGTACTATAAACCCAAAGGCAGGCAGTTCGAATCCACCAGCAGTTCCTAGGGAGAAAGATGAACAGTCTTCTCATTTCCTATTTAAGGCCTCTGAAAACCCACTGGAGGGTCAGCTATGAGTCGATTCCAACTAGATAGCATATGCCAACAACAATTAACATTGGCTAAACGCTGGTTGATTGACTTAGCTTGTAAATAAGGACGTATCCCAGACTCTTCATAGTTCTCGACATCCCTTTCAAACAGCTCTTTTGAATTTTTCTTACTTAAAAATACAGTGAAATGTTAATACGATGTTTCAGTAAAGCATTTTAAGAGAAAGATAGTTGGTGACCAACATTCATATCCTTCAGTGTACTCAGTCAAAAGAAATCCGAGGTGATTGATCAGAATACTGATGGCATTCCCCCCCAAAAAAAATTATGATCTCATATGGAGTTTCCAGAAATGAGACAGTCTTCAAACCCAGAACCCACATAATGAAGTAGCGGCAGAGTTCTCAGAAGAAAGGGCATTAAGGGCATATGATAGTGATTTCCTATTTCTTTCTCAAAAGGGCCGACAAGGTAGTAACACAATTACCTTGTTAGCACGAGGCCATTCAGAGCTAGGTAATATTGGAATCTTTGTTCTATTTGAATTTTTCATATAGGTCCAAATATCCACTGATGGATTTGGGATTATTTTTTTTTTCCAATCCAGAATGAGTCAGTGTGATAGATATCCTGAGGGCTGACAGACTCTTCACACTTACTAGTTGCTTGGTCTGGGTGTCAAGAGTCATAATGGGAAAGCAAAAGCGGAAGGATGGCTTCTCTATTCTTTGTTGTTGTTGTGATGTGCCATTGAGTTGTAACTGACTCATAGCTGACTTTAGAGATTGGCCAACTTCCTCTTGCGGAGAAGCTGATGGATTCAAACCACATGTCTTTGGGATGAGAATGCAACTTCTTACCACTAGGCCACCAATTTAACACCTCAGGGGATATAGAAACATCTACTATTATTGCCCTTAGGTGCCATAAGGAAATAAACTGGTGGTGTTCCCCACCCGCCCATATTCTAGTTAAGTCAATCATATCCTGAAGAATGAGATTAAACTATATGATTAATTAATTAATACTATATGTATTTTCCAGAAAAATTCACTGGCTTATAGAAGATGAATAGTAAGATGAACATATAGTAAAGTGCAATCTTACTGAAGATTGTTAAAAAATGACTATAATAATACATCAACAGGGAAATGCCAGACGTTCAAGCTGAATTCAGAAAAGCATGTGGCACAGGGATATCATTGAGGAGAGTATAGGTTTTGTATAAACACAATCAATTGTTCTGGGATTCTCATTCTTCTCAGAGTCGGCCACAGTTTGTTGTGGTCTGCACAGTCAAATGCCTTTGCATAGTCAATGAAACACAGATGGACATTCATCTGGTACTCTCTGCTTTCAGCCAAGATCTATCTAACATTAGCTATACTATCCCTAATACCATGGCCTCTTCTAAACCCAGCCTGAACTTCTGGTAGCTCTCTGCTGATGTGCCGTTCCAGTCATTTTCGGATACTCTTCAGTAGAATCTTGCTTGCATGTTATATTATTGTTAGATAATTTCCACACTCTGTTGGATCACCTTTCTTTGAAGTTAAAACAAATATAGATCTCTTCCAGTCAGTTGGCCAAATGGTTGCCTCCAGATTTCTTGGCACAACTTGGTAAGCACATCCAGGGCAACTTCTGTTTGTTGAAATATATCAATTGATATACTGTCAATTCCTGGGGCCTTGTTTTTTGCCAATTCTTTCAGAGTAGCTAGAAATTCCTCCTTCACCACTACAGGCCCTTCCACCAAATCCTTTCAGTACAGTGATTCTATATATTCTTTCCATCTTCTTTTAATACTTCCTGAATCATCTAATATTCTGACCAAAGCATCCTTAAGTATTGCAACTTGAAGCTTGAATTTGTTCTTAAAATCCTTGAGCTTAAGAAATGTTAAGAGCAATAAAGGTAAACAAGCCAATTGAAAAGTGGACACAGGATATGAACACCAAAGAAGACATTCAGATGACACACAAACACATGAAGAAATGTTTAAAATCCTTAGCTCTAAGAGAGATGTAAATCAAAAGAACTATGAGATATCATCTCACCCCAGTAAGAATAGCAAAATTTAACAGAACAGCACACAACAAATACTGGCGAGGTTGTGGAGAAACTCGAAACTTATTCACCGTTAGTGGGAGTATAAAATGTTGCAACCACAATGGAAGGCAGTATGGCGCTTTCTCAAAAAGTTGAAAATAGAAATACCATTTGACCCAGCAATTCCATTACTGAGAATATTACCGCAAAGAAACCATAACCACCACCCAAGCAGATATACGCACACCCATGTTTATAGTGGCTTTGTTCACAATAGCAAAGAGTTGGAAACAATCCAAGTGTCCATCTACATATGAACAGACAGAGAAGCAGTGATATATGCTGCATTGAAAAACAAAGAACTCATGAAATATTATACAGAATGGGTGACCCTGGAGGACATTTTGCTGAGTGAAATATCTCAGACACAGAAGGACAAATACTGCATGGAGCCACTGTTGTAAAACGGGACTGACATTGGGGTTGGGGAGAGACTGAAAAAGATGGAATAAAGTGTATACTGCACTGCACAGATGAGGGACAAAACTGTTTAAAAGGGTTATATGATTAGGTATTATTGTCATAGCAGGAGTCCAGAACGAAGGCTGCACAGTGGAGTGGACTTGGGGGGAGGGATTGCCTAACAATGAAAGAATTTTTCTTTTACTTTTCAAAGAGAAGAGCGAACTAGTGGGGAGGGTTGGGCAGGGAGAAAAGTGCAACAGTGAATGAACGGAAATTCTAAGATTCTGTAAACTTTCACTAAAATTAATTAAACTTAAAAAAAAAAAAGAAATGCTGAACAAGTCCTGCCCCTTTGATTTTCTGACTCCAGCTCTTTGCACATTTTATTATATTACTTTGTCTTCTCACGCTGCCCTTTGAGATATTCTGTTCATCTTCGCAATATCTTGATTTCTTCCCTTTGTTTTGGCTTCTTGGCACTCTAATGCAATATTCAAAGTCTCTTTTGACATCCATTTTGGTCTTTTCTTCCTCTTTTGCCTTTGTAATTACCTTTGCATTCTTTATGGATGATACTCTTGATATCCTCCAAAAACTCATCTGGTCTTCTCTCATTAGTGTTCAAGGCTTCATACCTGTTCCTGAGATGGTTTTTAAAATTCAGATAGGATTGACTTAAGGTCAGATTTTGGTTCTCATGGATTTAATTTCCCTTAGCTTCAGCTTTAATTTGCATATGCGTAGTTGATGATCTGTTCAACAATATGCACCGGGCCTACTTTTCACAGCTTCTCCAGTGGTTCTTTCCACAGATGTAATCGTTCTGATTCCTATGCATACCAGCAGGTGAAATCCATATGTATAGCCTGTGTTTATGTTTCTTCTAAAACGTATTTGCAATGAGTAACTCGATTGTACAAAATTCTAGCATTCTATCTTCAGCTACATTTCAGTCACCAAGTTCTATCATCTTAAACCCAAAGCAGAAGAGTTAATGGAAAAATTACAGCTTTTATATGGATCATATATGGAAAATAGTAGCTTTTAAAGCTTATAAAAATTTTTAATATTGATAATATTACAAAAAAGTATAAAATAATATAGTGAAACTTGCCCCTTTCTCTTTTTCTCTGCAAGCTAAATATTTTATTTTTTCAACACCCCCCCCCATTTTTATTACCTCTGGATGCTGTATTTAAATTGGTTTTCTTAATATACTGAAAATAATATAAGTGAACATAAAAACATTCAGATTTTTCTATTACTTACATAGAACATGACATACTTTTTGACACCATTACCTGTTCTGTTAATTCAATTAACTCTATTAATTTAATAGAGAATCACTACATATCAGAATATAGAGAACTCTCATTAATTTTTCCAAGTGTAGCATTTCTCTGATTTGTTTAATAACCTCCTTCTAATATATAAGGTTTATAACCTTGAGGAATATTAGAATCCCAGAACACTTGATTGTGCTTATGTGAAACCTATACTTGGACAAGAAAGTAGTTCTCAGAACAGAACAGGGAAACGCTTCATGGTTCAAAGCAAAGCAGGGAAACACTGCTTGGTTCAAAATCAGGGATGCCTCCTATCTCCATACCTTTTCAATCCATATGCAGAAAAGATCATCTGGGAAGCAGGGCTCCATGAGGAGGAATGTGGCATGAGGACTGAAGGAAGAGTTATCAACAACTCACGTTACGCAGATGACACGACCCTACCTGTTGTGACTTAGGCTCTAGGCTGACACTGTTGCTTTTCAGCATTCTGGAGAGGACCCGGACAGCAGATTTTCCCCAGTGCAATTTATCTTTTGATTTCCTGACTGCTGGTGCTAAGAGTGTTGATTGTGAAGCTGAGTAAGCTGTAACTGTTAACCTCAATCTACTCTCCATCTATCATGGTGCTGCCAATCGGCCCGGTGATGAGAATCTTTGTCTTCTTGATGCTAAGCTTCAATCCATATTGAGAACTATCGTCCTTGACTTTCTGCAGCAAGCACTTGGGGTCTG
>NW_006399838.1:10748151-10757022 GCF_000299155.1 Elephantulus edwardii
CACATATTTCTTTTGCTGAACATATTTGAAAAATACTTGCCTGCTTCCTTGTCTGCCTGAAGTTTGCATCTACCTCTGAATGGGAACCCAAGTTTGCAAACTGCACATAGACTTGTTGGAGTCAGGTCACACATGGAACTCTATCCAGAAAGGTGCCTGGACACTGATTTCAGTTTCTTTGATGTCTACTCAAGTGCCCTAATGGCATAGCAGATGAAGTGCCAGACTGAGCAGCAGATCAAGTGCCAGACTGAGCTCGGAATGGTCAGCAGCTTGAATTCGCCGCTTGTGAAACTTTCTTCCTGTTGACACTTATTATAACATATATGATGGGTTATGCCCATTGGAGCGAACTGGAAGGCAGTGAGTTTTGTATATTTTGTTTTGGTCTCCAGTATGAAAAAGCAAGCAGAATATGTTTTGGGATGCATGTTGCTAAATACCTGCTTCCGTTAACATTCAGTCATTGAAGGGAATCTCTGGTGGGATCTCTGGTGGCCTAGTGGTAAGGAGCTGCAACTACAATCCCAGAGGTGCACGGTTCAAATCCACCAGATGCTCTGCCTGGGAAGGAGGGACAATCTCCTCCTGTACCAGTCAGATCTGATTTGACGGTACACGCACACAAAAATAATAAAATAAAATTAAAAAAACAAAAAAAAATTCAGTCGTTGAGATTTTATTGGCCTTTATGTAGAAATGCTTGAGCTCTCTCTTTCTCTCTCTCTCAATATAGATATATAGATATAAATGCATACATGACAAAACTTCACGTTTTCAGCTTCCTGCTAGACAGAGGAAGCGACATACTCAGTATGGAAGCAACACTCCTTTTGAAATAACACTGCTTTCCAGTGATTCTTTCTCCTAAAGCTAGTCTTTTCTCTCTAAATTTAACATCCTTGGACAGAGTCTCTGGAGACGTTTCTCACCAGCCTGTCTTCTGAGTTTTTCTTTTGAAGCATCTCCCTGAGGTGCCTGGCTTCATGCTGAGTGCCCCTGGCATTGTTACTTCGCTTTAGCTGGAAATGGCTGGAGAGAACGGAGCTGCTACTTCAAGACAAGGCATTGTGATTCTGAACAAGCCCGTTAAGTACAAAAGGATTAACCATTTACTGCTCTTGTCCTCATTCAAACTCAGATTTATTTCATGCTGTGGTGTTCCTGTGTAGGGATAATTAGAATTCATTGGTCTCATGATTAGACACTCAACAATGATTCTGTTGGGGTCTGTGTACATTTCTAGAATACTCATCCAGTTATTTTTTAACAAGTCTTTTTTTAGCTTATCATGGAATTTTCTTACCACTGCTTTTTCTGTTTCTTCACTTCCTTCTTTTCATTCTATTCAAATAGTTATTTCTCTCTGGTTTATTGCTTGCTGTCTTTTTAAAAATTTTGTTATGTGTTGTAAGCTTTTGGTTTGTGGTGTTTTTTGTTGGTGGTGGTGGTTTTGTTTTTTTGGTTTTTTTTTTTTTTACTTTCCCTTTTTCCCTCTACTAGTTTATTTACAAAACCCGACTACAAATTTGAACAAATTCTTTCAAGTCCCCTCAGCCTCACCCCCCATCAAACTTTCCTACTTCATAATTAATCCCCCTCCGCCTGCACACCCTCATCCCTCTGCTTCCAGCCTCTCCCACCCCTCCTGGATCCTTATACTCATTCTACAATAATGGTTTGATACAATATTTACCCTTGTGAGACTGAGGAAGGTATTTGAATGGCAAACAGACACATGAAGAAATGCTTCAAATCACTGGTAATAAGTGAGATGCAAATCAAAACCACAATGAGGTACCATCTCAGTCCAGTAAGTGTGGCAAAGTTTAACAGGGCAGCAAGTAATAAAAGTTGGGGAGGATATGGTGAGATAGGAACTCTTGTACATTGTTGGTGGGATTGTAAAATGCTGCAACTATTCTGGAAGGCAGTTTGGTGCTTGCTCAAAAAGCTGAACATAGAAATTCCATATGACCCAGCTATTCCACTACTTGGAATATTCCCTGAAAATATGAGAACTGAGGCACAAACTGAGATTTGTACACCAGTGTTTACAGTAGCATTATTCGCCATCGCAAGAACATGGAAACAGCCCAAATGTCCAACCACAAACGAATGGACTGAGAAATTATGGTGCATTCACACAATGTAATACTATACAGCACACAGGAGTAGTAACTTTGTAAATTACTACCTAGCTGGGGAGAGACTGGAGAGCATTAGGCTGAGTGCTTGCTGTTTTATGAGCTCTGTTGCCCCAAATTAATTTTTTTACCAGTAGCCAGGAAATTAAAAGACATATTGTCATGGGAAAGTCTGCTGTTAGGGACCTCTCCAAAGTACTGAAGAGCAATGGTGTCTCTCTGGAGACTAAGGTGCGTCTGATACAGGCCATGGTCTTTGCAATCACTTGTTATGCATCAGAGAGTTGGACAATTACCAAGGAGGATAGAAGGAGAATTGATGCCTTTGAGCTGCGGTGCTGGAGAAGAGTATTGAATGTACCATGGACTGCTAGGAAAACAAACAGATTTGTCCTGGAAAGGGTCAAACAGGCGGCTCTGTGGAGGCAAGAATTCTGAGGCTCCATCTAACATACTTTGGACATGATGTAAGGAGGGACCGGTCCTTGGAGAGGGACATCATACTTGGGCGGGTGGAGGGACAGCACAGGAGGGGAAGACCCTCTATGAGGTGGATTGATTCAGTGACTGGGATAATCGGGATGGGAGTGTCGGAGACGGTGCGATTGGCACAGGACAGAGCAGAGTTTAGGGCTGTTGTACATAGGGTCGCTATGAGTCGCAAGCAACTCGACGGCACATAACAACAACAACAATTTTTATTCTTAGAAGGTAGTATATGAATTCACAATGAAGCAAAGAGAATTTTGTAAGATTCTTTGGGAAAGAAACTTTTGCCCTGTAAACTGGATTCTTGCTTTGAGAGTCAGGGGATCACCAGGCCTCACAAATAGGATTTTAATTTATGCATAGATGGAAATGCTTTTGGGTGCAAAAAAGAAATCTTATATTACCTGATTATACTTTCTTTTACATTTTAATAGATTCTGTACTCTTATAATGGAGCTCCTTGGTGGAGTTAAATATTAGGACACTCACTGAAAAGTTGGCAGATCAACCTACCCAGAGGCAGAAGATCTGGAGATCTGCTTTCCAAAGGCCTCAGCTGTGAAGACTATCAAGCAGTCCTGTTTGAACACATGATGAGTCAGAGTCAACTGCAACCCGGCTTGGTTTTTGGATTTTGGTATTCTTTTAAGTTACTGCGTATGGCTTAGGACATGAAGTCTAAAGGCTACTGATGGTTGTGAAATATTGACTTTTCTCCCCTTTGCATTTCGCTTTATTTTGTTTAAAGAAACCATTGTGTATCTTTGGTTTTCTGCCTACTGTCCTTAAAAAACTTATTCTACCAACTCCACTGGCATTTTGCCTCTTTGAGGTCTTCTGGTTAAATAGTGCTTTAGAAAAGGCAGATCTTAAAAAAGAATTCTAGACTAAAAATGTTCTTCTGCCTTGACTATTTAATAAATTTTGAGCTCCGGAGTAGTCAGGATGATGCCTTAATTATTTCATTTTCAAGAAACAAGTCTTTTAAAGAATGAACGATGAGAAATTCCTACTTATTACTTTTAACGTTCCTTTATAAAATGCCCTCTCCTTCTTAGCATAGAAGCTTGTTTAAAGCTAGAAGAGTGAATGATTTTATTTTCACAATAAAATGGCTTCTGGAAAAGTCAGATATTGATTCTTTTGTCAGATAGACGGAAAAGTAATTTTTTAGAAAGCTGTCCCTTTTTCTCTAAAGATGAAAATTTTAACTATATGGTCCTACTTTTTCTGATATGACTTAAGTTCTTATCATTTTATATTTTTATGTATATGCAGCAAAACAGCAATAATGGGGTAGAGAGGGAATTTGGAGATAGGAATAGAAAAGATTTCTTTTGTGTCAAATCTTAAGAAGAATTTTATTTTCCTCAGGGTTTTGAGTGAAGCCACTTGCACAAAGCACTATTTAGTGAGAATAAAAATTTGCAGAAGAAATTTTTAGGCAAGAAAGAATTTTCAGTTAATGAAACAATGGCATTCTTAACTTATCTGTACCAACTGATGGATAATAATAATAAAATTTTTCTCTAACACAGAATAGCAATTTAATCCTGATTACATGATAAAGTGGTTATACACACTGCATATGAATGTTCACGTTATAGGCAGTAAGTCCCTAGGTTACAAACTACTTGTATTTGCCCTCTGTTGTTGTTGTTGATTGTCATCGAGTCAAGCACGACCTATGAACAAAGGACCGGAAGCCTCTCTATGACTATTGTCATTTGTCAAATTTCACAGAGTTTCCAGAGGCGTGTTGTTTGGAAGTTGCCCTCTAGTGCTATATAAATGTGCCTTCATTTTGAAATCACTGAGCTAACTCCTACACACACACACACACACATACACACACACACACACACACATTCTTCATCGTAATCACTTTCACTTCCTTTTTGCCCAGTCTTAAACTCACGGAAAAGTCATCCAGTCTTTTCTTGCATGCAACAATGTAAACTCACAGGCGTTCAACTCTCTTGTAAAACTTTCAGTTCCTAGCAAAATTCCTAGCAACCCTGCTGTAAAATGCATAGGCTTCTGAGGCTATAAATAATGATGGCAGAACACTGTCTATTTTTCTCACTTGGAGCTGACGGAAGATTTAAAGACACTTGACCTTTGGGTTAACGGTACAACCCACTACTGACTACACCACTATTTCTCTCTTTGCACTAAAGTAAGGCTAAGAACCATGAGTGACTGTTGTGAAGTAACTGTGAATTGAAGTTAAAGACAATCTTTTTTTGTAATTCTGGGCCTGCCTGTATTGCTAATAGTAATGCAAAATGGAGCAACTTTTATTGAGGAGAAATTGACACTCTTCATCCAATTTTAAAACACACACCACTGTTATACACAATTGTTCTAATGCTAGTAATTCTTCTGATAAAATTCTACATGTGTGAATCAACTGACTTAGAAGGTTAACCGTTGAACATTTCTTTATTTTCCCTCTGAAAAATTGGAAAACAGTCTACATGTTGATCTGTTGGGGATATGGTCATATGATTTCAAAAAAAAAAAAAGACTAAGGGAACATTGATTGTACTCACAACCAGGAAGAGATTTCAAAGATAATTGTTATATATAAAAATAAAGAAAAAAACAAGATGTACAGAATGTTACCATTTGTATCCTAAAGGACGAAATAAGTAAATACTTGCATATTTGTATTTTGCTTGTTTATGCTCAATATATATTTAAAAGACAGTGGTAATATCACAAAGCATGTTAATATCAAGTGAAGAACAAAGTCAGTGAACTGAGTAAAAGCTGAGAGAGAGAAAGACCTTTTACTTCTGTTATTCTGATAAGTGTTTAACAATGAGCTGGTTTGTAATTTGTTGATTACCCGCTGGCCAAGAGTCAATTTTAACCCTTAGTATTCCTACAGCAGCATCTTTCTAGATGCAGATTTCCACGTCATTCTCTGGTGCTTTAGAAACATCATGGTGTAACGACTTCCATTAAACCTGATTTCCCTATGAGGCATCGAGCACTAGGTTGAAAAGATCTGCATGTAATTGGCTTTTATGAGTTAGAGTCTCTTCTGACATCCATTTTGGCTTTTTCTTTCTTCTCTTTTTTTAAATGATCTTTTACTTTCTTCATTGATAATATCCTTGATATCAACCCACAACTCATCCACTCTTTGATTACTGGTGTACAAAGTCTCAAATCTTTTCCTAAGATGATCTTGAAATGCAGATGGAATGATCCAAGATCATATCTTAGGTCCTGTGAACTTCTTTTAATTTTCTTTGGCTTCAATTAAACTTGCATTACGTAATTGACTGTGGAGCCAAGCAAACAAAAGCTGTTAACAATCTCAATCTCTTCACTGGCTATCATGATGCTGCCAGTTGGCCTAGTGGTGAGAATCTTTGTTTTCTTGACATTGAGCTTCAAACTATATTGAAGGTTGCAGTCCCAGACTTTCTGCAGCAAGTGCTTTAGATCCTCCTCAGTTTGGCAAACAAGGTTGTATCTTCCACATAACGTAAGTTGTTGATTAATCTTCCTCCAATTCCTCCTCATAGAGCCCAGCCTCCCTGAAGATCTGTTCTGCATATAGATTGAAAAGATATGGGGATAAGACACATCCCTGGCTACACCTTTCCTGGTTTTGAACCATAAAGTGGTTCCTTGCTCTGTTCTGAGGACTGCCTCCTGGTCCAATTGTAGGTTTTGTCTAAGCACAATCAAGTATTCTGGGATTTCCATTCTCCTCAGAGTTAGCCACAGTTTGTTGTGATCCACAGAGTCAAACGTCTTTGCATAGCCAATGAAACACAGAGAGACATTCCTCTGGTACTCTTTGCTTTCAGCCAAGATCCATCTAACATTAGCTATAATATCCCTAGTACCATGGCCTCGTCTAAACCCAGCTTGCATATCTGGGAGTTCTCTGTTTATGTGCTATTCCAGTCATTTTGGGATAATTTTCATCAGGATTTTGCTTGTATGTCATATTAATGATTTTGTTCGATAATTTCTTCATTCTGTCAGGTCACCTTCTTCTTTGGAGTGCGAACAAATATAGATCTCTTCTAGTCAGTTGACCAGGTGGCTATCCTCCAGATTTCTTAGCACAAATTGGTGAGCGCATCCAAGGCAGCATCTGTTTGTTGAAATATGTACGTTGGCATGCCATCAATCCCTGGGGCATTGTGTTTTGCCAATTCCTTCAGAGCAGCTCGAACTTTCTTTATCACAACAGATTTTTGCTCATATGTTTCATGGAATTCTTCTGTGTCAGCCAATTCTTTTTGGTAGAGTGGCTCTGTATACTTTTTCCATCTTATTTGCTGTCAGCGACCTCGCCATAGTACTGAAGAACAATGATGTCAATTTGGAGACTAAAGTGCACCAGATCCAGGCCATGGTCTTTGCAATAACTTGCTATGGATCAGAGAGCTGGACAATGACTAGGGATGATAGAAGAAGAATTGATGCCTTTGAGTTGTGGTGCTAGAGAAGAGTACTGAATATACCATGGACTGCTAGGAGAACAAATAGGTTTGTTCTAAAGAGGGTGAAACCAGGCTTCTCCTTGAAGACAAGGATTCTGAAGCTCTGCCTGCTATACTCTGAGTATGTTGCAAGGATTGACTAGTCCTTGGAGAGGGGCATTGTGCTTAGGAGGGTGGAAGGACAGTGTAGGAGAGGAAGACCTTGGATGAGAAGGATTGACTCAGGGACTGGGGTAGTGGACAAGGGTGTGTTGGAGATGATGAGGTTGGCTCAGAATAAAGCCGGATCCAGAGCTGTTGTTGTACATGGGGTCACTATGAGTTGCAAGTGATTCAATGGCACATAACAACATCAACAATATCAATAACTGATGGTCTGACCCACAGTGTTCCCTGGCCTAATTTTGACTGCCAATATTGACCTTCTCCAAGTATTTTTTCCACAAATGTAGTTAATCTGAGTCTTATGAAGCCCATCAGGTGAGATTAATTTATATAATTGTTTGCATCTTTTTTAAAAGGTATTTGCAATGAATAAATCATTGTAAATACAAAATTTGGTCATTTTGTTTCTAGCCTCATTTCTATCACCAAGCCCACATTTTCCAACTACTGTTTCTTCTTCACTGTTTCCAACTTTTGCATTCCAGTCACCAACTATCATCAACACATCTCGAATGCGTGTTCACTCAATTTCAGACTACAAGATTTGGTAAAAATTATCCCTGTCTTCCTCATTGGTCTAGATGTAGGAATGGATTTTTATGGATAAATAGAATAGCCAGGTTAAGTGGTCTTCCTTGTATGCATATGGATATTACCCAATCATCCACCACATTGTATTTCAGGATAGAACTTGAATTTTACTTTTTTACTATAAATACAACACTATTCTTCTCTTTTTCATTCTCAGCATAATATATGATTATCTGGCTCAAAGTGGCCAAAGCTGGTCCATATTATCTCACTAATAACTACTATGTCAATGTCCATGTGTTCCATTCAATTTTTAACAATGTTCAGTGTTCCAACATTCCAGCTACATACATTTCATGTTCCAATTATTAAACAATGTTTTGTCATTGTTTTTCCTCATTTCAACTGCCTTCCATTCTGGGTTCTACTACTACACTATTATAACTAACCTCATTCCTCCAAAGTTCATAGGATTTTCAAAGGCCTTTTATTTAAGAAGTGAATGTCTAATCCTGTTTTCCAGTCTGTATTAATCTGGGAGCACTATTAAAACCTGTCCACGATGGGTAAACCTAATGGCTTTTGACACACCAGTGGCATAGCTTTTAGTATCCCAGTAACCCCAAGTTATCTCAGTACAACAAACTGTCAGAAAAGTACTGTACCACTTAGAACAATGTTCTCTTTGAACACAACAAACTGCCAATTTAGTTTGTAATTCTTGTAAGAAGGTCCTTAATGAGATGGATTGACTCAGTGACTGAGGTAATGGAGGTAAGTGTTTCAGAGACAGTAAGATTAACACAGGATAGAGCAGGGGTCACTACGAGTCACAAGGACTGGATGACACATAATAGTAAATTGGTCTTCTGTTAAACACAAATTCCTGCCAACTGAGTCCTGAAAGTCTCTTAGAAAAGAGACTTCCAGTTTCTCTCAGTCTTATCCCCACCCCATATGTTTATGGCATTGAAGTCTATGGGGGAGAGAATAGTCTAAAAGTATTATATTTTAGGGCATTATTTTTATCGTAGGAGTATGCAATGAGGGTTGCAGAGTAGATT
>NW_006399838.1:10757152-10767595 GCF_000299155.1 Elephantulus edwardii
GAGAAGGGTGCAACAATGAATGAATGGAATTCCAAAATCTCTGTAGATGTTCATTGAAATGAAAAATAAACAACCTAAATTAAATTAAAAAAAAAGAAAAGAGACATCCAGCCCACACCTGATTGTTAACTAATTAAAAAACAACCAATGAGTTTACACTTGTTTACACTATCAATTAAATCAAAACAACCTACCTTACAGAATCCAAAGGCTTCACACAGGAGGCTCCAAACTGGAGACTCTTAAGCAGAAACCAACCAACTTTTAAATACAATGGCTCACCCATCTGGTCCTGATTGGTCTAAACAAGAGGCTTCCAGCCCACACCTGATTGTTATCTATATCTGATTGTTGTTGGAACAGAGCAGGGGAACTCTGCATGGTTTACAGGTTTGTTTTCTCTCTCCGTAACTCTTCAGTCTGTATGCTGAGCACACTGTCTGCGGAGCTGGAATCTATGAAGAGGAATGTGGCATCAGAATTGTGAAACTCATCAGCAACCTGCCTTAACGCAGAGATGACACAACCTTGCTTGCTGAAAGCGAGGAGGACTTGAAACACTTGTTGCAGATGATCAAGAAATGCAGCTTTTGGATTGCATCTCAATGTCAAGAAAACAAAAATTCTTACCACTGGGCTGACAGGCAACATCATGATGGATTGAGAAGAGATTGAATCTGCCAACAACTTTATCTTACCTGGACCCACAATTAACACCCTTGGAACCAGTAGTCAGGAAATAAAGAAACACATTGCACTGGGAAAGTTTGCAGTTAGGGACCTCTCCATCCAAATTATTGAGGAGTAATGATGTCAGATTGAGGACTAAGGTACATCTGATTCAGGCCATTGTCTTTCTGATCACTTGTTATGCCTTTGAGATCTGGACAACAAATAAGGGTGACAGAAGTATCGGTGCCTTTGAGCTGTGTTGCTGGAGAACATCCCATGAGCAGCCGAAAGAACAAACAAATATAGCTTGGAGAGGGTGCAGCCTTCTTTGGAGGCAAGAATGCTGAAGCTTTGCCTCACATACTTTGGACATGTTGCTGGAAGGAGCTCTTCCTTGGAGAGGGACATGATGCTCGGAAGGGTGGAGGGTCGGCGAAGGAGAGGAAGACCCTCAAGCAGATAGATTGCATCACCACAGTTTTATCATTAGCGTCAACTTCCTACAGCCTAATGCCACTAGAACAAGACCACTTTTTCTCCTCCTACCCCTGGTGAAGAAGTTGTAAATTGGAGCAAACTGTCATGGAACACTGCTACAGTGGAGACTAGAATCTAAGCAGTGATCAAAAATACCACCCCACCCCCCACTACCAACAAACAAAATACTGGACTGTGAACTTGTAAAACATTACACAACATGAGAAACCCTGGAACACTTCATGCAAGTGAAATATCTCAGTCACAAAAGGACAAATACTGCATAGAACCACTGTTATAAAGCAGGCCTGACATGAGGGGAAGTGGGAAGAGGATGGGATAAGAGTGGAAAGAGTAAGACCATTGCATTGGAATAGTTTAAAGAAAGAAGTGTCTAAAATGAATATGTAATTAGGCATTATACTTATGACAACAGCCCAGAATAAAAGATATATCATTATAAAGAGGACTGCGGAGGAGGAGAGAGGTAGGTAATTGTGTAACAATGAATGAATATTAAATTAAAAAAGTGAACTGGTGAAGGGTTAAGGGAGGGCAAGGGAAAAAATGTGCAACAATGAATGAATGAAAATCTAGCTTCTCTGCAAATGTTCATTAAAATCACAGTTCAAATAAATTTTTATTTAAAAAAAACACAACAAAAAAGCTGAACTAATAACTCTAAAAACTTAGCTCCTGCCTTCTAGTCCGAATAGACTCACAGCTGGCCCTTTAGAGGGGGTTTGGAGGCTGTAAATCTGAGGAGATTTCCCATCTTTGTCCTGTGGAACAGCTGATGGATTTGAACCACCAGAAAGGACTTAGCTTTGGGTTAACAGCACAACTGCAACTCCCTAATAACTATGTCACCAGAGTTCCAATTTAGTATTAAAATAATCTCAGATATAAACGGGAAGGAGGCCAAATTGAGAGCTTCTCAGGCAGAGGGACCAGTTTTATTAAAATTCTGTCTTGGAGAGGAGCTATGAATATTTCATAAGCTGAAAGCAGAACAGAAAAGTTACAATGGTGATTATGAGATACTTGAAATACTTGTGAGACCTGTGATGATATTTGTGAGACCTGTTGGGGTTGAATCATGCCAGGTGTTTACAAGGTTAAATCAGCGAAAGGACTTTTGCTAAAATTGTTGCTTTGTAACAAATGAATTGAGCTAAGAAACAATAAAGCCCTAAACCAATAAACAAAACAAAACAAAACACCCCCAAACCCAAAAAAACCCATTTTAACTGTGTGGACCATGACAAATTATGGCTAAAGTAGAGAAGAATGAGGATTCCAGAACACTTAAGCATGCTCCTGAAAAACCTACATTTAGATCAAAATGCTGTTGGGTCAACAGAGCAAGAGCGCACTATGTGGTTTAAAATTATGAAAGGTGTACATCAGGGCTGTGTCCTCTCTCCAAACTTATTCAATCTGTCTGCCGAGTAGATCATTTGAGAGCCTGGACTCTGAAGAAGAATGTATCATGAGCACCAAAACAAGACTCATCAACAACCTACCATTATGGAGATGATACCACCTTGATTGCTGAAAGTGAGGAGGACTTGAAGTGCTTGTTGCAGAAGATCAAAGACTAGCCTTCAACATAGATTACATCTTTG
Organism: Elephantulus edwardii; assembly: GCF_000299155.1. Classification (NCBI taxonomy): domain Eukaryota; kingdom Metazoa; phylum Chordata; class Mammalia; order Macroscelidea; family Macroscelididae; genus Elephantulus; species Elephantulus edwardii. The sequence continues at coordinate 10,759,930 of NW_006399838.1, forward strand.
TTGTTGTTGTTATGTGCCATCGAGTCACCTGTGACTCATAGAGATCCTATGCAAACAGCCCTAAACCCTGCTGTATCCCTTGCCAATCTTATTGTATCCAATATGCCTATCCCCATTATCCTAGTGATGGAATCAATCTATCTCATCAAGGGTCTTCCACTCCTGCGCCGTCCCTCCACCCTCCCAAGCATGATGGCCCTCTCCAAGGACTGATCCCGCCTTGCAACATGTCCAAAGTATGTCAGAAGAAGCTTCAGAATCCTTGCCTCCAAAGAGCAACTTGGCTTCCCCTCTACAGGACAAACCTGTTTGTTCTCCTAACAGTCCATGGTATATTCAAAACTCTTCTCCAGCACCAAAGCTCAAAGGCATTAATTCTTCTCAGAGTTGAGCACAGTTTGTTGTTATCCACACAGTCAAATGCCTTTGCGTAGTCAATGAAACACAGACAGACATTCCTCTGGTACTCTCTGCTTTCAGCGAAGATCCATTTGACATTAGCTATAATATCCCTCGTGCCATGGCCTCTTCTAAATCCAGCCTGCACTTCAGGCAGTTCTCTGTTGATAGGCTGTTCCAGTCAGTTTTGGATAATCTTCAGCAGAATCTTGCTTGCATGTGATATCAGTGATACTCTTAGCATCAGGAAAACAAAAATTCTTACCACAAGACCAATGGACAACATCATGATAGATGGAGAAATGTTTGAAATCATCATTAATTTACTCTTACTAGGGTCCACAATCACACTCTTGGTACCAGCAGTTAGGAGATCAGGAGACTGGGCAAGTCTACAGTCAGGGACCTCTCCACATTAGTGAAGACCAATGATGTCAATTTGAGGACTAAGGTATGCTTGATTCAGGCCAAGGTTTTTTCAACTACTCACTATGCTTCTAAAAGCTGGGCAATCAATAAAGATGTCAGAAGAATTGATGCCTTTGAGCTCCGGTGTTGGAGAAGAGTAGTGAATATCCTATGAACTTCCAAGAGAAAAACAGGTAAGTCTTAGTGAAGGTGCAGCCAGAGTGCTCCTAGGAGGCAAAGATGACAAAGATTCATCTCACATACTCTAGGAGTATTGCTAGGAGAGTCTATTCCTTGAAGAAGGATATCATGTTTGGGAAGGTCAGCGAAAGAGAGGAAGACCTTAAATAAGAAGGACTGACGCAGTGACTGCTGTATTAGCTCAAACATGTCAGAGATGGTATCAGGCACAGGATAGGAGAGGGTTCAATCTATTGCTCATAAAGTCATTATGAGTAGTACTCAGTGACACCTAACAACAACAGCAACAGACCAATAAAGTTTCCACAGGAATAGAGAATGAATGGAAAAGAGAAACTGTCAAGAGTTGGTTCTCCACTGGTTGTTGGGAACAAGAAAGAAGGGACAGTTAATGGCAACTGAGATTTTTGGGCCCGAGTTCATTGTGACGGAACGGGGCAGGAGAAGTACTGAGAGAGAAGTAATGAGAGAAGTAAGAAGAGAAAAGATGGTGAGTGACAGGGAATCTCCAAGGTCCTATGGGACACTCAGCAATTTAGAAGAGGTAACTTCAATTTAGAATAGAAGATAACAGAGGGAGGTAGAAATGTGGAAGTCACCTACATAAAAACACTACTGAAGCAGCAATGAGAAGTTTGCTTGGAAGAAGCTTGCCCTATGATGGTGAGTATCACTATATAGCTATCTCTATCTCTATCTCTATCTCTATCTCTATCTCTATCTCTATCTCTATCTCTATATCATCTAGAGAGAAAGAGGAAAAGATTCCCAAAAGATTCTTGATAATCTTTTAGGTGCAATTTTATAAAATAAATAACTTATAATATTTTTTTTCTTCCAGCATTCCAATTTACTTGTAGTTGTTATTAGATGCCGTTGAGTATGAACAATATACCTGAACCTTTACTCTACCTTGTGCCATACTCAGGATCTCTGATAAAAGATTAAAACATTCCTCAAGGAGAGATCAGTATTTCATGATGCGTGTTACTTGCAATGTAATTAGAAGATACAGGATATAGACACTGAACGCAGATCTTTTGTTTCGAGAAAAGCAGAAAACGGGTGAAACGCAATGAATGTTGTTGTTCATGCATATATACAATGGACAAACCCAAAGTATTTTGATTTTGGAAATCAGGCCATCAGCAATCTAGTATTCCTGGCAAGAAGAGAGGCAGACAAAGCCAACTGAGGATTGTACAGAGCAGATGGCTGTCCTCAGGTAACAAATACTTAACATGAGCGGTAGCAGGCATTTCTCAGTAGGTTGAAAAGCTTTTAATGACTTGTGATTTATTTTGGCATTCTCTGCTTCAGTGGAGGAAAGGCTAACCTCCCAAGCCTCCTCAGGTGGTTTATTTTAACAGATTTACCACTGAAAGTAAAGTAGTGGCTGATGGATATAAAGTAGAAGAGGGCTACAGGAAAGAGCTTCCAAAATGATTTCTAGTCATGGAGTCTTAATGACATTTTTTTGTTGTTTGCTTACAACAACTATAGGGCAAAAGGATATCTTGTAGTTGTGTTTATTAAGTAAGCAGATTCAAACAACTATATTCAGATTCAAACAAGTATATACATTCAACCTATTAAAAAGGATAAATGGAAATAAAATAATACATCTTTCTCAAATAACTATGATTTTTTAGTAATGAAATATGTGTGCCTGTTTAGTTGTGCACAGAATCAAATTAGATGCTAATACCTTCACTTCTTGTTCTATGTTGATTTTTGTGCAGTGTTTTCTTTTTATTCTATTGACAATAAAAAGCCTATTACCTTAAAACCACCTTAAAACATACAGCAGCATCCGAAGTGCTATACTGCTATCTGGTTTACCCTGAGAAAGTAATTTGTGGGTGTCTGACAGACAGATGCTAATTATTACACGGTTCTTTTGGACAACGGAAATGTCCTACAGCTTCCCTGTGAATTTTTTGGAATGCTTTGTGATATCCTGGCCTATAGTTGAGAATGGCTGCTGGAGAGAATTTGTAGTAGTCAGAAACCAAAATGAAATCAGGGAACCCCAAAACTTTGAGATCATCTTCTTGGATGACCAGTTTCTTTCCTCGCCGTTGGAAAGATTTCTTGAAATCATGATAGGCCTTTGAATCTGTTCCCAATTAAAGCTCAATATTTATTTTCATAACTTCCTTTTATAAAGAATATAATGTCTTCAGGAGAAAGTAGTTATTTTCTAAGGTCGTGAAATAACCCCTTATCCAAAGATCTTGTCTGAATGCATGAAGTGAATAAAAGTCAGCCAAGACCACCACTTAAGTGGGCAAAATCCAGGTGTCCTGTTAGTGTTACAAGATGTGATTTGCATTTCCCTTGGAGAACACTGAGCTGTTTCTTGGCTACTTTGCTAAAGGACACAATGTCAGCTATTATCTATTAGAGGTGATAGGAAATGGCTCTGCTGATAATCACCAACAAGTCTAGATATATTTTATTGGATAAATGAAATATTAGACTCCTACATCACCTTAATTGCTCTCCAAATTGGATTCCCAAACGAAATCCTGTTTCCTGTCGCTTATTGCTTAACTTGCTTTTTAAAAACTGCTATGACAACATATTCATTGTAAAGTATAATTTATCAACTGTCCAATATAATCAGAAGTTAGCATAACTAGGTTTCCTTTAGCTCTTAGGACTTTTATGAGGACAATTTATCTCCCTTCTCCATTACCCCAGAATCAACCTGATTTTTTACTTTACCACCTGTAATGAGAAGAAAAGGATACAATGATTATTGGGTTTTTTCCCCCTAGTGCCAGGTCTATACTTTGCAGAGTACCTTAATAAATTAAGAATTTGCAAAATCTTTGTGAAGTGTATGCAAGTGTCCCTTTTTAACTGTAAAGAAAAATCTTCTTTAAAACTCGTGTGTAGAAGAGTGGGAATGCAGATACCAACATCCTTTCCTTTTCTTATTTTTTTTTATAAATAAAAGTTTTTTATTTCTCTATTACAGTATTGAACAATGCAGACAGAAAATTTAAAGTCCATATCTGGCATCTGACTCAAGACAAGATTCTAGAATCCTGGTTTGGGGATATCCTAATTGTCAAGGTGTGTAGGAATAATTTTGGTAATACCCCTCGGATTTCTGAGTTGAAATTATGACCCTTCACCAAAGAATCCACACATTTCTTTAGGATCTTTGGCAAAAGCTTTAAATTGGATCTTCTCCAGTTTAATTTCTTGCATTATATTGATTCTGACTGGTAACTGAAAACTGGCCTCTTAGTGCTTCTTACTGCAATAATAATTTTAATTGTGTTATAATGTAATACAGGTTTGGACTTGCTGCTCCCGTGATTTTGCTTTTGATTTTTGTAGACCATAATCTATTTCCACTGTGTAGAGAATGCATTGGAGGATAAGTATATTTTTAATAAATATCTTCAGAATATTTTGATGCCTTTGAGCTGTGGTGCTGGAGAAGAGTATTGAATATACCATGGACTGTTAGGAGAACAAACAGGTTCATCCTAGAGAGGGTGAATTTCCTCAACTAGTGAAAAGCATACATGTAAAACCAAGAGCCAGTATCATCCTCAATGGATAAAGACTGAAAGCATTTTCCTTGCGGACCAGACAAGGATGCCCACTGTTACCACTTCTATTCAATATTGTTTTGGAAGTACTTTCTAGGGCAAAAAGACAAGAGAAGGGAATAAAGGTCATTCACATCATCAAAGAGATGGTTTAACTCTTGCTATATGCAGATGTTATGATAGTGTACACAGAAAACTTCAGACTCAATGAAAAACTGTTAGAACCAGTGGACCAATTTAGTAGAGTGGCAGAATACAAGCTCAAAATCAGTGGGATTATTTTACAGTAAAAAAAGAACTCAGAGAAGGAAACCAAGAAAGCAATACCATTTATAATATCCAACCACAAAATGAGATACTTGGGAGTGAACCTAACTAGAGACACAAAAGACCCATACAAAGAAAACTATAGAACATGTCTGTAAGAAACAATAAAAGATCTAAATTAATGGTGAGCTATTCCCTGTTCATGGACAAGAAGACTTAATAGAGTGAAAATGACAGTCAATCCTATCAAAAACAATCTACATGTTCAACACAATCCCAGTACAGATAGGAGATTGAAAGGGAAGTTGTCAAGTTTATTTGGAAAGGGTTAAAAACTCTGAATAAACAAAGCACTTATGAAAAACAAAAATGAAGTGGGAGGAATAGCCTTCTCTGACTTCAACACCTACTGTCCAACAATAGTAAACAAAACAGCATGGTACTGGTATGATGATAGGTACTTAACCAACAGAACAGAATTGAGAACCCAGACACGAACTTGTCTTACTGGACCTGCTGGCTTTTTGTATTATGACTTCTTTTCTTATTAATTAGTAGTCAACGATTCTGACAGAATTGGGGCATGTTGCAAGGCGAGACCAGTCCTTGGAGAGGGACATTATGTTTGGGAGGGTGGAGGGACAGCGCAGGAGAGGAAGATCCTCGATGAGATGGATCGAGTCAATGATTGGGGTAATGGGAGTAGGTGTGTCAGAGACAGTGAGGTTGGTACTGGATAGAGCAGGGTTTAGGGCTCTTGTACATAGGGTCACTATGAGTCACAAACAACTCAAAGTCACAAAACAACAACAACAGTTTGGTTTAGGGTACACTCTGTTCTAGATGACTTCATCAACATATCATTAGACTGAATTATGGAAAGTGACTATATTTATTTCATTCCATGTGCAGGAAGCAGGTTCAAAGTCCATCACAGATTTTAGGGAAGATGGCCCAATACAATGATATCAATATGTAGCCTTTTGTGATAGGTTTATTTCACTTAGAATAATGTTCTTGGGGTTTATCCATATTGTAAGGAGGACTTTGTTAGTTTTTATAATTAAAAACTATTCTACTGTATGATTACACTACGTTTGGTTTTTCTTTCTAGTTTTGGAGCTTACGAATTTTCTCTTCTTTTTTGGCTATTTTGAATAATGCTGCTGCTGTAAATGCTCTAATATAGAAATTCTTCTGCAGCAATAGGTTTTGGTTTATGTATCTTCATCTAACAACTTAAGGCAAAATTGCTGGGTCATATAATAACTATATGTTTAACATTTTCAGGAACAGCTAGAATATTTTCTAAAGATACGGTATCATTTTACATACCCCCTAGCAATGTTTGAGAGGATGCATTTCTTCATGTTGTCACTAACTTTATTATTTCTCCTGGAATACTTACAAGTTCTCCAATAGCTTCTGAGAAAGGTTCTACGGAAAGCACAATTTTCTATAACTTGAGATCTGAATGTTCCTTTATTATACTTTCACATTTAAAAATGTGTGAATAAAATGCACAAAGTACGTGTACAGAACACAATCTATATGAATCATTGCACGAATATCAATACTTTATTTTAAAAAAAATGACAAAACAATAAGATCCAGTGGGAACCTGAAAAAGTAGGGTAATGTTAGGCCTGGATCAATGATGATTGGTTTTATAAAACATAATGTTGTGTAGAGATTAGAATGCTTATTCATTGTTGGTAGGAATATAAAATGGTACAATCACTATGAAAGGTGGTCTGATGCTTTCTCAAAGAATTGGAAGCAACAATACCATTTCACCCAGAAATTTCACTACTGGGAATACACTCTAAAGAAACCAGAACTACCACCCAAACAAATATATGTACACCCGTGTTTTTTACTGTATTATTTGCACTAGCAAAGAGATGGAAGCAACTTACACCTAGCAACAAATGAATGAATTGAATCATGATGGTATAGTTATACGGTGGAATACAGTGCATCACTGAAAGGCAAGAAATTAATAAAACATTACACAACATGGGTGACTCTGGAGGACATCACCCTGGGTGAAATACCTCAGTCACGAAAGGACAAATACTGCATAACACCATTGTTACAGAAGAGGACTGACATGGGATGTTGGGGAGAAACTAGGAAAATAGGGGATAAATAATGAATACTGCATTGGAACAGATGAAGCAAACAACTGTTTAAAAGGAATATATGATTAGGAATTATTTGTATGACAGCAGCCTAGAATAAGAGGCTCATAGCTAAGTGCACTGGGATGGAGACAGAGGAAATTATACAACAATGAATGATTTTTTTTAAGTAAGCTGGGGAAGGGAGAAAAAAGGGAGAGGGAGTAAAATACGCTACAATGAAGAAATGAAAATCCATCCTTACTGTAAACACCTGTTAAAAATCACAATAAAAATATTTTTAAAAACCCACAGTGTATGGAAATGATCTTAGGAAACACAATGTGAATAGATGAATGTGTGAAACACAATGTATATAAACAAAACACAATGTATACAAATTTTTATGCAATAAAAATATTATGTATATATACAAATAAATATAAAATATTTCTTAATATTTTTTTAAAAACCAACCTCCTAAAACAACAAGATTTGGAGAGACATAGGATTCTAATTTTTTCCTCTTGGAATTTTGAAGCTTTTTATTCTAAATTTTTAATTTTTTTTTTTAATTCTAGCTTTGATTGTGAGCAGAAAGACCAATGCAATATTGGTTTTTTAACCTCTTTTTTTTTTAACAGAGATTTTGGATTTCCATTCATTCATTGCCGCAATTTTCTCCCTTCCCATCCC
>NW_006399838.1:10769051-10808063 GCF_000299155.1 Elephantulus edwardii
AATAATCCTTGGTCCTTGTGATAATTATTGCCTAGAAAACCCTATGGGGCAGTTTTATTCTGTCTTGGGGAGTCACTATTAGTTGGAATTGGCTGATGGAGTCCAGCAACAGAAGTATTCATTAAATGGGATTTTTCCCCTCGTCATCAATTTAAAAAATTCAATAATAGGATAAATAGCAGAAACTGGGGTACACATGAACACTCTTTATTTTCTGCACAGTTTTTCTGTAAACTTAAAAAAGACTCTCAATATGAAAGTAAAAAAAATAATTAATACTGCTATTTTAAGTATATACTTTCCAGAGTCTTTTTTTCCTATTTCTCTTAGTCACTGACAGCTCATCCACTAAATATTTATGATAGGTGAAATCTCTGTAGTATTTAAATTTTTAATATAGCACTTTTCTGGTTTTACATATTTCATTATTCCTAGAACAGCACTGAATACAGAGTTTGCTATTCTGATTCTATCTCTATTAGAATTTAATTCTTATTTGCTAAAGATAAAAATGGCCACATTTAAAATCTGCTGTCAAAATAACAACAAATAGTGCTGCCTTTGGCTGGTGTTAAGTAAAACTTCTTGAGCAAGTTTTTTGTATGTGCATTCAGTGGAGAATGCAAATAGTATGTGTTTGCTTTAAACAGACCATTACCAGCAAGATGAACACAGGAAATTGTGTGCAAGTCAGTTTGCAAAACACATTTCCACATCCTAACTAACCCACATATTTCATTCTTTCTTTCTAACCGTAACTGTGTCTTAGCAGCGTATTATTCACATGAAATATTAAGTAAAAACTTCTTTAAAAATCTTCCCTTTACTGCCTGTGGTTTAGTGACTGTGGACAAATGAGTAAACCTTATTTTTAGTCACAGTACCTCAACTGTGATAGGAATAGCTTCACACTTGTCTTTCAAGTTGTTAAGATGGCCAGAGGGTTGTCTTTCAGGTAAAATAAAGCAAAGCAAAACAAACCTCAATCTGTAGGCACACAAACACTAGGAGAGGTTAACTCATTTGCAAGGAAGTGTTTGAGAAACAGATTGTCAATCTGGAAGAGCCGAATTAATATATCGCACACAAAGCATCTATGACTAGAGGTGAAAGGAAGGCTTCAGTAATTTGCTTAAGTCAGAGGGGAGGCTTGGATGTCATGACCCTCTCTATCATTCATTTGGAGATCTTGTGCTGAGGACTTTGCAACTCAGAGCTTGTATTATGTGACAGACAAGATGATATTGACATTGAAACTTGTTCTTTGTTTGTTTTGACCTTTAGCTGTTGCTAAAGTATGTTGTTGTGATGAGGTGCTATTGAGTTGATCCCAACCCTTACAGACTGTCTGTACAAGAGACAGAAATCCTGCCTGCTGCTTCCTCAGCCTCACGATTGTCCGTATCTTTTGAGTCCATTGTTGAAACCTCTGTATCAATAAATCACATTGAATGCCTTCCTTTTGTTCTCTGACTTTGTATTTTACCAAGTATGATATGCTTCTCCAAAGTCTGGTCCTTTCTGATGAAACGTCCTAAGTGGGTAAGACAAGACCTTTCTATCTTCTATTTTAGGGAATATTATAACTGTACCTCATTTCAAGGCAGATTTATTAATTCTTCTGGCATCTCATAGTACATTATGCCAAGCAAGGTACAACTCATTGGAAGAAAGTGAAGCAAGATCTACAAATATAATGATAAATTGAGAAAAATATTAAAGCTGCCAGGGATCTGAGTTGATGTAGATCCACCCATGGGAATGTGAGCAGAGATTAAATGGCATATTGTTGTTGTTGTTGTTGTTATTGTTGTTAAGTGCCATCAGGGTATAGGTAACTCATAGCAACATTATGAACGCAAGGCCTGGACACCTGTATAACTTTTGTCCTTTCTCCAGGTTCATAGGGTTTTCAGAGGCAAGCTGTTATGCCAGTGGATGCCACTCCTGCTTGCAAGCTTGTTTTAATAGGGGAGCTCCACCAAACACTGTCCACCATGGGTAACCATTCTCACATTTGACTCATCAGTGTTCAGCTTCACAGCAACCACGAGTTACCTCTGAACAGCAAGTGGACACACCAGGGTGACACAACCTAGGAGAATGTTTCACCAAAAACAATTAAAGGCAGGTCTGAGGGCCACGGAGTGGCATATTGCATTGGATATATCTTCTGTAAAAGGCCTCTTTAAAGTAGTCTTTAAAGAGCAATGGTGTTGCTTTTAGGAATAAGGTGCACCTGATCCAAGCCATATATAATGTTTTCAGTCTCCTTGGATCTATGTGAAATTTGGATGATAGATTTAGAAAACCAAGAAAGAACTGATGGCTTTAAATTGTGCTGTTGGTGAAGAATATTGAATTTAACCAGGGACTGCCAAAAGAACACACACATCTGTATTGCAGAAAGTCCAAACAGAGCACTTCTTACAAGTCAGGATGATGAAGATTGTCTTACCTACATTTTGGGCATGTTATCAGGAGGGTTCAATTCCTGGAAAGAGCATCATTCGTGGTAAAGTCAAGAATCAACAGGAAAAAGAAAAAGAAAAGAAAAGACAACCCTCAATGAGATGGATTGACTCAAAGGCTACAGCAATGAGTTCCAGCACAACAGAGATTGTGAGACTACTGCAGCGTCAAGCAGTATTTCATTCTATCGTATCAGGATCCTTGTAAGTCAAAACTGACTCAACACCACCTAACAGCAACAAACTAAGGGAGAAAAAAGTCTATTAAAGCAGCAATCTCCTATCCATGCTTCTGTTATAAAAGACTCAGTAACTAAGACAATCAAACATTTTCCACCTCCAAATATCCCAGTTCTAGAGACCTTATCTCCTGGGAGCAGTTAACACTTGATTCTCCTGTCTCTGCCTGATCTCTGCTCTAACAACTTTTGGAAACGTGCATAGGTCTCTCTCAAATGTGATAGCGAAGTAAATGCTAGGAAAAGTCAGCTCTTAATCTTTAGCAAACAATTTTGTAATAAATTCTTGTAAAGTCACTTTTATTAAAGGAAAATTCCAAAGGTGAGGTTAGGTGAATTTCTCCCAGAACACTGACTTTCCTCATGCGAAACCTATACGTAGCCTAGAAAGTTGTCCATACGTTTTAAGGAAGGAAACACTGCATGGTTCAAAACCAAGAAAGGAGTGTGTCAGATACGTATCCTTTCTCCGTACCTTTTCTTTTTTTAAAATTAATTTTAATGAAAGTTTTCAAAGACTTAGGGTTTCCATTCATTCATTCATTGTTGCACTTTTCTCCTTGCCTACCCCTCCCCCCCAGTTCGCTCTTCTCTTTGAAAAGTAGAAGAAAAATTATTTCACTGTTATACAATCCCAAGTCCACTCCACTGTGTAGCCTTCATTCTGGACTCCTGTCATAACAATAACACCTAATCACCTATACCTTTTAAACAGTTCTCTCCGTCATTGGCTTCAATGCAGTATGCATTATTTATACCCTCTTTCTCAGTCTTCCCTCAACCCTGATGTGAGTCTGGTTTTACAACAATGGCTGTATGCAATATTTGTCCTTTTGTGACTGAGATATTTCACTCAGCATAATGTACTCCAGGGTCATCCATTTTGTGTAATAGTTCATGAGTTCCTTGTTTTTCAGTACAGCATAGTATTCCATTGTGTGAATATACCAGAGCTTCTCTATCCATTTGTTTCAACCTATATGCTGAACAGGTCATTCAAGAGGTTGGATTTTATGAAGAAAAATATAGCACTGGGCTCATCAACAACCTATGTTATGCAGCTGACATAACCTTACTTGCTGAAACTGAGGAAGACTTAAAGCATTTGCTGCAGAAGACCAAGGACTTCAGCCTTCAATATGGACTGCATCTCAACATAGAGAAAACTGAACTCCTCACCACCAGGCCATGATAGATGGAGAAAACATTGAAGTTGTTAATGATTATAATTTGCTCCATTCCACAGTCTACACCTTTGGCACCAGCAATCAGGAAATCAAAACATGACTCCTTTTAATTTGCTGTCTAGGACCTCTCCAGAATGCTAAAGAGCAATGGTGTCAATTGAAAGACTAAGGTGCACCTGATACAAGCCATGATCTTCTCAATAGCTTGCTATGCATTGGAAAGCTGGACAACGACTAAGGCTGGCTGGAGAAGAATCGACAACTTTGAGTTGTAGTGCTGCAGAAGAGTACTGAATATACCATGAACTGCCAAGAAAACCAACAGGTCTGTCTTAGAAGAGAGTAAAATCACACTGCTCCTTGAAAGCAAGGATGATGAAACCCAGTCTCACATACTTGGGCATGTTGTCCAGAGGGGACAATCGTTGGAGAAGTCATATTTAGGAAGGTAGAAGGTCAGTGCAAGAGACGAAGGCTCTGGATACGATGGACTGACAGTGACTGTGGCAACAGAGTCAGGTGTGTTGGAGAAAGTGAGGCTGGATCAAGACAGGGCAGAATTCCGAGCCATTGTTCACAGGGTCTCTATGAGTCAGAGAGGCAACTCAACAGCACTTATCAACCACAATAACAGCAAGAAATTAATAACACATCAGGCTACGTTTCCTGAACCAAAAGCTAAAAGAAAATCTGGAACATTACAATAGCTAAATAAGTCTAAACCAGAAGAAGATTTTTGAAGAAATTATAAGGAGAAGTATTTATATGGATGGAAGTTAAGTCAGAAAGCAAAACCAGAAGTCCATAGCATAAAACTAAATATATTTTAATGCAACAATATTAAGAAAATATTTTAAAGTGAATCATTTACTAAATGAAGAGAAAATGAGGACCATGTCTTTTTAAGTCCTATCTTTAAATCTTTTCCCATGATAGTAACAGAATATTAAATATTATGTATATTATGTTAAATATACTGTATGTGGGTGACCTTTGCTTTAGGATCAGGGTTTTCAGCTATTTTCCAATTTAGTTCAAGTTCTCAGTCCTTTCACTTTTTTTCTAGTCATTCGATTGGTTCTGAATGAGGAAGGACAATAATTGTTGTTGTTAGTTGCTGCCCAATTGACTCTTCCTCATTGTGACCTGTGCATGACAGACAGAAACCCAGCTTGATCCTGTGCCAGACTCACAATCTCGGTTTTGCTTATAGAAGCTCATTGCTGAGTATTGCAAATTCTTATGTAACAGTACCATTATCGTCAGGGCAGACACTGTGCCGAGAACGTTTTATTCTTTATTTAATCATCCTAGCCTCTCCGTGTTGTTATTTTTGTATGGCATCAAGTTGATTATCACCCCTAGCAACACTATGGGTAACAGACTGGAGAGATCATTGACAAGAGGTTTTCTCAATGCAAGCCATCTTTTGATTTCTTGAATGCTGCTCCCATGGGTGTCAATTGTGAATCCAAGTAAAATAAAATTGTTGACAACTTGAATATTTTCTCCATCATGATGTTGTCTATTAGTCCAGTGGTGAAGATTTGTGTTGTTGACATGTAAGCCATATTGCAGGCTGTATTCTAAATTCTTCAGTTGTTTTTAAGTGCCATCGAGTTGTAGATGACTCATAGAAACCCTATGAATGAAAGACCTGAAAACTTATATAACTTTCATCGTTTCTCCAGGTTGTTTATAGGGTTTCCAGAGGCAAGCTATTTTGGAAGTGGATGCCATTCCTGCTTCTAACTGTGTTTTAATCGGGGAGCTCCACCAAACACTGCCCACCATGGGTAACCATTATCACCCTTGACACATCAGTATCACATGTTTCTCATCACAGCAACCACAAGTTACCACTGTACAGCAAATGGACAGACCAGTGCTATACCACTTAGAAGAATGTTTGGCCAAAAGCAATTAAAACCAAGCCTGAGAGTCGCAGATTAAAATCACCCAGTTTTGGCTTGGAAACATAACTTTCTATCCAGTAGGCCAACAGAGCTCTCTCTGTTGTTATTGTTGTTGTTGTTAAGTGCCTTCAAGTCATAGACAACTCATAGCGACCCTATGAATGAAAGACCTGAACACTTGTATAACTTTCATTGTTTCTCCACGTTCATAGAGTTTCTGGAGGCAAGCTATGTTGGAAGTGGATGCCACTCCTGCTTCCAAGCTTGTTTTAATCAGGGAACTCCACCAAACACTGCCCACCATGCTTCATATCACTTTCCTGTTCAGCAAACAAAGTTGTGTTATCTGCATAACAGAGGACGTTGATAAGTCTTCCTTGAATTCTGACGCCACATTTTTCTTCCTCTAGTTCATCTTGTCAAATGGTTTTCTAAGCATATAGATTGAGCAGATATGGAGAAATAGACAACCTTGCACAACTTTCCTGATTTTAAATCACGAAGTGTGTTTCTTTGTGCTGTTCTGACAACTGCTTTTAGCTTATGTAGAAGAGCTGTAGCTGGAAAATGGAGAATAACACACTAGGCATTTCACAAGTTGCAAGGACTTAAGAACAAATGCAAGCTTCGAGTTGCAATAGTGAAGAATTCTATGAGCAAAATCTTGAATGATGTAGGAAATAGTAAAAGAAGATGGAAGAAATACATAGTCACTATACCAAAAAGAATTAGTTGAGATGGATTCATTTCAGGAAGTAAAATATGGACAAGAACCGATGGTGACTAAAGAAAAAGTACAAACTACACAAAAAGCATTGGCAAAAATTAAGGCTCCAGGAATGAAGTGCCAGGTGACATGTTTCAATGAACAGATGTAGCTCTTATTGCAGTTGTTAGGTGCCATTGAGTTGAACACAACTCATAACAAACCTATGAATAAAAGATATGAACCCTGTTCTGCCCTGCACCATTCTCTCACTTCCTGACACACAAGAGCCCATTGCGACAATGACAGCATCAATCTACCTTGTCATTCTCGCTGCCACAGAGCACTCTGGCTGCACCCTCCCCAAGACACATCTGTTCGATGCTCTCCTTCAATACTACAACCCAAAGGCATCAATTCTTCTTTTGTCATCCTTATTCAGTCCAGCTCTCAGATTTCGTAACAAATGACTGGATAGACTATGACCTGAGTCAGGTGCACCTTAGTCTTCAAACTGACATCACTACTCCTCAGTAATTTGGGGAGATCCTTAACTGCAGATTTTCCCAGGGCAATGAATCTCCTTATTTCCTGACTGCTGGTATCAAGGGTGTTAAGTGTGGATCAAGTAAGATTAAGTTGTTGACAGTTTCAATCTCTTCAGCATCCATCATGATGTTGCCTATCAGTCCAGTGGTAAGAATCTTTGTTTTCATGACGTTGAGATGCAATCCATTCTGAAGCCTGCATTCCTTGATCTTCTGAACAAGTGTTTCAAGTCCTCATTACTTTCAGCAACTAAGGTTGTGTCCTCTGCATAAAACAGCATATTGATAAGTCTCCCTCCAAACCTGATGTCACATACCTCTTCACAGAATCCAACTTCTGAAATAATTTCTTCAGCATACCGATTAAATAGATATAGATTAAGTAGGTCTGTCATTTTGCTGTACTGAGATAACTCGGGGTTTTCATAAGCATTACCCATGGTAAATAGGTATTGGTAAAGCTCCCGGATTAAGACAGATTAGGAAGCAGGATTTGCCATCCACTTCTTAACATCTACTTCTTAAGTAACAGGCCTTTGAAAAGCTCATGGACTGACTGTCCACAGGCAGATACAATTGTTGATGAGGAAACTTGCCAAATGCCACACATCAATTAAGTAGCAGAACATGAATTCTAGTATAGATATAACTCCAGATTTCCCTAGGTTTGCCACTAAAACGCACCATTAAGGCATTCTTTGGGTAAGTTTCATTGAAATTATGATAGAATTAATTGTTAAACTAGTTCCACATTCAGTGTCAATATATGAAACATTAGGTTCTATTTTGGAATTAGATATTATTAGAAAAATGCAGGATTCTGGTACAAGCCTTAATACTGCAATGGTTGACATTACAAACTATTCAAGCTTAAAACCAGTAAACTCTTGCTTTACAGTACACTGATCAGGATAAATCCTACCAAGCCTGCCCTTTCATGGTGATTTCCATTTGGTTAGGCTGCATACTTGTCACGTGGAATATTTCAAGGTTAGTTAGCCAGTTGTAACCCAACAGTGGATAAAAAGCTTAGGAAAGTGGGAATTTAAAATTACAACTTCTTCTTTTTGGTTGTTTATTCTTAATTAAAATGTTTATATTTTTTTTATTCTCAAGTGTAATAATTATACATGAGAAGTAAGAATTTTTTTTTACCCTATCTACAACAGATCTTTTTGAAACCATAAAACAAACCCCAAACTAACTAATGAATTGACTGTGGGTGATAGTGAACCTTTGTCATGTTTCTGAGGTTGTAAAACTTTATAGGAGGGAACTATCCATTTTTTTCTCTAGGAGTGACTGATAGACTTGAACCACTGACCTTTTGGTAAGCAACCATAAGTGTAATGCAGTATATTATCCAATTTTCCAGCCTTACTTCACTGGGAAGTTTTACCAAGATAAATAAAGGACTCTGCTGATTTGCTGTAAAATATGTGCAACTCTTCAGAAGATGGAAAAAATAAAGATACTGCATACCCATTTTACATGGAAATAGGATCCATCTTTGGAGTTTAATTTTGAGGTTACTACTTCTGATGAAAAACTATTAACCTCAGCTAGCTCCTTGTGTAACTAAAGCATTCTGACTAATGATGCATTGGAATTATAAAAACTTATTGTGAAATTAAACTCAGAATCATAATAAAGACCAGGCTGACTGGTCTGACAGGAACTGAGGGAATTCTCATGACTATGGTCATTAGTTACTCTTTTGCCCTTGAACTGACCTACATCCTGGGGCTCAATTTTCGAACAGACAATAATAGATGGTTAAATAGCACGAAGGAAGAACATACTTCTTAGAATAATCAACCATTGATGATCAAAAGGGTATCATTTTTCTAAGAATGAAGTTCAGAAGGTAGAAAAGTTGAGGAGAAAAAGAAGAATGGAAACAGGACATATGGAGATGCGGGGGGTGACATGAGTGATGCTACACTGTGAGGATTGTAACCAATATCATGTCTATCAGCTGTTAAAAGGAAAGAAATGTATTCTGTAAATGTGTACTGGTCACCCAAAATACGCATGATCTATTGAATGCAATGCTAATCTGCTCTGTAAACCTTCACCCAATTCATAATGAAAATTTAAAAAAAAATTGGAAGCAGGATTTGCATTCAAAGCACAAAGGGGTACATTAAATGTTCATAGCACCTTTATTCACCATCCCAAGAATATGGAAACAGCCCAAGTGTCCAAACACAAATGAATGGATTGAGAAATTATGCTACATTTCCACAGTGGAATACTATGTAACACACAGGAGCATTAACTTTGTAAATTATTACCTAACTTGGGAGGGACTGGAAAGCATTACGCTGAGTGAATTAATTTGGTCCCCCAAGGATAAATATTGTATAAACCCATTATTGTAGAATGAATATAAGGATGCAAGGAGGGTGAGAGAGGTTGGAAGCAGAGGGATGAGGATGTGCGGAGGGGTGGGGTTTAATTATGGGCTTGTACAATTTTGTGGGGGTCGAGTGAGGAAAATGGAAAGAATTTGTTCTTGAAAACAATGTATTTGGATTTTGTAAATAAACTAGAAGAAAATTAAAATGTGATAAAAATACTTAAAATAATATTAAACATCAGTGTCAGAGGTTCACATATAAATATTAAAGCTTTATGGGTTACCTATATTATACCATCAAAGAGCTGGACAATGACTATGGATGACAGAAGAAGAATAGACTCCTTTGAGTTGTGGTGCTGGAGAAGTCTTGAACATGCCATGGACTGCCAAGAAAATAAATAGCTCTGTCTTGGAGAGGGTGAACACAAATTCCTAGGATTTTGAAGCTCCGTCTCACATATTTAGGACACATGGCCAGGAGGGGCTGCTTCTTGGAGAAGGACATCATGCTCGGAAGGGTGGAGGGACAACGCAAAAGAGGAAGACCCTGGATGAGATGGATTGATACAGTGACTGGGGCAATGGGGGTTGGTGTGTCAGAATCAGAGAGACTGGCTCAGGACAGGGCAGGGTTCAGAGCTTTTGTACATAGAGGGTCACTATGGGTTGCAGGTGACTCGATGGCACATAATAACAACAACAACATATTGTATCATCATATCAAATTGCTGGGGTTTTGACAAAGAAAACCTTGAAGATCTTGCTTAGTGACTCTGTGAGTAGGAAAATAAAATCTTCAATTAACTAAAGAGATGGCTTGAGTCCTTTCTAACATCATAACCGGACAGATTAATGAAAATGGTTCATGATGTGAAAAACTAGGAAGATGAATACTAACTGGCTGAATATTTTTTCAATGCAAGTTAGCAAATCCACAAACATCGCTAACAAGGAAATTTTTTAATATGTATATGTGATTTGCCTGTTACAGTGATTTTACCATCAGCAAATGTGGCTTGGAGTTTAAAATGGAAATAAATTTTGATGACGCAGTTGTAGTGGTAGGAAAGTCATCTGGTGCAGCCATCCAGATTAAGAAGTTTGTGCTGCAAAGTTAATCAATTTGCTGCCTCTAACAATGATAAAGTCTCAAAGGAAAAGAAAATAAAAAATCAGCTGAACCAAGTGTTGAGCCCAGGAGTCAAATGTATCAATTACATATTTTTTTATTATGCATAATACATATTAAATTCAGGAGCATTCTCTTTATTATATGTCTATAAGAAAGATGATCCTATACAAAAATGCTTGCTGATATATAGATGGGTCCTGAGGGGAAAGTTGTCAAGAATGAAGTAAACGGACTCTTGATGCTTCTAGTAGGTAAGAAAATCTGTTCTTCCTTTAAGGGATGTGAATTGAAGAGTCACTCTTAATTGTCTTAGATCATTGGTATATTTTAATAATCTTCAGTTCTTTCCATGTAAAGAAAGCATGCAATATGTTCTTAAAAAACAAAAATAAAATCAGAAAACAAAATGGAATTTAGGAGCTTGAATGTATAGTTCCTACGGATTGTGAGAGCAGGTTTCACAATTTAACAATTATCCACGAAACAGGTATAGCTTTTCCTGAAGCATATCAGCTGGATGAAATTCACTAGATTCTATTTGGAGGTGGAAAGTCACAAGTGCATGTTTGTTGTATTTGTTGTGCTTTTGTTGGTATGTGCTGTTAAGTTGAGGACAACTCATAGCCACCCAATGAAATATGGATCAGAAATCTTTCCCATCCTGTGCTATCCTCATTATCTCCAACCCACCTGGGACCATTGCTAGTCACTATGTTAATCCATCTTGTTGAGGGTTTTCCTATTGCAAACTGATCCTCTACTTTTCAAGCATGATGACCCCTCCCAACAACATGCCCAAAGTATGTGAGTTGAAGTTTCACCATCCTTGCTTTCAAGGAGCACTCGTACTCCAAGACTGAACCTATTTGTTCTCTTGGCAGTCTATGAACTATTTAATACTTCTCTTCAACACAGCTCAAAGACATTAATTCTTCTTTTGTCCTACTTAGTCATTTTCCAATTTTCAGATGCATAGAAAGCTTTGGCTTGAAACAGGTTCACCTTAGTCTTTAGGTTGACATCATTGCTCTTTAGTACTCTGGAGTGGTTTTCCACACACAATTTGTTGTTTCTTTATTTTTTAAAATTTCTTGACTGATTACACCAATGGCCTTGATCATGAAACAAAGTAAGATGAAATTGCTGATAACGTCTATCTTTTCCCATCTGTCATGATATTATCTATTGGTCTGATGGTGAGGACTTTTTTTTAATGTTGAAGTATCTATCATGTACATAGAAGGCTGTAATCCTTGATTTTTTGCAACAATTGCTTCAAGTCCTCCTCATTCTCAGCAAGTGAGATTGTGTCGCCTGCACAGCGTGATTTACAGCCTCTGAAATCCTTTTGGAAGAGTCAGCTATGTGTTGGTTCCAACTCACCAGTCCATAACAACAACTTCTGCTTTAGCATATGGGTGTACATCAGTCATATGATCTTTTCGCTTCAGCTGCTTTTCAGTGCTTTTCAACTCTTCTGTTTCATTTCTAGAAAGATTAAAGGTAGCATAAATAAAAGATGCACAGGTTAGTATAAGCCATTTTTATTGGCTGTAAATATTCTTTTATTAGAATTCTTTTTTTAATATCTAATTTTGTTCTTTTTCTGCTGGTTAATCCTTTTTAATAATACTGTTGATGGTGATGTTTCTGATACCGCTGTTGGTGATACGGACTACAATTTAGAAGGGGAAAAACTCAACAAAAATTAAAATCTTTGTCTCTTTTGTCCTCTTCCTGGAATAGCAAATTTTACATTCTTTTTTTATCAACTGAACTATTTGACTTTTTATCAGTGAAAGCGAAGCTTTTAGGCTTTTGAGATATCCTGGTATAATGCCAGAAAAGCTTTTTAAATGGCATTTTAATGGAAGAAGATGTTCTGGCTATCAAGAACTATCATTATATACAAATTATTGCCCCAAATTATCACTTTTTACTTCTTTGTTCTTCAATTTGAGATCTGATGTTAAAATACCTGTTTCCTTTACTCATTTAGAAACCCTTATAAAACTAGAAAGAATTATACTATCAACAATAATGGTCCTCTTTAATACTTAACTTTTTTTGGAGAAGGAGGAAGCCAAAGAAAGTATAATTATACTCTTCTGTTATGCTGTTGGGTAGATCCTAGCTTAATCTCAGTATTAGAAATAGCAAAAAAATAGTAATAGTTAGATAATTTAAAGTATATTATAGTGGTAGATCTTTGTGTAGTGCTCGAGATGAAAGAATAATACATTTCCCACCCCTTCTCACACACCACTCTATCTCATCTTGATAATTTTTGAGACCATATGGCCAGTGCAGGGTAGAGCAAGTTTCAGATTTGTTGTTCATAGGGTTGCTATGCATTGTAGTTGACTCAGTGGCCTAAGAACAACAGCAGCCGACCCTCAATATTTCTTTTGACTCTCTATCATGTATGATCATGTGTTCTGGGATTCTCCTTCTTCTCAGAGTCAGCCATAGTTTGTTGTGACCCACACAGACAAATACCTTTGCATAATCAATGAAGCACAGACAGGCAATCCTCTGGTACTCCCTGCTTTCAGCCAAGATCCATCTGATATTAGCTACAATATCCCTAGTACCATGACCCCTTCTAAAGGCCGAATGGACTTCTGGCAGTTCTCTGTTGTGCTGTTCCAGTCATATGAGTCGCAGGCAACTCAAAGGCACACAAGAACAACAACAACAAAACAACATATCATGTACATTAACCCCATTCCTCCTGGCTCCCTCTGCTGTTGTTTTTGTGTACTCTTGAGCAAGAGCTCACTTATCGCTGATCCTCTAGTGGGTTTTCAGAGGCAATAAATCACAGGGGAGGAGACTGCCCACCCTCCAGCAGCGGAGCAGGTGGATTCTAAGTCTTTTCAAACGTTTGCACTACCCGGGACCTTTGTCTGGAAGCCCCACTAGAACCCGGTCAACGTCACAGCAGCATGTGGACGCTGGTGAACTCGACCTTCCTCTAGTCACCCTAATATGAAGTGCTTCTCTAAATATTAGCATTTTTGTAGACATAAAAGTCTTCGGCTATTGAGATAACACCCAGGTAGTGAATGCCAGTGTTAGACTTTGTGTTCTTGGAGATGTCAAGGACGAATTTCATGTCCTGGCCCCAGGTAAAATTATTGGTGTCCCAGCAGCACTGAAAAGAACCATGGGAGCAATGACTGCTAGGACGTTAGTGAGGTCCATCCTGATTGATGCAGAAGAACTTTGGGATCCTGGAAAATGTTTGCGGAGTAGGTGAAAGGTTTACCCTGAAAGCTGGGAGGACTGGAGAGGTCTTGGCAGGAGTATTGGTTTGGAGTCTCAAGTGAGATAGTCTCAATATTTTTTTTAAAAAATTTTCTATTCGTTTATTTACAAAATTCAAATACATTGTTTTCAAGGAAAAATTCAATTTCCCTCACCCCTACAACCCATCAAATTGTACAGCCTCATGATCAATCCCCCCCTTCTTCTGCACATCCTCATCCTTCTGCTTCCACCCTCCCCCACCCCTACTGGATCCTTATACTCATTCTACAATAATGGTTTTATACAATATTTATCCTGACGGGGCCGAGTTAGTTCACTCAGCATAATGCTCTCTAGTCCTTCCCAAGTTAGGTAACAATTTACAAAGGCATTGTTCCTGCATGCTGCATAGTATTCCATTGTGTGAATGTACCATAATTTCTCAATCCATTCGTTTGTGGTTTGAGCTATTTCCATGTTCTTGTGATGGTGAATAATATGACTATGGACATTGGTATACAAATCTCCGTTTGTGCCTCAGTTTTCATTTTCTCAGAATACTCTCTGGCCTCCACAAGAAAAAAGACTGATAACTAAATTACAAATTGGGCAAAAGACATGGAAATATTTTTTACAGAGGAAGATATTCAGATGGCCAACAGACATATGAAGAAATATTCCAAGTCACTGGCAATAAGAGAGATGCAAATGAAAACCCCATGAGGTACCATCTCACTCCAGTAACAGTGGCAATGTTTAACAGGGTAGCAAGTAATAGATCTTGGAGAGGATGTGGCAGCAAAGGAACACTTATACATTGTTGGTGGGATTGTAAAATGGTGAAACCATTCTGGAAGGCAGTTTGGCGCTACCTCAAAAAAATGAACATAGAAATTCCACATGACCCAGATATTCCACTACTTGGAATATACCCTGAGAAAATGAAAACTGAGGCACAAACTGAGATTTGTACATGAGTGTTCATAGCAGCATTATTCACCATCACAAGAACATGGAAACAGCCCAAATGCCCAAGAACAATCAAATGGATTGAGAAATTATGGTACATTCACATGATGGAATACTACGCAACACACAGGAACAGTGATTTTATAAATCACTACCTAACTTGGGAGGAACTAGAGAGCATTATGCTGAGTGAACTCAGTCCCATTAGGACAAATACTGCATAAAACCTCTATTATAGAAACACATGACTTGTAAAACATATATGAGGACATAAGGGAGGGAGGCAGGAGGGAGCACCGGGGTGAGGATGGGTGGGGGGCATATTCACAGGGCTGCACATTTTGATGGGTGGAGAGAGAGGCTGGCAAAGGGAATGGAAAGATCTGGTGTGAAAAACAATGTATACAAACTTTATAAGTAAACCCGTATAAAATGAAAATCTCATAAGGACAAATACTGAGTAGCACCATCATCGAAAAATAGAAGGATAATTGAGCAAACTGTGTATAAATGTTCAAAAGGCGAAGAGGAAAGAGAGAAGAGGGTAGAAAAAGGGGAAGGAAGGAATGAAGTCACTAAGTTATCAGATGTTAGTGGGCTGATAGGAGTGTGAAAGAGTGGAAAGATTTAAAGGAGACTTGAAAAGATGGGGTGATGATAGGCATAGATCAATAGTCGTTGATGATATAAAATATAATAAAGTTAGGTGGAAGCAGGAGTGGCATCCACTTCCTAAACAACGTGCCTCTGGAAACTCTATGAACTTTGATAAATGTAGATAGCTATAGAGGGGCTTCAGGGCTTTTGTTCACAGGGTCACTATGAGTCATGCTAGGCTCGAAGGCAATCAACAACAATAACATATAAAATACAGTCTACATGAATGAGTGTATAAACTACAATGTACATTATTAAAACACAATGTAAATGAAAGATTCAATAAAACACAATGTACACACATGAAAGACAATGTATATGCATGATTGTATGCAAACCCATAAAATAACGAAAACATATAATTTCCACGTTGGTAAAAAAAAATCTAAATTTAAAAGTAAAACTACAGAGATCATCTGGAATGGTGGCATAAACACCTTGATGAACTTGTTCACTCTAACCTATTGGAAAACAACTGAAAGCAACTAGTTTAGAATGCTTATAATGAACCAAAATCACATGAAAATGTTAGCATATAAGTGACACTACTAACTCCAGGGTGAATGGTAGAACCATGACCCCTTACGCTATTCCAAAAGATGTACACTTCCTAATTCCAGAGCTTTATTAATCCACCACCTTACATGGAAAAGAAAAAGTTGCAAACTGAATGAAACTTACTAATTAAAAGTGACTCTCATATGTTGTTGTTGTGTACCATCAAGTCGGAACCAACCCATAGCTGACCCTGTGATGGGTTTTCAGAGGCCATTCAGAGGAGGGGATTGCCCTTCTTTATCCTAGGGAAATTATTTTTGATTTTCTGGTGGACTAGAGTAATTAATTACAAGGATCCAAAAAGTATAGAGTAGGAGAAGGAAGAGGAGGTCAGAACAGTTCGAAGTGAGAACAACTCATATAACCAAGAATGGCTTTGAAGATTCAAAGAAACCCCAACACCCTGAATGGTGAGCTGCTTCAGCAAAGGGGCTGAAAGGGGTATCTTCATATCCCTGAGGACAAATACACAATGCCACCTAACAGGTTTTGGAGATGTCTCCTTTCCCAGTGTCTATTTTGAAAGCTATCACTCTGTTCTCTGGAACTCTGGTATTACAGTGTCTGTAAGGTCAATATACACTATTCCGTCTCACATGAAGCTAAATTTCTAAAGTAAATTCTAGAAAAGCTTGTTTGGTTTCTTTACTCTCAGTAGAAGAAAAACACTTAGTGAAATAGTGGAAGTAGAATTACATCTCAAGGGGAAGTCAACATGATTATTTGGTGAGAAATAGTCCTAGTAAACATTTTCCAATTCCCATTTGTGGATATAAACAGTGAGTGCACAGAGCATTGGTCCTATTAGCCCCATCAAAAGAAAAAAATGCTGACATTGTCCTCAAGATCATATTATCTTATTATACCTTACTCTAGTGACAGCATAGAACCATTCTCATTGATGAAAACCATAATGACAGAGAAGAGAGTTGCATAAGTGCCAGTCTAGGATTGCCTGTTTGTTGATGAGCGATTTGGGCAGCAGTAGGGAGTCGCAATGGTGATTCATTCATAGCGGTATTTTCTCCTTAAATTAAAAAATAAAAAAAATTATATCTTCTCAAAGCACAAGTTCATAAAAATGAGACAAACTGTGCAGAATTTGGGTTGACATTTCATTAATAGTCTTGAAGTTTTATAGAAATAGAAGACAATGTTATCATGTCCCAGTCTCAGTAAACAATGCATGATCATTGAGAGAATCTGGTCTCTAACAAGGAATTAAAATTCTAGGTGGGAGAATAATGTCTCTTCTAACTTCCCACAGACCAGGGAGCAATGGGAGGGTCTGAAGAAGTAGGGTTTTTTAAATTTTTTTATTTTTTATTTTTTGTTCTACTAGTTTATATTAGAGAGGGTTAAACCCGGTTACTCCTTGGAGGCAAAATTCTGGGGCTTCGTCTGACATACTTTGGACATGGTGCAAGGAGAGACAGGTCTTTAGAGAGGGACATCATGCTGGGTAGAGTAGAGGGACAGCGCAGGAGGGGAAGACCCTCTCTCTATGAGGCGGATTGATTCAGTGACTGGGGTAATCGGAAAGGGTGTGTCAGAGGCAATGCGATTGGCACAGGATAGAGCAGGGTTTAGGGCTGTTGTACACAGGGTCTCTATGAGTTGCAAACGACTCGATGGCACATAACAACAACAATGTTTATTTACAAAATTCAAATATAAATTTGAACAAATTCCTTCAATTTCACTTAGGTTGTTTCCAACTCTTTGCTCTTGTGAACAAAGCTGCAGTAGTGTGTGTGCAGTCTTTTGATTTCTTGACTGCTGCTACCATGGGTGTTGAAGTAAGTAAAACAAAATGCTTGACATCAATCTTTTCTCCATCCATTAACATGTGTGAGGGTATTTGTTTTCTTGATGTTGTGACAGAATCCATTTGCAAGGCTTTGACCTTCTGCAGTAAGTTCTTTAACTCTTTTTCAGTTCCTACAAACAAGGTCATGTCACCTGCATAACCTAGATTGTTTATGAGTCTTCTTACGTCCTAATGCCACATTCTTCCGACAGTTTGCCACCTTAAATGCCTTCCTCAACATACACCTTGAATTTGTTGTTGAGGGAAAACTGTTTACAGTTGACCCTTTAGCGAATTGCATGGGAAGAGATTGCATATCTTTCTTCTCAGGGGCAACTGGTACATTCAAGCTACTGCTTTTGGGTTCGCAGCACAACTCCCTAACTCACAGGACCATTACAGCTCATGCAATGAATAGATAAAGGACTCCCCTCTGACACACACCTTTCCTGATTTTTAACTATGCATTTTCCCTTTTTTTCTATTTGAAGGATAGCTTCTTTTTCTATGTTGAGGATCTGCAAGAGCATAATTAAGTGTTTTGGAATTTTCCTTCATCTCAATGTTATGAATAATTTATTATATTATATTATCTACTTAATTGCAGGCCTTTTTGTGGTCTGTGAACCACTTTCTGGTGTTCTCTGTGGTCAGCCAAGATCCATTCTCCTAGGAATCTGACCTTAATTCCTGGCAATATCCTACTTCATAATAGCTGTTCTCTAGTTCGCTTTATATTTTTCTTCAAACTGATTATCTTTAAGGAATAACCTCTGTCTCAGATGCTTGGAAGAGCCCATAGCGTTTATATTTGCCCTACTAATACGGTAGCTATAAAATGCTATCATCTGCAAAATCCTTCCTAGTTAATCATGAGGTTAAAAAGTTGAGTATACAAATAATTTCTTCCTTTATCTGAAATGAAATATGGCCAATAAATATCTTTTTATATCTAATTGAAAGAAGATTCTATCATGTTAAAATACACATGTGAATCCAGCCAATGGTGAAATCCAATATTTCAATCCCCAAATAGCATAATTTTGGTAATTTTCTATTATATCATTTAAGTAATTTTACCCACATTTGATCAGCCTTCCAATTAAAATCTTATGCTCTTGTACTCCTTTGTAACTGGACCTTTTCTCTATACTTTCATTTAAAACTTCACTTTTATTAAAAAGTGTTTGAAAAGAAAGTTTTCTATCCTTATCCTAAAAAGAAATGCACTGGTCATAAAAAAGATCTTAAAATGCAATGAAAATAAAACAGTTTAAATATTGGGTTAGTAGTGTTGTCTGCTTTAATGTTTGAGTGTGACGTTTCTGTTCTCTTAGAATATATTATCAAGAATTAGCAATATCATCAAGATGTGATGTTATTTCTGTTGTTTGCCAGCAAGTCATTTTCAACTCATACAAGACCATATCCTTGACTACTCAAAAGAAATGGAACAGATTATAGTGGAGAATAGTTCTACATGTTGAGATATAAGTCATTTGAGTTCTTGTACGCAGTTCACATAATGTGCAACATATTCTGTTAGTGAGAGCTAGCTATTGTCTCCATTCTTTTTAGAAGCACATGCCTTCAGTACAGAAAATATTGGAGACTAATCTCATTGAAGCGTCGAGGACTCTCCTTCATAGGGTCGCTATGAGTCGCCTGCGACTCGACGACACTTAACAACAACAACAATCTCATTGAGCATGGCTGAGTCAATGAAGATGTGAGATTGCACATAGTGGTCCTTCCAAATTGCTCTTGTAATCTAAACAGTCAACAATCTGCAAAAAAGAAGTACCTTGAGGGGAGCTCTGGTGGCCTAGTGGCAAGAAGCTGCAACTACAATCCCAGAGGTGCATGGTTCGAATCCACCAGATGCTCTGTCGGGGAAGGAGGGACAATCTCCTCCTGTACCAGTCAGATTTGATTTGACGGTACACGCACACAAAAATAATAAAATTTAAAAACAAAACAAAACAAAAAAAAGAAGTACCTTGAAAGGACCACTGGATTCTTTTTAGTTACCATATATTACTTTATTTGGTTGGGTATTATTGGCATGGCAAGAGTCCAGAATAAGAGCTGCGTGGCTTGCTTCCAGAAACTCTATGAACATGGAGAAACGACCAAAGTTATACAAATGTTCAGGTCTTTCGTTCGTAGGGTCACTATGGGTCTCTACAACTTGACGGCACTTAACAACAACAACGGAAACAACATTTTACTCTCTCTTTGATTCTTCAAGTGCATATCAAAGCCTTTTTTTCCCCTCCTTTCTTGGTTCTCACTACAGATTTTGAGCACTATGGCTTAACGGTAAGATGGTGCACTGCCAACTGAGAGGTATACGGTCGAATCCACCACAGTTACTCCACAGGAGAAAAAAGCAGTTAATCTAATCCTGTGTGACATACTGCATCTAAAAACTCGCTGGAGGACCAGCTGTGACTCCATAATAACAACACAGCTGAATTTAGGAGTTAGGATGACATAGAGGTTAAAACACTCAGCTGTTGCAAACAACAAATGCTGGCGAGGTTGTGGAGAAACTGGAACCCTTATTCACTGTTGGTGGGAGTGTAAAATGGTACAACCACTGTGGAAGGCAGTATGGCGCTTTCTCAAAACGTTGCAAATAGAAATGCCATTTGACCCAGCAAGTCCACTCCTGGGAATATACCTGAAAGAAAACCCTCCATTCAAGCAGATAAATGCACACCCATGTTTATCATGGCTTTGTTCACAATAGCAAAGTGTTGGAAACAACCTAAGTGCCCATCAATAAACAAATGGATAGAGAAGCTTTGGTATATTCACAGAACAGAATATTATGCTGCATTGAAAAACAAGGAACTCATGAAATATTATACAAAATGGATGGCCCTAGAGGACATTATGCTGAGTGAAATATCTCAGTCACAAAAGGACAAATACTGACTCTGACACACCTACCCCATTACTCTAGTTACTGGGTCAATCCATTTCCTCTGGGATCTTCCTCTCCTGTGCTGTCCCTCTATATTTCCAAGCATGATGTCCTTATCCAAGGATTGGCCTCTCCTAGCCACATGCCCACAGAATTGAAGATAGATTTTCAAAATCCTTGCCTCAAAGAAGTGTCGTGGTTTTACCCTCTCAAAGACAGACCTGTTGTTCTCTTAGCAGTTCAAGACTCTTCTCCAGTATCACAACTCAAAAGCATCAATTTTTCCTCTGTCATCCTTAGTCATTGTCTAGCTCTCTGATGCACAGCAAGTGTTTGTGAAGACCATGGCCTGGATCAGATGCATATCAGTCTCTAGACCAACATCATTGCTGTCAATATTCTGAAGAGATCCCCAACAATAGATTTTCCCAATTTAATTTGTCTTTTGATTTTCTGATTGCTGGTACCAAGTGTGTTGATTGTGGAGCCAAGCAAGATGAAATTGTTAACCACTTCAGTCTCTTCTCCACCTATCATGGTGCTGCCAATTGGCCTAGTGGTAAGAATCTTTATCTTCTTGATGTTGAGTTTCAATCCATATTGAAGACTGCAGTCTTCGATTTTCTGCAGCAAGTGCTTCAGCTCCTCTTCAGTTTAGGAAAGCAGGATATGTCATCTACATATCATAGTTAGTTGATGAGTCCTTCCTCCAATCCTGATGCCACCTTCCTCTTCATAAAGCCCAGCCTCCAAAATGATCTGTTCCACACATAGATTGAAAAGGTATGGAGATGAGATGCATCTCTGACGTACTCCTTTCTTGATTTTTAAACGATGTAGTGTTTCTTTGCTCTGTTCTTATGACAGTGTCCTGGTCCAAATATAGTCTTCAAATGAGCACAATCAAGTGTTCTGGGATTCTCCTTCTTCTCAAGGTTAGCTACAACTTGCTGTGATCCACACAATCAAATGCCTTTGCATAGTTAATGTAACACAGATAGATATTCCTCTGGTACTCTTTGCTTTCAGCCGAGATCCATCTGACAGTGGCTATAATGCCTTTAGTGCCATGGCCTCTTTCAAACCCAGCTTGTACTTCTGGTAGGTCACTGTTGATGTACTCTTCCAGTATAGCAGGATTTTGCTTGTGTGTGATATCAGTGATAATGTTCTATATTTCCACACTCTGCTGGGTCACCTGTTTTAGGACAGGAATAAATATGGATCTAGGATCTCTTCCAGTCAGATGGTCGGGTACATACCTTCCAGGTTTCTTTGCCCACCCTGGTGAGCACATCTAGGCCAGCATATGTTTGTTGAAATATGTCAGTTGGTATTCCATCAATTTCTGACATCTTGTTTTTTGCCAGTTGTTTCAGAGCAGCCTGAACTCCCTCCACCACCATTGCTTCTTGGTCATATTTAGTTTCATGAAATTCTTCTGTGGCAGCCAATTCTTTTCGGTGACTCTGTGTACTCCTTCCATCTTCTTTTAATACTTCCTGGATCATTCAATACTCTGCTGATAGCATCCTTAAGTGTTGCAACTAGAGACTCGAATTTGTTCTTCAGTTTCTTGAGCTTAAGTAATGCTGAGTTAGTGCAGCCTTTTTGATTTTTGGACAACAGCTCCTTGCACATTTCATTATAATATGTTGTTTTGTCTACTTGAGTTGCCCTGTGAAATCATCTCTTCAGATTCTTCCTGTTGCTGTGGCTTCTTGGCACTCTAGTACAATACTTCCAGTCTCTTCTGACATCCATCTCTTTCTTTTCTTCCTTCTCTGTTTTTATGACCTTTTGAATTCTTTGTGGGTGATATTCTTGATACTCTCTCAAAGCTCATCTAATCTTCATTCCATTCATTAGTGTTCAAGGCCTCAAAGCTGTTTCTGAGGTGGTTTTTAAATTTAGGTGGGACAGACTCAAGGTCAAATTTTGGTTCCTAGGGATTTTATCTAAACTCCCTTAGCTTTAGCTTTAATTTGAATATGCATATGAGTAGTTGATGGTCTGTTCCACAATCAGTACCTGGCCTACTTTTAACTGTTGATATTGAGTGTCTCCAACGATTCTTTCCACAGATATAGAGCATTGGTATTTTAAAAGTTTCCTAGGTGGTTCTAATGTAAAGCCAGAGTTGAGACTCAATTAATTACAGGTTTTGCTACTCTCTTGCAGAGTGAAAAGAACTTTTGATGAAATTTAAAAAATTGTATTATTTTTTACTTTGTTTTGCAAGTATAGATGTTTTGAATGTATATTTTTAAAATTTATTTTATTATTGTGTGTGTGTGTGTACTGTCAAATCAGATCAGACTGGTAAGGAAGGAGATTGTCCTTCTTTCTTCATCAGAGCATCTGGTGGATTTGAACCATGTACCTCTGGGATTGTAGTGCAACTTCTTGCCACTAGGCCACCAGAGTTCCCTAGATATTTTTTTAAAATACAAAGAAAATCTAAGGATAAAAGAATCATTATTCAGTTTTAATTTTCGAAACGGTTTTAAAAATGCATGGAAAAAAATTGGTTATAAAGGCTAGAATTTCATTGACAAAGATTAGTCACTTGACAGAGAAGAGAGGTTTTTTTTTAAGCTTATTTATTTTTTAATTATATAACTTTCTTGGAAAAAGTAACCTTTTCATTTAGAAATTATCAGAAGCAATATGACAATTTTATAGATGTTAGAATCAGTATGCAACTTCTATAGGTCAAAATTAGTATTATATATAGGTATATATATGTGTGTTTGTGTGTATATGTATTTGTGTGTATATATGTGTTTGTGTACATATATATGTATTTGTGTGTATATATGTGTGTTTGTGTGTTTATATATGTGTTTGCATATAAATGTGTGTGTTTGCATATATTTGTGTGTGTGTATATGTTAGTATATATATATATATAAATATATATATAAAGTTGTTATTGTTGTTAAGTGCCATAAAGTCATAGGCAACACATAGTGATCTTATGAACGAAAGACTTGAACACTTGTATAACTTTCATCATTTCTCCAGGTTTATAGGGTTTCCAGAGACAAGTTCTTTTGGAAGTGGATGCCACTCCTGCTTCCAAGCTTGTTTTAATCAGGGAGATCCACCAAACACTGTCCACCACGGATGACCATTATCACATTTGACACATCAATGTCACAGTTTTCAGCTTCACAGCCACCATGAGTTACCTCTGGACAGACCAGGGCTGTATGACCTAGAAGAATGTTTGACCAAAACCACTTAAAAACAGGCCTGTGGGCCGCAGATGAGTCACCTACCTTTGGTGTGATAGCATCACTTTCTGTCCACTAGACCAACTGATCTCTCTCTATGCTGTTGTTGTTAAGTGACTCATAGCAACTCTATGAATGAAGACCTGAACACTTGAATAACTTCCATCCTTTCTCCTGGTTCATCAGTTGTTTTCCGGAGGATACACACACATATAAATAACTAGTGAGGCTGAGTGAGTTAATAAACCAGCTCAGCTCTTCTCTGGTGGCCTAAACCACAGGGATCTGCACGACTAACACAAAGACAGTGCCTCTGGAGGTTCGAGTTCACCAGAAGATTTGCTGGAGAAAGATGGGCAGTTTCTTCCCTGTGATTTACAACTTCCAAAACGCCCACTAAATTCTCATCTATGAGTAAGTGCCGACTCTACAGCAATGAGCCTGAGTTTTTTCACCTGATTGATTAATGAAAACTCATTCTCACCGATGACGAATCGATTCTGACTTACAGCATCTTCTGCTGAGTCTCTACCGCTGTAAATCGTAACAGGAAGAGGCTGCCCATCTCTCCCCAGAAGAGCCACGGGTGGATTTTAACTACTAGAAACTCAGGCTCTTTTTTGGTTAATAGGGCAGCTGCGACAGACCGACAGACCGTGCTTCCAGAACTTGTCAGTAAATTCCCTCTGCCCAAGTCCTCACCATTAAATCGATTCCAACGCCTAACAGCTCTCACTCTCTTGATTTCCAAGGTTGTGAATCTTAACAGAAACCACAACTTTTTTTAAAATTTAATTTAGTTTATTTTTCATTTAAATGAACATCTACAGAGATTTTGGAATTCCATTCATTCATTGTTGCACCCTTCTCCTCCCCCCCTTTGCTCCTCTCCCCGAAAAGCGAAAGAAAAACTCCCTCATAGGTACACAATCCCCCCCACCCCCAAATATAATCCACTCTGCAACCCTCATTGCGTACTCCTACGATAAACATAATGCCCTAAAATATAATACTTTTAGACTATTCTCTCCTCCATAGACTTCAATGCCGTAAACATATTTCATCCAGTTTTTCTCAACTTCCTTTTGTGCAGTGGCTTTGAACTACTAAGATTTTGGTTAACAGCTCAACACGGAACTCACTACATCACCAGTATTAACAAATGTTTTATGCATCTAGTGGCTGTCCAGCTACAGATACTAACTGAACTCTAGAGAAATTAAGTGCCTGGCTGTAAAGTTAAAAAGCTTCGGGGGGTCAAAACTCATGTGGGGGTGGGGAGGTGTACCTACTGCTTTTAAAAGTTTAGAGTGTTGGAACCACAATCCATGATAAAGCGAAATTTCTCTTTCTCAATTTATTTTCCTCTCACCAGTGGGCCATTTTCTATGTTTATCCATGATAATTTACTGAAAGAAAAAGACACAAAGCTTTTAAAAATGTGCTGTAGTCTGATAATGGGTTTAAAAGCAGGCAAATATATCTAGTCATTGAACAGGTGCGTGTTTGCAGAAGGGAAATAAATGATCACTTTAAAATCCCATTTTTCTTCAAAATGAGCCTCCCGTCTGAAAAAATGATGGGCAATATACCCTGTGGATACTTAATATAAATTCATTTGAAAGGTATTCTGCATCTTGGTGATCAATTGGGTTGTCTTTATTTTTCTTTCAGAACACCAAAGAGAAACCACAATTCCACAAAAATAATACAGACCAATAGACAGCTATTTGTTTGCATTTTATAGCACTTTATTTCATAGACATTTATATTCATTTCTTATTATGATTCTTAATTTGGGCAGCAAGAGTTTGCTGTATTACCAGCTTTCTGTGTTATATAATAAGCACACGGAGTATCTTTGACCTATCTTCAACCATATATATTACCAATAGATTGAAAACTTCTTTGTATAGGACTGAGTCAACATATAAAAGCAGAGGCTAAAGACAGGCTTGGAAGGAAAAGGACACAAAAATGTGAGCTAGGACTCATTCTACTTCCCAAGTGTAAGGAGAAATGCTGATAGGTGCTTTCAATTTGGTGAACAACGGATCTGGAACTTACTCTAGCCTGTGCCTTCCTCGTATCTCTAATATCCTCAAGCCCCTTTTGACAGTGACTGTGATAATTCATCTTGTTGAACGTCTTCCTCTCTTTTGCTGACCCACCACCACCTTTCCACGTATGATGTCTTTATTCAAGGACTGATCTTCCCTAACAATAAACCCCAAATATGTGAGATGACATTTCACCATCCCTACCTCTACCGAGCTCACTAGTGTACTTTCTCCAAGATAGATTTGTTGTTCTTTTGGCAGGCCAAGAGATATTTGATACTCTTGTTCACCACAACTCAAAGGCATCAATCCTTCTTTCGCCATCCTTATTCACTGTCCAATTTTCAGCTGCAGAACAAATAATTGAAAAGACTATGACTTGTATCAAGTGTACCTCAATGTTTAAATTGACCTGTTACCAAGCACGTTGGCCTTTAACAGCAAATGTCCCCGTCTTTTGATCTCTTGACTGCTGGCACCAATGATGTTGATTGTAATCGTTACAAAGACAGAGAGAGGAGAAGTAAGATAAAAATGGATGTCAGAAGAAGCTCTGAAAATTACATTAGCGGGTCAAGAAATCAAAACAAAGGGAAGAAAAGCTGAAGTGAATGAGAGGAGCAGAAGACTTCAAAGGGCAGCTCATGAAGACAAAGAAAAATATTGCAAGGAGGTGCAGATAGAAAATAAAAAGGGAAGAATCATTTGGCAATGCTCAAGCTGAAAGAACTCAAGAACAAATTCAAATTTCTATTTGAATACTGAAGGTTGTTATGGGAAAAATCTTGAACGATCTGCAATCATCCAAAGAAGATAGAGCAATACACAGAGCCACTGTCTAGAAGTTTGTTGTTGTTGTTGTTAATGCTGTCGAGTAGTAGGTGACTCATAGTGACCTATGAACAAAAAGACCTGAACACTCATATAACTATCATCATTTCTCCGAGTTCATAGAGTTTCCGGAGGCAAGCTATTTGGAATTACATGCCACTCCTGCTTCAAAACTTGTTTTAATAGAAAAATTAGGAAAAGGAAAACAACAACAACAGTAACTAGTGGTTGCTGTGATGCTTAACATTGTGACACTGATGTGTCAAATGCAATAATGTTTCCCCATGGTGGACAGTGTTTGGTGGAGCTCCCCGATTAAAACAAGCTTGGAAGCAGGAGTGGCATCCACTTCTGAAATAGCTTTCCTCCGGAAACCCTATGAACGTGGAGAAATGATAAAATTTATACAAATGTTCAGGTCTTTCGTTCATAGGGTCGCTATGGGTCGTCTACCACTCGATGGCACTTAACAACAACAACAACAGCAACAACAACAATAATAAACTCCTAGAAGCTTCACAGAGACTCTGAGGAATCAGCAATCAGTGTCCCTACCACGCAGTCTTCTTTCCTGAGTGGAGAGAGAGGGAGAGCTGTTGGCTTGTAGTCTGACTTGTTCAATTGAACGACCCTATGTCCCCACCTCCCCCCACTCAGACAAAAGGGGAAAAAATATACAAACATCCCACCGCTGTTGACCTGATTCTAATTCATAACAACCTTCCAATCAGATTCTGAGGACATTGATCTTTACCAAAGGGAATTGCCCCTTTTTCTAACTTGAGTCTACTGGTGGATTTAAAACTCTAGCCTTCCAGTTAAAAGTCCAACATGTCACACACCACACACTACAGCTCCTTTTAGGACCAAAGAGAAGAGGAAAGAAATGTCTTAAAAAAAAAAAAAAAAAAAAAGATATGTCTTAAACAAAACCCAAGCCTGTGCTTTGGATGTCATGTGTAAGAGTCCATGATCTACACGAGTTCTTTTGGTCTCGCTAAATACTTCTCTCAGTATTAAAACATTTACCTCTTCAAACTCATGAAATATAAAGAAATGCTATTTGCTGTAATAGATTTCTAAACTCAAGGATATAGAAAAATTAGATTAATTTCCTAAATAATTACTGAACACAGTGTTGAAGTCTATGACAGTCATGGAGAAAATAGGAGGAATCCAGCCCTTGAAGAAATTTGCATTACTACTAGGCCACCAGAGCTTCCTAGTAATAAATATAGCCAGAAGTAAACAGAATATAAAGCATTGTGTGCAAAGTTCTACGAAATACGTACACCTCAAGGATATCAAAGGGGAAAAAAAAGACTTAGTGGCAGTAGGTTTAACTATATTCTACTATAAACAACATAATATGCTTTGAGGTGACCTTCTAGTAATTCCAAATAGAACTCCTAGAACACTTCTGAAAAGCGGAAAAGGAGATAATCAAACTCACACCTGCAGGATTCAAATATTTATGCATCTGCTCCAAAGCTTTGAAACTAATTAGACGTTCTGTTTCACGGCTGTAATTAACCTTTAGAAAGCTGGGTGTCCATTAAGCAGTTTGGTGGGATGTTGTTGCTAGGCCTTCGAGTCTGTTCTGATTCATAACGACCTTACATACAGCAGAAGGAAACATTGTGAAATGACAAGCAATTAGTTATAATTGTTCTAGTCTGGAAAGAAATAATAACGGGAAGTAGTTAACACTGAAGGAATGGTGGGGAAAGCACACAGCTTAACTTTTTAATTTGGTGTAACAAATTCATTTTCGAGATCCTTCCCAGACTCTGATACCTTTCCGCTCTAGGTTTGTAAATCTCCGCAGATGACTGCTTGAGGCATAACCTTGCAAGAAGTTGGTCGAACTGACGAAGTTGGTTCCAGGGTAAATTCTCTGTTTGTATAAATAGCTTGCAAGGATTAGTTTGTTTACTATCCACCTAAGAGGCTTACAAATCGATCCAGAGGACAGGTTCATTTATGAGCCTCCTAAGAGATTAATGGGATCGGCATGTCTCCAGGGACTTACGTCATTCATGCAAAAGCGGGTCCTCTCTGGTGCTCCCAATGCCCTGGCGATAGGCACTCTCCTCTCAAGCCATTCACAGCTTCTGGAAGCCCACTCTGAGTCCATTCCAACTTGAAGGCAATGATTTGAGGACAGTTTGGCAAATAAATGAAAACGATGCCTTGAGGTGGACACAAGTTTTTCTATGAAAGTAGCCAATCTCACGGTGGTTGGTTTGTTTGTTTTGATTGGTTTTGTTTCTAGGTTGAGAAGAGCTCGAAGAGAGTGTTTGGATGCTGGGTCTGGTCTTAAGAACCCTCCTGGAAGAGCGTTCAAGGCTGGAGCACTGAGCTGCTAGCACTCCTTCAGTGATAACACTGAAGCAGAAAAGAATGGCAAGCATGGCAGGATGGTGTGGAGAAGACTAGAAAACTGGCAGATGGCAACAGGGCATTTGAAACAGCACTTTTTATAGGCATATTATAGGCGAAAATGGTGAATGCTTTTGGGCAGGAAGCCTCCAGCATAGCAAAGATGTGGCCAAATACCAAACGCCCCACACACCAGGGATGTTTTGCCTTAAAAGGACCACAATGCTGACCTAATCGGGTGCTGGCTAGGGTTGTCCTGAAGCTGCTGAGAACTGACAAGGACCAGGGGCCTGACTCAGCCTGGAAAAGCTACAGAGAGGGCTCGAACAAGCAGCTACGAAGCACCTGACCTGACGTGGTTATGATGCATCTGTGATGGGCGAGAGATGCGCGGGGCACCTGGTCTGCCGCACGCCCACCTAGTGAATGGACTTTGGTAATTCAGGAAGAATGAACAGGTCCCCTTTTAAATTGAAGAGAGCATTCCTTTCAATGGGCTAAGTAAGGTGCATGTAGGACGAGGGGACCAGCTTAAATCTATTCTTGCCATTTATTATTTGCTTTCTATGTGGAATCTGTTTTTGGGGGCGCTCTGGTGGCCTAGTGGCAAGGACCTGCAACTACAATCCCAGAGGCTCATGGTTCGAATCCACCAGATGCTCTGCCGGGGAAGGAGGGACAATCCCCTCCTGTACCAGTCAGATCTGATTTGACGGTACACGCACACAAAAATAATAAAAATTAAAAAAAAAGGAATCTGTTTTTGTTGCTTGGTGTTTACCTACTAGAAACAGTAACATTCTCCACTTGCCAACACTGATTACATTTCTTATGTGTACAACCCAATTAATTCAGACGGTGGCATCTTTATCCCAGAAATCTTATTACTGTTTGTAATTGTGCAGCAACTGGGGTGAAGTTTAGCACAAAGTTGAGGGGTATCTAGAACTTAAAAAAAATTAAAATTATTTTCCTTGTTTTGTTTTTTTCCCTAGTTATCTTTTATCTAACCCTTCCCTACCCTCTTCAGTCCAAGAAGTCCTACGGTAATGATTTCTATTTCCATAGTAATCCAAGGGGAAATACCAGTATATTTCAAACGGAGGGGGCAAAATTGTCTATTACATGGGAATAATTATATTAATAAGTTAAAGCAATTCATTTGAAACTGCAGTGGTACATAAATCAGAACAACTTAATGAACTTTTAGAGACCACGACAGATCAAAAACCATTTTCTCGGATGTTTCTAATTTCTTATACTGTTCATATGTGAACTGGAAAAATCCCTTCTTGGCTATTGTAGTGATGATGCCAGCCTTTCTTATGGAATGGTGAGGGACTAATTTATATGTAAGTCTTTCTCATGAACTGAATGAGCTATCGCTGAAATGTTTCCTTTCTTCTTTCTCACCAAGCCAGATTATGTTCTCTGCAAAATACTGGTTGTTAATGAGTCTTTCTCAAATCCAAATGCCACAGTATTCTTAATACAATTCAACTTCTTGGGTTAGCCTGTCAGTATACAGATTGCGCAGGTATGATGAAAGGATGCAATCTTGAAACACACATTTCCTGATAGTCAACCACGTAGAACTACCTTGTTTGAATTACTGCTTCCAATTCCTGTCAATGTTATCCATAATTTGTTAAGATCTACCCAATCTCATATCTTTGTAGTCAATAAAACACAAATAAACATATTTTTAATATTTGCTACTTTCAGTCAAGAGTAAAGGCCCCAAAACTTTCTTAAACCTCAAGTGTATGAAAGTCATTCATGAACAGCAGAGTGTTAGAAAAGAAAGACTCTTATTCAATGGGAATTTGGTGTCCTGGGGAGTCAAGAGTTGTGCTATGGATTCAAAGGCAAGTGGTTAGAATCCAGCAGCTACTGTGCAGAAGAAAGATGGGTAATCTCCTCTCATGTGATTTACAGCCTCTGGAAATCTGAGGAAGAGTCAATTATGAGTTGGTTCTCACCCAACCACACATGACAACAACACTAATACAAAGTGTCTTGTGATTTATGCAAGATCCTATTGATAGTCTTTTTCTTTTGAAGCACTTGCTGCAGAAGGTCAAGGACTGTTGTCTTCAGTTTGGATTGAAACCAACACCAGGAAGATGAAGATTCTCACCACTGGGCCACTTGGCAGCACCACGATGGGTGAAGAAGAGATTGACGTTGTTAACAGTTACAGCTGTTTCAGCTCCACAATCAACACTTCTGGCACCAGCAGTCAGGAAATAAAAAACAAACTGCATTAGATAGATCTGCTGTCAGGGACCCCTCCAGAGTACTAAGAAACAGCAGTGCCAGACTAGAGACTGAAGTGTGCCTGATCCAGTCCTTAGTCTTTGCAATTACTTCTTATGCATCAGAGGGCTGGATAATGACTAAGGAGAATAAAAGAAAAATTGATGCCTTTGAGTTGAGCTGGAGAAGAGCCTAGAACATACCATGGACTGCCAAGAAAACAAATAGCTCTGTCTTGGAGAGGGTGAAACTAAGTTTCTCCTTAGAGGCTAGGATTTTGAAGCTCTGTCTCACATATTTTGGGCCCATGACCAGGAGGAACCTATGCTTGGAGAAGACACTATGCTCAGAAGGGTGGAAGGAATGAAGGGCTGTGCAAAAATGAAGATCCTGGATGAAATGGATTGATTCAGTGACTAGGGCAATGGGGTAGAAGCATCTGAGTCAACAAGACTGGCTCAGGACAGGGCAGTTTTCAGAGCTATTGTACATATGTTCGCTATAAGTCACAGGTGTCTTGATGGCACATAACAACAGCAACAACAAGATATTTAAAGGAATTCTCTGAAAGTAACAGCTCACAGATCTGATGATTGACAACATGATTTCCTGGAGTATGCGGGAAACCTTAAAGCTCCCTTTATATTCAATTTTTATGTCATAATCTTCATATTTCTACACATTCAATATATTTACCGCTTAAATACAT
This sequence comes from Elephantulus edwardii, assembly GCF_000299155.1. NCBI lineage: Eukaryota > Metazoa > Chordata > Mammalia > Macroscelidea > Macroscelididae > Elephantulus > Elephantulus edwardii. The sequence continues at coordinate 10,801,274 of NW_006399838.1, forward strand.
ACATATATATTTTATGATTATTTAGGGTATGAATTAATTTATTACAAAGTCCTCAAGCTCATATTTTCCATCATCTTTGGTCACAGGTAAAGATTATTATTCAGAAATTTTAAAAAATGATAGCCAAAGCAAGTCTTTTCGCCAAATATTTTTTAAAACTTGAGTTTTTAAAAGTTAAAGTTTTTAGAAGTTTTAAGTTAAAAATAAAACCTGTCACGGAAGATAATTTGCAAATGGAAAAAAAAGTATTAATTCCCTACTTCATGTCTATGGACGCCTGATGATTTAGTCACATTTCCTTCCATGCAATTTATATGCTTGGCCTACATGACAACCCACTAAAGGGCCAGCTATGAGAACCCAATGACAATGAGGTTTTTTAAAATTTTTTCCCTTGTATAAAATTTCTAACTAAAATTAATATTTACACAGATGTATTAAAATACACTTACTAAGGATGACGGGAGAAGAATCAACACATTTGAGTTGTGGAGTTGGAGACGAGTGCTGAATATGTAAGTGAACTGCCAAAAGAACAAGCATTTGTCTTGGACAAAGTACAACCAATTCCTTGCAGGCAAAGATGGTGAAGCTTAGAATATACCCAAGAAAGTGAAAACTGAGGCTTAAACAGACACTTGTATGCCAGTGTTCACAGCAGTATTATTCAATATCACTAGAACATGGGAACATCCAAGGTGTCCAACCACAAACGAATGGATTGAGAAACTGTGGTACATTCACACAATGGAATACTATGCAGCATGTAGGAGCAATGATTTTGTAAATTACTACCTATCTTGGGAGGGACTGGGGAACATTGTACTAAAGGAACTAGCTCAGTCCCACAAGGACAAATACTGTTTAAAACCGTTATTGTAGAATGAGTATGAGGATCCAAGGCTGGAGAGAGGGTGGAAGCAGAGGGGTGAGGATGGGCAGGGGTGTTGTGGGGATTTAATCATAGGGTTGTACAGTTCAATGGGTGAGGAAGGGTGAAGAAAATGGGAAGGATCTTGTGTGAAAAACGATGCATTCAAACTTTGTAAATAAATCAGTATAAAATTTTTAGAAAATGGGGGGGGGAAGATGGTGAAGCTTCTCTCACATATTTTGGGCATATTGTTAGAGAGGCAATCCCGTGCCAAGGGACATCATGTTTGGAAACGTGGAGAGCTAGCAAAAGAAAGGAAGACCCTCAGGAGATGGATTGACTCAGTGCGCGAGGCACTGGGCTCAAATGTGTCAGCGTTAATAAGAATGGCGTAGGAAAGGACGGGTTCCAATCATAGGACAGGTGCCCAGGGTCACTAAGAGTCATAGAGGACTCGATGGCACTTAACAACAATCACCCAGTGCCACAAAGTTGATTTCAACTCACAGAAAGCAAAACTGCTCCCAAGCTCTAACCTGTGGTACCCTAATCTATTAAAACCCAAAGAGAAGATGTCCCATGGGGTTTTCAAGTCTATTCTTCTAGGGAATAAGACTACCACATCTTTGTCCTTCCAAGAAGCTGATTTATTTGAACCATTCACCTTACAGCTAGAAACGCAGCCCTTAATCACTGTGCCGCCTGGATTTCATATATTCACTGATAAGGATGTGGAATGAAAAAGAAATCTCTAGATATCACTAGGGAGATCTGTTGGTCTGGTGGCAAAAAGCTGTGCTGCAATCGCAAAGGTGTGTGGTTCGGGGCCACCAGCTGCCCTGCTGAAGAAGGATGGACAATCTCCTCCCATGTGATTAACTGCCTCTGAAAACCCGCCAGAGAGTCAGCTATGGGTTGGTTTCGACTTTACAGTACACAACAGCAACAACAACAACAAGAACAACAACAGATATTACTGGTTTGAGGTAAAATAATACATATATATTTAATATATGTATCCTTAATATAATAAGCAACAATGTTTATTCATGCATTTCTTGTATTTATTACCTTTGAATTATGGTGTTGGTTGTTTTCATTCTACTCAGGAGACATTAGGATATAATACACATTTTAGAAAGAATACTGGTTTCCTGTGGTGAACAATCTTCTGGTAACTTCAGGATCCCATCCAGCATTTTTAAATTTGGCAAGCAGGAGAATACGCTAAAGCAAAATTAATAAACAACAACAAGGAAAAGGTAACTAAATTGAACAAAAACCTTTTATCTCACTTACTCTTCAAAAAGGAATGTTGTAGTTTGTTGTTATAAGAAAAATAAGAGACTCTCCGTTTACTCTGTTTTTCTTATCTTCTAAATGGAAATAAAGTGTTAGTCACATTCATGGACTTGATGGATCCTACTCTAGTTTGCTCTATTTGGAATCTAACAGATCTAGAAGCCGATGGTCAGTATTGATCAGAGAGTTAGGGTTGTATAATTTGTTTTTAGAAAAGAGTTTCATTCTAGGTTTTATAAAATCCTATAAAGAAGAAGGAAAAAAAATGAATGAGTAGATGTCTCTGACTATGAAAAAGTGAGATCATACCACATGTGTGCATTATAAAGTTAGAAGGTTGAAAATAAAAGGATAAAAAGAGAGGTAATCCCTGTTGTTCTTTGTATAATAATTATTAAGGGAAGAATTCTGGCTAAGAGGTTGAGAAAAAAAAATTGTGCTGTGTTACTTTTTCTTGAAAAAGAATGTTCTTGAAGGTTATACTTCAAATGTAGCACTCTACCGCCAGGTTCAGGAAGGGGTCCAATTTCACTGAACCAGCATGATGGTCATGTACCTGCACTGTTAGGTAACAGTGTTCATTTAAGTGGGTAACCTTCCTAGATATGGGAATTCTGAGATTCAGGCCAGAAGAAATACATTGCATCTCATGTTGCTGGGATGAAAAGTACTAAAATCTCTTCGTAGATGTGTTAAATCACACAATAAAAGTGCTGAACTCTTGCAAACATCCACAGACTACATGTCTTCTTGGTATTAAATGGCTTTCCACACATTAGCTCATTTAATTCTTATTATCAACCCTGAGAAGTAAGTTTTTATTCCTATTTAAGTAACCTAGCTAAAAAAAAAAACATAAAGCCAGTGACCAATTGAGATTAAAACCTAAGTCTTTGGCTCTGGTACTCTCAGTAAGCTGCCAGAGAGTCCTAACAAATGGTTCTTTTAAAAAAAAAAAAAAAAAAGTCAGGCTGTGGTGAACCAGGATCATATCAGCTCCTGGAGATTGGCATGAGTTTGTCTGGGGCTGTCCCAGGAAGTGGGCTTCTCTTTGCCTACAGAACTTACACTATTAGCTCTATCATTAAATCCTTTCTCTTTTGAACTGTGCTGTCTTCTTACTGGAGGATCTGAAACAGAGGAACGAGAAGAGTCACAAATCTAGGTGACAATGAGCAACAAATTCTCATAGGTTTTGGGGGTTTTGTTTGTTTGTTTGTTTTGTTTTGTTTTTAAATCTGAACATCTTATAAGGACCATTGAATGTCTCTTTCAAATTCTTGACATAAAGCTACCCAGTGACCAAAGAAAGATCTTAAAGTAGAGATTTGTGACTGAGAACAGAACTCAAAGTATGGACATGGGTGGGACTTGAACTTGGTTCCTCTCGTGAGTGGATGCGTAAACATTTTCCTCCTACTTTGACATGATCGAGCATTTTCAAGCTCATTCAAAACAATCCTATGCTGCCGCCTAAGTCAATATAACCTGGCCTTATATAGCTTGAAAGTCAACATATGTCCATGTTGGACAGAATCCAAGGCAGTTAATAATGGAAATGCAGTAGAACCTCATTATAGCGCCCTTTTTCACATAACTCCATTCTGTATTATGGATTTTGAGGACAGATTTATAGCGAGACCTTGGAGCATATCAGATTTCAAACAATTAATCTTAATCATATTGTTGTAAGTCTCTCTTTGAAAGGAGCAAAGTGACTGTGTTGGGACCAAAATGTTTCATAAAATACCACACATAAATCCAGAAAAAGAAAATATGCTACTGATAAATTATCTCTGTGACGAGGAAAGAGCTATATATGAGCTATGTTGAAATGTCCAGCTAAATCAGTACTGGTAGCAGAAAATAGAATTTTTAACTCCCAAAACAATATCATAGTTAAATATTTGTTCCATAGTAAAAACAACTGTGCTGTAGGTATTCAACATTACACACAAGCAGTTTGAGAATTTACTATCACAAGAGATGTCATTTTGCTTCTAGACAGCAATCCCAGAGGAGACAACTGAAGTAATGAGATGTATGTGGTAAAAATGGAGATTAAAGTTCTTATTTTGACAATTTATCATGTACATCAGGCCTTGAAGAGCCCAATATTCTATAGGCTTCTGGAATTTAGCTGCTGTCATGGGGATACAGCAATGTGAGAAAAGGAGGGGGGTGAGAAATAGGTCTTCTGTTGAAATTGGATGTGGATGAAAGGCTGTAATTATAGGACGGGGCACACTCCAGGAGGTCCTCACCCTGCATGCGACAGATTTGAACTGAGAGGTGAGATGACCAGTGGTCCCATAATGGCAAATGTAGGCTCTAGAGCTTAACTGCCTGTTTTTATGCTTCTGATTTCCAGAAGTTCGCTAATAGAGGTGCCTGAAATTAGGTGGCGATACATAAATGTACAGGTTACTTGGTGCACCTGCTAAAGTTGTTTCGATTCCACTGCTACCATTAGGAATGTTTCTAGCAGTGACAAAAACATAAAAAATACTGTCTTTTTGGCATAGCCTAGAGCCTTTCAACCACTGGATTAGACACAATCAATTCAGCCTGTTGGCTCCACAGGGAGTTGTATTAAAGTCAAAGGTGGCATCTCTTTGGAAGCTGAAATACCAGCCACTCAGTGGGAGAAGAATGGAGAGATGCCTCTGTGTGATTTACAGCTTCAGGACACCTGCCTGTTGGAAGGTCAAGTACGAGTCAGGAATGACTTAGTGGTAATAAAGTTTTGAGTTTTTATTCACTCATGGTAACCTGTGTGACCCAGAAGCAAAGAACAAAAACCAGGATGAAATAATTTCTACGACTGTCAGAAGGAATTTGATGCTGTTGTTGTTGAGGACGGTAGAGTAAGAACCGACCCATAGCTGACATGCCGGCGGGTTTGCAGAGGCAGTTAACCACATGGGAAAAGATTCATCATCCTTCTGACAGGGGTCTTCTATATTTTCAAGGTTTGTTGTTATGTGGCCTAGGTACAACAGCTTTGAACCCTTCTCTATCCCTTGCCAACTTTATTGTCTCTTACACCACTACCCCCATTTCCCCAGTACCTGAATCAATCCATCTCATTGAGGGTCTTCCTCTCTTGTGCTGTCCCTCCACCCTCCCAAGCATGATGTCCCTCTCCAAGGATTGGTCACTCCTTGCAACAGGCCCAAAGTATGTCAGATGAAGCCTCAGAATCCTTGCTTCCCAAGTAGCAGCTTGGCTTCACCCTCTCCAGGACAAACTTGTTTGTTCTCCTAAGCAGTCCATGGTATATTCTATGCTCTTCTCCAGCACCACAGCTCAAAAAATCATCAATTCTCCTATCATTCCTAGTCATTCTCTAGCTTCCTGATGCTTAGCTGGTAATTGTGAAGACAATGGCCTGGATCAGGCGCACCTTAGTCTCTAAGCTGACATCGTTGCTCTCAGTACTCTGGAGAGGCTCCTGACAACAGACTTTCCCAGGGAAATTAGTCTTTTGATCTCCTGGCTGCTGGTACCAAGAGTACTGATTGTGGAGCCAAGCAAACTGAAGCTGTGAACAATCTCAATCTCGTCACCATTTATCATGATGATGCCAATCAGTCCAGTGATGAGAATCTTTGTTTTCTTGATGTTGAGCTTCAACCCATATTGAAGGCTGCAGTCCTTGACCTTCTGCAGCAAGTGCTTCAGATCCTCCTCAGTTTCATCAAGCAAGGATGTGTCATCTTCATAACAGGTTGTTGATGAGTCTTCCTCCAATCCTGATGCCACAGTCCTCCTAATAGAGCCCAGCCTCCTGGAAGATCTGTTCCACAGTTTGTTATGATCCACACAGTCAAAAGCCTTTGCATAGTCAATGAAACACAAATAAACATTCCTCTGGTACTCTGTGCTTTCAGCCAAAATCCATCCAACATTAATGATTATATTCCTAGGACACAGCCTCTTCTAAACCCAGCCTTCACATCTGTCAGTCCTCTGGTGATGTGCTGTTCCAGTTGATGTTGAATAATTTTCAACAAAATCTTGCTTGCATGTGATATTGATATTGGGTTACTGCACTCTGTCATGTCCCTTTTCTTTGGAATGGGAACAAACAATACTTTTATTTTAATGTTAGGGAGTCTGTTGACCTAGAGAATATAGAGTCATGCTTCCAACCCAAAGGGAAGCAGTTCAAATCCGCCAACCGCTTCACAGAGGCAATCTCCTCCGGTGGCGTTTGCTTCCTCTGAAAATGAGCTTCCAGGTCATCTCTGAGCAAGTTCCGATTTGATGACACATATTGACAGCAACACTTAACCATTATGGGGAAAATACATGTATTTGAACCTCTTTGTAAAGTCACATTTCAGTCAATCAGTTTCATCACTGATGTTTGAGTGATAATCCTGACCTTATACTGGATTGTAAATCACACAGCAGGAATCATCCTAACTTTCTCCCTTGAACCAGCAAAGAATCATCACCTTCAACAGTGCAACTTCCAATGGACGAAGCCACCGGAGTTCCCTTCTCATAGTACATGAGATGCCTAACATTAGTACAGTAGCAATAAAGTAATGGATAGAAAAGAATTCATGAAAGAAGACCGAGAGGATCAATTCAAAATTCTTTAGG
>NW_006399838.1:10808479-10809040 GCF_000299155.1 Elephantulus edwardii
AAAAAAACCCCAAAATTCTTTAGGCAACACTAGAAGCATAAAGTGTTTGGGACATGGTAGATATGACACATGTTTACTGAACTCATCTGAGAGAGGAATAGCTGATGAAAATATGATATTTCAGTCAATGTACAAAGTCCCTCTGGGGGCTTACCGTTTCCGATAATGTTGGTGAAACTCACAAGGGTTCCTCTTCAGCAACAGGGATTCTAATGGGGTGCGCTGTAGGCTGGAGAGGCCAGTCAGAGTCTCAATCCTGTTTTCAGCCAAAGCTAAGTGCTCAATCTGGGGTATCTTTGGCAATTGCTTGAAAGATGTAAGATGGTTTTTGTTTAGATTTAGAACTCTGCAGCTGGATACAAAATTTGACACTTTGTCATTCATCTTCATTGTTAGCTAGTAAATTTTACAGAGGGCTATGTAAAGTCCTACGTAAATATAAATTTTACATAGGGAGCTCTGGTAGCCCAGTGGTAAGAAGCTGAGCTGCTCTTCTAAAGGCATGCAGTTCAAGTCCACAAGCTGCTCTATGGGAGAAAGATGGGCATTCTATTCTTTTTT
>NW_006399838.1:10809490-10813554 GCF_000299155.1 Elephantulus edwardii
ATGTCAGTTATGGTCTCTTTGGGGTATATTCCCAGTAGTGGAATTGCTGGGTCAAATGGTATCTCTATTTGCAACTTTTTGAGAACGTGCCATACCACCTTCCATAGTGGTTGAACCGGACAATCTATTCTTATGCAATTTGTGGCTTCTGAAAACCTGCTGGAGGGTCAGCTATGGGTCAGTTTCAACACCTTAGTAAACAATAACAACAAGCCTGCCTCACTGCCCAAGAGAGTCCTAGTGGTGTTTTCCACTAAGAGAGAAAATAACTCCTTGCTGTAGAGTTGGCCTAATTCATACCAGACCCTCCCAGATTGGGGGTTGGAGGCTGTAAATCACATGACAGAAAATTGCCCGTCTTTCTCCCTCAAGGTTGCTGGTAGGTTTGAACCTTCAGAGAGTCTCTGCCTTTCAGGTAGCAGGAGGACGCCTTACAGACTACACCAGAAGAACCTCCTCCTATCATGGTATATAAAGAAAAGGTAAGTCTGTCCATTCTGATTTTAAAGGAAGGCAGACAGGCTTCCCGAGACTGCAAGCCCGCCAATGGCAGTGATCTGGGTCATTTTCCGACGTTGACACTCAGCGCCCGACACATTATTCAGCATATTCTCAACGTGTCCTGATCGACGAGGTAACCTGATTGGCTACAGGTAATCTCAGCAAAATGGAACAAAAACACGCACTAAGATACATAACAACTTGTGAAGACTGAGTTAGGTCCCTAAATAAGAAGATACATTTCTTTTTCTTTTTTTTTCCTGTATTCAGTTCCTATATGGAGAGGGAGGGAATCAGAAAATTAAAGATTTTTTAAATAAAATAACACAAACATGCATTCTTACTAGGTATAAAATGTGTTAGGCATTTAAATTGAACACAGTTTCCTAATAACTAACACTTCTCAATAGTTTTGCCTTCAAGTCACAATTGTACAAGAATATGTGAGCAGAGAAAACAAAATCTATCACTGACACCTTGCCTTTGGGAAAATTCCTTTATGTTTACGCTGGGATTTAATATACTGAGGGAAATACACCGTACTTATTGTGGGCTTTGAATCCCTCAAGGAGAGTTAAAACAAAACAAAACCCACCAGAACAAACTCTCATTGCCGCCGCCTTCTTTTTTTTTTAAATAAATCTATTTTTTAAAACTGTGATTTTTTTTCCATATGAATCAGGGTGAAATCTCTCAGGGAGGAGTGATAGGGAATGGCAAAGGAAACACTGACAAAGGAGATTAATCAGAACTGGTTTTGACAACCACTGTGGCAGTTGGTCACTTAAAACAGACTTTGAAGGGGAAAAAAAAGAGAGGAACAAACTGAGGGCGGTAGAGAAAATAGTGCAACAATGAATAAATGGAAAGCATAAATCTCTGTAAATGTTCATTAAAATTAATAAAATGAAAACAAACAAAATCTAACTGTGATTTTTTAACCAACATTTCTAGAAAGATTGGGTTTTCATTCATTCATTGCTGCACATTTTCCTCCCTCCCCCTCCTTTCATCCTGCCCAGCTCCACTTTAAAATGCACCTCTTATTCCAGATTGTCACATGTTGGTGGTGGTGTTATGTGCAGTCAAGTCTCTTGTGACTCACAGCACCCCTATGTACAACAGCCATGAAACCTGCTCTAGCCTGTGCCAGCTTTACTGTCTCTGACACATCTACCCTCATTACCCTAGTCACTGTATCAATCCATCTAATTGATGATCTCCCTCTCTTTCTCTGTCCCTTCACGCTTCCAACCATGATGTCCCTCTCGAAGGACCGGTCCCTCTTTGCCACATGCCCAAAAGTATATCAGACGAAGCTTTAGAATTCTTGCCTTCAAGGAGCGGTCTGGCTTCACCCTATGATGAACCTGTTTGTTCTCCTAGCAGTCCATGGTATATTCAATACTCTTCTCCAGCACCACAGCTCAAAGGCATCAATACTCTTTCCGTCATCTCTAGTCATTGTGCAGCTCTCTGATGGATAGCAAGTAATTGAGAAGACTATGGCCTGAATCAGGAGCACATTAGTCTCCAGACTGACATCATTGCTCTTCAATATTCTGGAGAGGTCCCTGACAGCTGACTTTCCCAGTGCAATTCATCTCTTGATTTCCTGGCTTCTGGTACCAAGAGTGTTGATTGTGGAACCAAGTAAACTGAAGCTGTTAACAATCTCAATCTTTTCCCCACCTGTTATAATGCTGCCAATTGGCCCAGTGTTGAGAATCTTTTTTTTCTTGATATTGAGCTTCAATCCATTTGAAGGCTTCCATTCTTAACTCTGCAGCAAGCACTTCAGGGCCTCCTCAGTTTCAGCAAACAGAGTTGTGCCATCTGCATAACGCAGGTTGTTGATTCTTCCTCCAAATCATGATGCCACATTCCTTGTCGTACAGCCCAGCATCTCGGATGATCTGCTCTGCATACAGATTGAAAAGGTGTGGAGACAGACTACATCCCTGGCATACATCCTTCCCAATTTTGAACCATGCACTGTTCCTTTGCTCTCTTCTAACGACTGCTTCCTGGTCCAAGTATAGGTTTCACATTAGCACAATCAAATGTTCTGGGATTCCCATTCTTCTCAGAGTCAGCCACAGTTTGTTGTGATCCACACAGTCAAATGCCTTTGTATAGTCAATGAAATACAGATAGACATTTCTCTGATACTCTCTGCCTTCTGCCATGTAACATTAGCTATATTATCCCTAGTAACACAGCCTCTTCTAAACCCAGTCTGCATATCTGGCAGTTCTCTGTTGATGTACTGCTCCAGTCGTTATTCTCAGCAGAATCCTGCTTGCATGTGATATTAATGATATTGCCTGATAATTTCCACAGTTTGAAGGGTCACCTTTTTTTGGAACGGAAACAAATATAGATCTCTTCCAGTCAGTTGACCAGGTGATTGTCCTCCAGATTTCTTGGCAAAACTTAGCATGCAGGGCACCATCTGTTGTTGAAATGTATCAATTGATACGCCATACATTCCTGGCATTTTGTTTTTTGCCGATTCTTTCAGAGCAGCTTGAACTTTTTCCTTCATCACCACAGGCTCTTGCTCATGCATTGTTTTATGAAATTCTTCTGTGTCAGACAATTCCTTCTGGTACAGTGTCTGTATACTCCTTTCATCTTCTTTTAATGCTTTTTGGATCATTTAATATTCTGTCCAAAGCATCTTTAAGCATTTCAATGCTTAATTTGGCTTGAATTTGTTTTTCAGTTCCTTCAGGTGATGAAATGCTGAGAGAATTAAGCCCTTTTTATTTTCTGACTCCAGCTCTTTGCACATTTCATTATAATACTTGGCTTTGTCTTCCCAAGCTGCCCTTTGACGTCTTCTGTTCAGCTCCTTAATTTCTTGATTTCTTACCTTTGCATTGGCTTCTTGGTGCTGTAGTGCAATATTCAGTCTCTTCTGACATCCATCTTAGTTTTTTCTTCCTCCTCTGTAATGGCCTTTTGCATTCTTCATGGATAGTATTCTTTTTTTTTTTTCACATCAGAAGTGGTATCCACATCCCAGAGGGTGGGATGACCCGGGGAAGTGAGTGGGCGCTGCGTGTGCCATCAGCCCAAACTCCTTCCGAGGTGCACGTGTTTTTAATTTTTTTTAGTTGTGATTCACATAAATGTTTACAAAGCATGTTGTTTTTTTAATTGATCATGCACAATGGATAGTATTCTTGATATCCTCCCACAGCTCATTTGGTCTTCAGTCAAAGCCCTAAACCTGTTCCTGAGATGGTTTTGAAATTCAGGTGGGATAGACTTAAGTTCAAATTTTAGTTCCTGTGGATTTGATTTAATTTTCTTCAACTTCAGCTTTAACTCGTATATGAGTAGTTGATGGTCTGTTCCACAATCAGCATCTGGCCTAGTTTTCACAGCTGATAATGAGCTTCTCCAGCAATTCTTTCCACAGATGTAACAGATTTGATTCCTATGTAGAACATCAGGTGAAATCCATGTGTAAGCTTGTGTTTGTGTTTTCTTGTAAAAGGTATTTGCAATGAATAAATCATTGTTTATACAGAATTCTATCAGTTTATCTCCAG
>NW_006399838.1:10814739-10815905 GCF_000299155.1 Elephantulus edwardii
ATTTTGAATATTTATTCATGTGTTTATCATCTGAATGTCTTCTTTGATATGATAGGATACTTAGAAAATGTTAAAGATTTGGTAAGAAAGCTATTGGACATAGCTGACCAATTCAACAAAGTAGCAGAATACAGGATCAACATTTTTTAAAAGTCAGAATTTTTCTACAGTGAAAAGAAGAGAATATAGAAATAGAGCTATGAAAAGCAGTATCAATTGTAATAGCTAATCACAAGATAAAATACTTGGGAATAAATATAATTAGAGACACAAATGACCTATACAAAGTAAATTACAAAATGTTACTACAAGAAACAAAAAGGGAAAACAAAAGAACAAAACAAAACAAAAAAACTCTAATTTCCTGATAGATATATGATATTAATGTAATGGATACCTCAATGTAGTTAAATTGCATTAAATGGTTGTTAATGCTTGAATAAACTTCAAGGAAGTGGATACTGGTTGAAATGGGATAATATTTTGTTCTGCTAAATTATATGTTAATTGGTATTTCCTCTCATGTAAAAGGACCTAAAGGGTTTAATAAAATATATGGTAGAAACAAAAAAAAAAAAGAAACAAAAAGGGGCCTAGAGAAATGAAGGAACAAACCATGCTCATGGATAGGAAAACAATTATACAGTGAAAAAAGATACTGCGAAAATGACAATTCTATCAAAGACAATGTACAAGTTCAATGCAATCCCAATACAGATACCAATTCTATTCTTCAATAAGATAAAAAAGGCAATTTCCAATTTTATCAGAAATGGAAAGAGATCTTGAATAAGCAAAGCACTACTGAAAAATAGAAACAAAGTAGGACGCATCACATTCCCTGACCGCACATCCTGCTACACAGCATGGTCCTGGCACAGCGACAGGTGCATAGATCAATGGCATAGAATTGAGACTCCAGAAATCAGCTCATCCACCTATGATCAAATGATTTTTGGCAAGGAAACAAAATCAATTAAGTGGGGAAATGACAGAACTCTTTAAAAAGTGGTAGTGGTCAAATTGGAAAACCATCTGTAGAAAACTTAAACAAGACTCACACCTCATACCATACGCAAAAACCAACTCAAGGTGGGCAGGAACCTAGGAGTAAAACTAGAGTAAAGACTATAAAATTCATCATAGAAAAGCCAGGTCTACTCTAG
>NW_006399838.1:10816485-10817006 GCF_000299155.1 Elephantulus edwardii
CTACCAGACTTGGCCTTTCAGCTCTCTACGGACTATGCCGCCAGATCTCGAAACAGTAATACGCGTGGTAAATATGGTTCTGTACAGCCATACCCCCAACATTGCAGTAAAAAAAAAGAAATAAAATATGGTTCATACACAATTCTGAGCAGAGAGGCTGGCTATCTATAATACGGGAGTCTTGGCAGATGAGAAAATTCAAACCAAAACAGGAAAAAACCCATCAGTCAACTACACATTTGATTGTGACGTCAGGTGATACCTGAGCAGAAGTGCTTGATAGAATGTCTGTGGGTGTAATCTTTCATAGCAGATCTCCAAGTCTTTGTTCTTTGATACCACGAAGCAAGTTTAAGGACCCTGCCTTTAAGTTAATCTCTCTCTAAAAGGCTTGAAATAAAACAAGGTCCCAGGAATTGACGGCATACCAACTGACATATTTCAATAAACAGATCCTGCCCTGAATGTGCTCACCAAGCTGTGTCAAGAAATCTGGAGGACAACCACTTGGCCAAGTGACT
>NW_006399838.1:10817481-10837973 GCF_000299155.1 Elephantulus edwardii
CTGGGAGGCTGGGCTCTACTAGGAGAAATGTGGCATCAGGATTGGAGGAAGACTCATCAACAACCTGCCTTATGCAGATGACACATCCTTGCTTGCTGAAACTGAGGAGGACCTGAAGCACTTATTGCAGAAGGTCAAGGACTGAAACCTTCAACATGGATTGAAGCTCAACATCAAGAAAACAAAGTTTCTCACTACTGGGCCAATTGGCAGCATCATGATAGATGGTGAAAAGATTGAAATTGTTAACAGATTCCGTTTGCATGGCTCCACAATCAATACACTTGGTATCAGCAGCTAGGAAATCGAAAGATGAATTGCATTGGGAAAGCATGCAGTCAGGGATGTCTCTAAAATACTGAAGAGCAATGATGTCCGTCTGGAGAACAAGATGCTGGTGTACAAGAACCTGATCCAGACCATACTCACCACAATTATGGGCTATGCATCGGAGAACTGGACAATGACCAGGGGTAATAGAAAGAGAATTGATGCCTTTGAGCTGTGGTGCTGGAGAAGAGTGTTGAATATACCACAGATTGCTAGGAGAACAAACAGGTTGGTCCTAGAGAGGGTGAAACTAGTTTGCTCCTTGGAAGCAAGGATTATGAAGTTTCACCTGACATATTTTGGACATGTTGCAAGAAGCGACCAGTCCTTATAGAGGAACCTCATGCTTGGAAGGGTGGAGGGACAGCACAAGAGAGGAAGACCCTCTATGAGGTAGATTGATTCAGTGACTGGGGTAATGAGAGTAGCTGTGTCATAGACAATACGATTGGAACCGGATAGAGCAGGGTTTAGGGCTTTTGTGCATAGGGTCACTGTGAGTTGCAGGCGCATAAGAACAACATTGTTGTTGAGTAAAAATGCCGTGCATTTTCAGAGGCTGTGCATTTTATCGGAAGATACTGTTCATCTTTCTCCTGAAGAGCAGCTGGTAGAACTGGACTGTCCACCTTTGGGTTTGGCAGCTCAGCTCAATTCCCACTAACATGGTCATCCTGTGCCCACACTATGGCACTGCCCAGGGACGTTTTTGGAGGTCAAGGGCTCTGTAATGATTCTTGTCTTTGTTTCTTGTCACCAATGTGCTCACCTCCTTCTTTCATTAGAATGCTACCTGGGATCCAAGTCTCTTGTCCATGAATGATACTTGGTCTGTCATCATAGCTTTAGGCCCCTTCTACACAGTCTTAAAACCACTCTCTGACAACCATTCTATATCTCTACTATAAATGCATTTTCCAGTACATTTAAAGAAAATGATAAGTTGCTTTGCAAATATGAGTATATGAGTATAAAAAATAGTTCTCTGACAATTGATAATAAAACACCATAGCTTTTCTCTAAAATGTGATATTTTGATCTAGATATTCCTCTTTGCTTTGCCATCCGTGTCACATCACCAGGAAGCGTCCCTTTGCAGTGCTGGCTACAGGAAACACACGCACCTACCTGTGCAGACCAAGTTCACATGGATACAAAGAGCAAAGATTTGACTTCAAGTTAATAACTGAATGTACTTGGAAGCAGGTACCTTGGCAACCGTATGGCACTTAAATCCATCAGTGAATTATCCACAAGCCAGAGTGTTTGGACTCGAATTAGTCTTCGAAGAATCCTCTCAGAATTCTCAACTTGGTAAGGGTCCCCCAGATCCTGAAATGAAATGTTCAGATTCTGAAGGGGAAAAAATAAATAAGGGAGAGGAAAAAAAAAAACACACAACATATTCCTTGTCAAATTTTAATCATCAAAAACTGGATAAATTGTGTATACTGCACTGAAACAGATGAGGGACTGAATAATGTAAAAGCGATATATGATACGCTACTATGGTTATCACAAGAGTCCACAATTAAGGTTGCATAGTGGAATGTACTTGGGGCGATGGGAGGTGTACGGGGGGGATTGTGTACCAGGGAGGGGGTCTTTCTTTTACTTTTGAAAGAGAGGAGTGAACTGGGGGGTGAGGGGGAGAGGGCTGGGCGGGTAGAGAAGTGTAGCAATGAATGAATGGAAATCCAAATTCTCTGTAAATGTTCATTAAAATTATTAAAAAAAACCTTCTTCATCAGCAAAAAAAAAAAAAATTGCATTATCTAGGGTGGGGAGAAAAGTGCAACAATGAATGAGTGGAATTCCAAAATCTCTGTAGATGTTCACTGAAATTAATAATAATAATAATAATAAAAATTTTTTAAAAATGCATTATCTAGACCAGTAGTTTTCATGCATTCTTTCTGTTTTGGTTTGGTTTTGTCTGTGTTGTGTATACCAAACACCCACAACTATGGTTCAGCAAGAAGGGTGAAGTCTGATCAGAGTTCTTGAGTAGCATACAAGTTAAAGAGTGGTAAAGGAGACTGCCAAACAGATTCTTAAATGATCTGACAATAGAAAGCACCAGAAAGGAGGAGAAATATGTAATTGTTGTTACTGTATTGGGGTTTCTTTTTAGGATTTAAAATATTTTTACCATTAGCTGCCTGTGGAAATACTCAGACATTACATTTATGAGAATTTCAGAATAAGATGACATAATTCAAAAGATTAAAAATATTATGATTTCATTGTCAAGTGTCCAGGGATGCATGACTTAGAAATATTTCATAGCTAGTAGATGTTAGCTATTAAAATGACATTTAGCATCAGTCAACTTCAGTGCAAAGAAAATTAAAACTGGTCCCAACAGCAGCATTTTGCCAATGCAAACTCTTTCATAAAGGTCAGCTCAACTTTTTCATTCGTATATTTTTAGTTTCGACTACTGCCAACAGAAATTATGGAACAAAAGTATGATCTCATTAAAAATGTAAAGCAAACAATTTATTAATTTTCAGCAAATATAATTCATCTCAATTCTTTGAAACTAATTAAGGTTTTGATCTTTGGGGATATTATGTGCTACAAATTTCCCCAAATATACAAAAGGCCTTAATTTTAGTAAAATAATAAATGATACAATACTGTATTTATCATCTATAACTTAAATATTCTTTCTTTGTTGCTGCTTCTCATTGATATTTTCTATGATATTGCCTGCTACAAGTGTTGAGGACTCTCCTTCATAGGGTCGCTATGAGTCGCCTGTGACTCGACGGCACTTAAAAACAACAACAACAGCAACAACATTGCCTGTTAACTGGAAGGTGTTTGTTAACTAAATGAAGGTCTTGTCATTTGGTGACCCTCCAGATTCCCAGAGCTGAAAATCTTGAGCATTTCAATATTTTTTTACATGCGTAAATTCTATTTATGATCATCGTATTGTTTAACCATCACAGTTAATCTTCAGTTTTCTGTCTATGCATGGCTTGATTCTACAGATTTTAGGGACTTGAGTGACCTACAGTTTGCTGCTGTCAAGCTGACGACCCAGGATGTACTTCAGCACTGGTCGCTCAGTCAGGTGGGTTGTTTCCAGCACCAGGATAACATGGTTCATATACTTCACTGATAGTTTGATTTATTCCAAGATAGCTCCATTTAGAACAGACTGACAGACCTAGCTGACCAAAAAAAATTTTTGCTGAAACTGAGGAGGACCTGAAGCGCCTGCTACAGAGTGTCAAGGACTGCAGCATACAGTATGGATTGAGGCTCAATGTCAAGAAGACAAAGATTCTCACCACTGGACCAATTGGCAGCATCAGGATGGATGGTGAAGAGATTGAGATTGTACACAGCTTTAGTTTGCTTGGCTCCATAGTCAACAGTCTTGGCACCAGCAGCCAGGAAATTAAAAGGCACATTGCAATGGCAAAGTCTGCTGTTAGGGACCTCTCCAAAGTGCTGAAGAGCAATGGTGTCTCTTTGGAGACTAAGGTGTGTCTGATACAGGCCATGGTCTTCGCAATCACCTGTTATGCATCAGAGAGTTGGACAATGACCAAGGAGGATAGAAGGAGAATTGATGCCTTTGAGCTGTGGTGCTGGAGAAGAGTATTGAGAACACCATGGACTGCTAGGAAACCAGATTTGTCCTGGAAAGGGTTAAACCGGGTGGCTCCTTGGAAGCAAGGATTCTGAGGCTCCATCTAACATACTTTGGACATGTTGTGAGGAGAGACCGGTCCTTAGAGAGGGACATCATGCTTGGGAGGGTGGAGGGACAGCGCAGGAGAGGAAGGCCCTCTATGAGGTGGATTGATTCAGTGACTGGGATAATTGGGATGGGAGTGTCAGAGACAGTGCGATTGGCACAGGACAGAGCGGAGTTTAGGGCTGTTGTACATAGGGTCGCTATGAGTCGCAGGCGACTCGACGGCACATAACAACAACAACAATCATGCATGATTCAAGGCATTCTAGATGGCATCGTGAACTTATTTATCAATACGTATTGATATCAATACATATTGATATAATACGTACTGATATCAATAAGTATACTAATATTGTCAAACATTTGAAAGTTTATTAAAAAAACTATCCTTTATTAAAAGTAATTACTTCATTGTCAACTATTCTAAGGATTTTTTTTTCTCCTCCTAAAATAAAGTCTTCCTTGAAAGGGTGGAGGAACAGCACAGAAGAGGATGATCCTCAATGAGATGGATTGATTCAGTGACTGGGTTATTGGGGGTAAGTATGCCAGAGACGATGAGATTGGCCCAGGATAGAGCAGGGTATAGGGCTCTTGTACATCAGGTGGCTATGAGTCGCAGACAGCTCAACCGCACATAATAACAACAGAACAACGAAATAAAGTTGAGTATTTTCAAAGATAGAATAAAGGTTATAAAATAGGCAACACTCGGAAGATGAAGAAGTGAAGTGAATCAACATGGTAAAGAAGCTATCGTGAAGATGAGAGCAGAGAGAGACGCATACTGCACTAGCTTCAGAGAACGCTCTAAAAGAGATACTTAAATTTTTTCATATTGTTGTTTGCCATGAAGTCAGAACCAACTCATAGCTGACCCTCCAATAAGCTTTTCAGAGACTAAATGTCATGGTGGGAGGTTGCCCGTCTTTCTCCCGCAAAGCAGCTAATAAATTTGCTTAAGGTTGGCAGCACAACTTCTTAGCACTAGGTCACCAGAGTTCTCAGTGTTTTGACATAGATGCTGTTAATTGTCCTGGAAATGAAGGGTGACCATAAGAGGGTGTCATCATTTAACCAACAAAGAAACTAGCTTATACACATGACCAACTCTCACCGTGCAATCTTCCCAGTTTTCTTGTAGCCACGTTTTCCATTTGCTTTTTTTGAGAATTCTTTTCTTTGGAGGCACAGAAGGCACCCCATCTCTGAACAACAACTCTTCTTCAGAGGGTCCTAGGCAGAAATTCCAAGGTGAGGTCTTCAAAAGAGCACTGACACCTTCCCTTGCTCTACAAAGGTTCGTTTCAAATTTCCGCTCAATGTTAATATTGAGCAAAACATCACATCACCCAGACTATGTTCTAATAATATGAAGAGTAACAAAATGTGACTTCATAGAATTTGCCACCTCATTCAAGTGGACATAATGGAAAGAAGAAGTGTGGAGATAAGCAGACAGGAAAGGACCCAGGAGTTTATCACATTGTCCCCTTCTACTTAAAAATCATTTTTCCTGATGTTTTCCAAATACATTTTCTGCTTATGTTTTCCAAGTGAAACAAGGCCAACTGTCTGATTTGGAAACAGTTCATTCAGATTTTTTCAGGGGTGACATAATAAAATAATTAAGAGATAATTGCTACATATTTTCCCTCTCAGTTCCCTTGTGGCTCCTTCTGGTGCAGGAAGCCATGGAGCTCTCTCTGACCGCCTTGCTGCCTGGCTCCTCAGCAGAAGAGTTACACAAGACAGAAAACAGCTAACACAAAGCGACAACTTTCCTTAATAACTGCCCTGCTTATTGAGAAAAAAAGAAAAGGTTGCAAAAAAGTGAAAAATTAGAGTTGCCGATTATGTCACTATTGTTATTTTATATTTGTGTTAGTCATTGTCTAGGCTTCTACATTTAGCGAAATTTCCCCTTAATAGTTATTTTAAAATACGAATTAGTACTTGACTGATCAAAACTGGATAGTTAAAATACTTACTGTATGTCTTTTTACTATACTGAAATTCTGAACATGTATTTTGCATTTCAGAGAAAAGTTAATTTTCTAGAGGAATTGAAGAGAAAGATGAATGATGGAAAAACAGCCAATATATACTTAAAAAAAAAAAAAAAGAACAAAAGAACCCCAAACTAACCACTGTCCTGTCAATTTCCATGGTGTCTCCATGTGTGACAGAGTAGAGCTGTACTCTGTCATATTTTCAGTGACTGCTATTTCTCAGGTAGTTCACTGGATTTTCATTTCAAGGTACCTCTGGGGAGACTTAAACTATCAACTTTTCAATTCACATCTAAGAGCATTAACAATTTGTTGTAGTCAACATAGAAAGACAACCTTTACTTTCCATAAGTGATTTCTTGCCCAACACTTATGAAAAACCACCAGTATAAGAAGGTGATTTTCATATCATTTCCTCTTGCAGGATGTCTATTGGCATTTCTGGCTTTCCCTCTTTTGTCTCCCAACACAATTAGTCAGACACTCAATGCTATGTGCCTTCTCTTTAAGAATCAATCCCTTCCTTTTCAATTTCCAAATCCTCTTATCTTCCTGTCTGAATTATAAAACCACTCTGTTATTTCCTTACCTACTGTACTCTCAGTGTTTTTCTCCTCCTTTTTTTCCCTCCCTCTCCCTCCGTTCCTACCTCCTGTCTCTTTGCTATTGAGTCAGCTGTTGTTGTTGTTGTTGAGTACAACCCAAGTGACCCTAAAAACAATAGATAACAAATTCTGTCTTATCGAGTGCCATCCTGACACATTAGAGCCCACTGCAGCAGTCACTCTCAATCTGTTTGGTGAGGGTCTTCCTCTCTTTCATTGACCCTTCCCCTTTCCAAGTATGATGTCCTTCTTCAAGTAAGAGGAACATGCCCTAGGTATGTGAAATGGAGCTTATCATCCTGGCCTCCAAGGAGCATTCTGGCTGCCCTTGCTTTAATATGCCCTTGCATATTTTTTTTTGTTCTTTTGGCATTCCATGGGATACTCAGTTCTCTTCTCCAACACCATAGCTCAGAGGCATCGGTTCTTCTACTGACATCCTTATTCATTGCTCAGCTCACATATGCATGCCAATTATTTGAAAAGACCATATCTTGAATTACTGAGAGCTGGTTCATGCCTGTCCCTTCATTGGATTTCTGAGCTAAAAATAGAATGGGAGGAGATTGCCCAAGACATGGTGCTGATGGGTTAGATGGGACCTTTGTGTCAACAGCTCAAATCTCTGTGGACTACACCTTCAGAGTACCACCCATTCAATATAAATGACACAAGTTGCCAATCAGTGTTCCTAAAACATACAGTCAATATTATGATAGATGGAGAAAAGATTGAAACTGTCAATGATTTCATCTTGCTTGGATCAACCATCAACATCTTTGATACTAGCAGTCAGTGATGTGAGTTTTCCCTCAGAATTTAGGAGGCTAGAGGAGGGATTATCTCCTTTCAGTATCTGTGGGGCCAGAGTTCCTTAGAGATCTCCCTGCATGATTTTCTCAATCCTTTCCTGGGTCTAGAAGATCTCTGGGTGTTAGTTTTTTCTTTACAGTAATTAGTCCCTCAGGTCTCTCAAAGGAGATTGACTAACAATGTCGCCTAATTCTATCAATTGTATCCTATCTCATTACATAACTACTTCCGGTCCTGCCCCATTAATATGACAGAAGTAAAAGTTTACAACACCTACGAGAATTACATCCAATTGTAAAATGAAAGATAATGGAATAATGCTGATAAACATGGTCCAAATGCACGGATATACATTTTGGGGATGGTGGTGGGGAACATAATTCAGTACATAACTGTCACTGTCAAGGAATTATTTGATCATTTGTACATATTATATATGTTCTCATTAAGAAATTATCTTGTTAATCATTTAGGATGAACGAAGCTTAAAAATCAGAAGAGTGGAAAAACTTACTTAAGTAATTATCTAATTGACTGGGGACACCTTCAGGCCTCATGTCTTTAAAAAACTTCCAAGAAAAATAGAGTTGGTAGCTTTCAAACCTCAGAGTTATTAAACTATGCCCTGCATTGTTTGTTTGAGCTCTATCGATTCTCTGCCCTTTTAATTATTTCTTTTTAAAGCAGTTTGAAAGATTTCTTTGAAGTTGGAGGCCAAAGGTCATGCCCACTGTGAGGAGTTGTAGTAAATTGGATTTTGATTATTTTTTTAAACCAACTCAGGCTATGTCGGTAATTGAAGAGAACTCTTAGCACCTGAGAACTGTGGACTCGACTATCTGACAGACTGGATGTGTTGTTGCCTTTCGCCTTCTACCTCTGAGCTTGTTCCTTGTACCCTCTCTGGATTTGTAACTCGTAACAGCAATCAGTGAATGAACTTGCTGCTGGATTTTCAAACAAAGAATCTATTCTTGTGAAAAGGAAATTCTGCCAGCTGGCTGCTCTTTTGCCTCATTTAACTGGGAGAAGTTGAGTTGAACTAGAGCTGACAATCAAAGCTTTGGGAAACTGCTGTTTATCAACACAAGATAACCTTGCCTCTCTCAGGGCTCCTTCTAGATAAGATATACAGCTGTGGTGCAATGGAGAGTATCTGAAGTGGCTGTGACGGGTGTCTCAGAAACTCTAGGAGGAGAGTAGTCCTTATCAGAAAGCTTTTGAGAAATGTTCTCTCTACCTCACAGAGGAAACATTAAGAAAATGAAGGGCAATGAGCAGGAGACAGTTTTTTACCTCATGGTTTAAGGTGTTGCAATTGTCCAATCTTGCATGTTTTGTTCCTTTTTGACTAGCTACTTGAGATGGACTGAGTGCTTGTTGTTGCTGACCTGTTGTTATTGTTGTTGTTGTTATGTGTCATCGAGTCGCTTGTGACTCATAGCGACAAGAGCCCTGAATACTGTTCAATCCTGTGCCAACCTTGCCGTAGTCCAAATGATAGTCTAAGTGTGCTCTACTGTACACAGGGTTTTCAAAGGCCTGTAATTTCGGAAGTGGATGGCCAAGCCTTCTTCCTAGTCTGTCTCAATTTTTAAATATATACAATAGTATCTGACAGACAAGCATTCTACAGAAAAGAGCAGATGAAAGACATTTACCAGTTAGAAAAATATTGAATGTTTCACGAATTTGCATTGCAGATCTACAGAGGGCAAATAGGCCTTTATTCCTGCAGAACCATGATGCCCTTGAGTGGGCTCTGTGGCTGAGGAGTTTAACTTTCAGTATGACTTTTTCTGACTCTTATTTGATTTTGCTGATCTAAATGGATGGAAATTCGCAAATGGGTGTGTTATCCTATCCACCAGGGGGTGGGCTACCTGCCACTTTGCAGGAGGACTTGCCAGTCTCAACAATCTACACGGGATTGTCTTGTTTCACCACTGAATTGATCAAGCCAGTAGCAAGATGCAAACAAATCTTTTGGTGCCATTGAACAAGAAGCAGAAGAATGTAGGACACCCTTCTTTTTTTTTTTTTTTTTTAGCCAAATTAACAAAGTGTATTTCGAGTTCGAACCCGGGCTCCACGTGCTAACACAGCAGCATCCAGCCGAGAGCCAGGACACCCTTCTCGCTCCTGCTACACCTACAGCAGCAACACCTATGGCTGAACTGGAGACTTGATATGAGATGGGACCTTGGGGACTGGAGCTAATATTGGCTGGACTGAGAACATTGTTGGACAACTAGGGGTGTGAAGCCAATATTGGCAGGACTGAGATCTTGGGAACACTGACCTAAAGCCATGAGGTGTGAGGCTGAGGTGCCTGTGTGCACATTTTGGGAGCTATCTTGACTGTATTCTGTTATTAATCTGGATTTCTGTTGTTTGTTGTTGTTTGTTTGTTTGTTTTTACTTCACTAACATGGGCCTGTGAGGTCTGTGATCACATCAGATTTCGGACCTAGCAAAACAGTAAGATTGGTGGTGAGATGAGTAGAAAGAAGTCTGGGAGCCTGGAGGACATGTCTGACCTCAAGGGAATTGGTTTTCTGTTACTGATGTTGTTGGCAGGGACTGTTGCCCTTTGTGAAGTTGATAAAGGTCAGACATGGCCATCCCCATGTGGCCCAAAATCTTTTTACAGTGGTCATCATGAGGGGTTGGTTTTACTGGGAAACTATGCTAGCACGTGACATGGATACTTAAATCAGGAAAGGTAGGTGAACCTTAAGTCCCTTTACACAGGCCCATTTTCAAGGTATACCCACATTTTATTCTCTCCCCATTCTCTTCAATTTCTGCATTTTTTTCTAACTCTGAACCCTCTACTTGAGCTCAGAAGATAATTTCTTCTTGTCTCTGTGTGATCATGACAGTCACAATCACAATGTTGTTCTGAGCGTTAGCATTTAAATCATTTTTTTTTTTATGAAACGCATTGTTTATTTTCCATCAACCTTATTTCCACATTTTAAGACAGTTTAAGACCATTCCGTGGTGGTACCCACCCACTCAGTGGCCTGAGCAGTGGGGCTGCAGACCAGTCTTCAGTTGCAGGCTGGGCACTCCAGTCTTCAGTAGGGAACTGCTGAATCGGCACAGAGGGCACCTGGACGCCTTCGGACCAGTCTGTCACTTCAGGCTGAGTAGCAGTGAATTCAGGAGCAGGGGCGGTCCATTCTCCCTGAAACTCCTCCTTGGTCACAGCCTTTTCAGCAGCAGCCTGTTCTTCCTTTTCAATCTCTTCCGGATCTCTGTAGAAGTACAGATCGGGCATGACCTCCCACGGGTGCTCCCGGGAGATTGTGCCACGCATGCACAGGACTTCCCGGGCCAGCATCCACCACATCAGACCCACAGAGTGAGCTCCCTTGTTGTTGCACGGAATAGCAATGTCTACATAACGCAGAGGAGAATCTGTGTTACACAGAGCAATGGTGGGCAAGTTAACGTAAGATGCTTCTGTCAGAGGTTGGTGGTCAGCCCTGGGATCAGTAACCACCAGAAGATGAGGCTCCGGGAAGGTTGCCTGGATCTGGTTAGTGAAGGTTCCAGGAGTGAAGCGCCCGGCAATAGGAGTGGCTCCAGTAGCAGCAGCAAACTTCAGAACAGCTCTCTGGCCTGTATTTCTGGAGGGAATGACACTGACATCAGCTGGATTTTCAATGGCAACAATGGCGCGAGCAGCCAAGAGCAGCTTCTCCCAGGTCCTCTTCAGGTTTATGATGTAGATGCCATCACTTTTCCTTTTGTAGATGTATTGTTCCATTTGGAAGTCAAGGTTGGTGCCGCCCAAATGGGTTCCTGCTGCAAGGAATTTGAGGACATCCTCCTCCTTCATCTGCAGGACATCAAGGGCTCCGGACATTGTGGAAGTTTCCCTTTTAAGTTACGACGGGAACCAGAACAACGCCGTATGGACCCTTGTGCGGGTAGCGAGGAAAAGCTAAATCATTTTTTTTTAATAAAACTTTCCATTCAAATTTATTTCTTCTCTCCTCCCAAACTTCTAAAACAAGTATTTCCTAAATATAGCCCTTAGGTCATCTACAGCAGAATTTCTTGTGACAAATTTTACAAATACAGAAAATTAATTAAAAACATGATAGAAAGAATAGAAAAACACTAGCTGTTCTACCAAATTTAAACAACTAATGACAATATCAACTGAGACTATTTAGAGTCTTTACATTTCCTACTTGTAGAGGTTAAGATGACCAAGGCAGCAGCTGCCTAGACTTAAAGACTATAAATAATATATTCAGGGCAAAAGGATCTCTGTTTATGAAAGTGTGTTTGTGTTAATTCTCCCCCTGAAACTACCTTCTAATATGAATGTGGTCTTGTAAACAAGAGGGAGCTCTGGTGGCCTAGTGGTAGGAAGGTGCACTGCAATCCTGAAGGCATGTGGTTCAAATCCACCAGCTTCTCTGTGTGAGAAGGATGGACAATCTCCTCACATGTGAAAACCTGCTGGTGGGTCAGCTATGGATCGGTTAAAACTTGAACGTGAACAACAATGACTGTAAAAAAGAAAGGTCAACAAGTAGAACAAGAAACAGTAAACATTTTATCCTGTAACTGTCATCAACGTGCTTTTCTACTTATAAAACTTCTCAAATAAAAGCTATGAGGACTACAAGTTGAGAGGACACTCAACCACAAGTTTCTCTCCCCTTAGCTCTTAATTAACTAAAGTCTTGACTACTTCAGTCTGTCACCCAGCATTTTCCTGGGTCAGAGATAGACGGTGATACAAGAGGAATAGTAATATGAACCACACAGAATGAAAAGTGAACATGTCTGGGCTTCCTCATCTCAGTAGGAGACTGTGCCAGCGAGCATCACGCAAGTAGGTAATTATCCACAAGAGAATTTTTGAAGATGGGGCAAGATCTGACTAAAGAACAGAGAATAGAATATATATATGTAAAGACCCTTCAACAGTTCTAAAAGGCTACCACTTTCATTGTAGAACTCAAAGTGCTTCAAACACTGCTAGTTTTCATTCAAGATACTTGCTCCTGGTTTCCAGATTCAAAGGCTGTAGATTTTGAGCTTTGGGAACCTGCAAGTAGAAAGTTGAAAAAAGACTGTGAAAGGGAAAAGAGTACCCCTATTAGTGTAATAACTGCTTAGACTCTAGTCAAAACTGCCTTCTGGCCTTTGCATCTTTTAGAGATCAGCAAAGATACCTTTTCAGGCTTCTCTTCTAGAGCGCTCCTGATTCCACAGAAAAAAGCAGAGATTTTCCTCCACAGTCACGTCCATTGCAATTCTACAAATTAGTGTCATCTGATAAGATCGAAAGGGTTAATATGCCTTTTAAAAAAAAAAGTCTGAAATGAATTGTGTAGTTTGTGACATTCCTGGATGAGAGGACCTGCCTTATTCATAACAACTCCAGGATTCAACGTCAATGCTGGAGACCACTGAGGCCACGGGGTTCCCAAGGATTGAGCCTGATTAGCAACAACAAGAAAGGCCAGCCCTTTAGAAAGTAGAGCATCCAGACCATCTGAAAGCAGGTCATGCTGTTGACCTCCATGAGGGCCAGCCAAAAACGCCAGACTCCTACACTAGCAATAACAAGAAAGCTCGCAGAGTGCTGCCGATGAGGTCAAGAGTCCGGTATTGCCCCTGGTGACGGGAATCGCCATTCTCAATGCTACCAGCTGAACTCTGAGTTTCTGTTGGCACAAGAGGCAATGCAATCAAGTTCTTGCTTAATTCACAAGTAGTTTTCTTAGCTCTACATCTTATTTTAAGGCATCTCCCCCTTCTAAAAGTGTAAACACAAAGGATAACTTTAAAACTAAAACTCTCATTTGCAGTTTTTTGCAGAATTCAAGACAGCTCTATCTTACAGCCTCTTATTTATATGCCTGAGTGTTCAACAACAGATTCTACAAGCAAAGCAATGGACATTCTTGGGACTGTGCTAGAAACATCTGTACAACTCTACCATTTGCCACAGTATCAAGATTGGCTAAAGATTTAATTGCTGAAGATAAAGTTGTTAAAGATTTAACTATTTTCTGCTGTGTGTTAGTTTCATTTTATTAATGCTATTAGATTAGCTACTTAAGATATTTCTGTTATCGGATTAAGCAAAGGCTCTGATTATTCACCTTGGTTTTGTTGTGTACCATGGAGTCAGAACCAACCCATAGCTGGTCCTCTGGTAGGTTTTCAGAGGATGTTAAGCCCACAGGAGGAGAACAAAGGAAAAAATGAAACATAAATCTCCAGAAATTTAAAAAACCAGGAATGTTGGTAAAACTCCTAAAGATTATACAGGTAATTGAGTGAAACCTGTATGTTGTCTAAACCCAATGTGCAAAATTGCTCCATTGATAAGGGGCAAGAAAAATGTGAATTTTTGTTGGAACTGACTAAACAGTTGTAGAAGGCATGAGGGTCTGTGATAACTGATTAAATAGTTGTACAAAGCATGAGAAAGTGTGTGTAAATCTGTGACTGAGTAGAATAATAATAAGACTGTTGTTGTTATGTGCCGTCTAGTCGCTTGCGACTCATGGTGACCCTATGTATAACAGCTCTAAACTCTTCTCTGTCCTGTGCCAATCGCACTGTCTCTGACGTACCCATCCTGATTACCCCAGTCACTGAATCAATCCACCTCATAGAGGGCCTTCCCCTCCTCCGCTGTCCCTCCACCCTCCCCAAGCATGATGTCCTTCTCCAAGGACCGGTCTCTCCTTACAACATGTCCAAAGTATGCTAGCGTCAGAATCCTTGCCGCCAAGGAGCCACCCAGTTTAACCCTTTCCAGAATAGTGCTCTCTTAAAAATAAAAGAAAGTGATTTGGTCTTAAAGTAGTAGATCTATTATTTTTTTAAAAAATTAAATGACTAGAAAGTAAGTGTCTAGAAACTAAGCAGAAGTAAATAAAGTGTAAGATAAAAGGAATAACAAGTAAAAGGATTTTAAGTAATGATAGATTGTTTTGAATAGTCTTTAAAAGGAGAAAATCTAAGCAAAAGCAATTTACCCTTGAAAGTTTTATCTTGTTTTAAAATAGTCTAAGAAAACAGAACCTTGTTCCTATTATCACTGCTAAGATCTTGTCTTTTTAATATACTTGTCTATTTTATATATTTCAGACTACAATACTTCCAGTAGAAAATGATGTTAAGTCATTATAAATAGAAATAGTCTTGCATGAGCTCCCAGATCTTCCGTGGACCTTTGAATCAGCCTCTGTCCAAAGGAGTCTAAACGCTCTTCACAAAGTACAAACCCTTCCAGCAGAAAGTAAACAGAGCAGTCATCATCCTCGACTGCTCTTACAGCACTTAGGGCTTCCATCCCCAAAAAAGTTATGAGTCCCAAAGCAGGAAGAAATGTTCCAACAGCAAAATATCAATTACTCAAGTAAATTTTTAACACTCTTAAACAATTGCATTTGAACACGACTGTGGCAAAGAAAACCTTCAAAGCCTTCTAGTAAGTAATGACCCCTTAGTTATAAGGCCTCTACTCAGCCTACTTGATGCTTAAATTACTTTAGCAAATATGCACACTACCTGTACGCTAACCTATTATCTAAGGCAAGTAATGTCTTTTACGCCCTAAAGAATTTGTATATATATTTTTAAAAACAATAAAAAAAGGGAGATGGAGGAGTTACGCCAGAACTGCATAGATTAAAGAAATAAAAAGAATACAATCAGGACAAAAGGATACTCTCTTTTATGGATATGTGTTTCGTGTACATGCAAAGCCTGGATTCTCTTGCTGAGGTGGCCTTCTGATTTGTTGTGGACTTGTAAAAAGAAGGGTTAGAGAATATGGTAAGAAACAGTAGACAACATTTCGTCTTGTGCCTCTAGTCAACATGCTTTTCCACTTGGAAAGCTTTTCAAGAAACAACTGTGAAGACGACAGGACGAGAGGAGATTCAGCCAAGAGTTCCTCTCCCCTGACCTCTTGACTAACTAAAGTCTTGAGAAATTCATCCCATCACCTGGCACTTTTCTTCTGGTCAGAGAAGTGCAACACCTTCAGATGTATTTTAAAGGCATTACAGAATTGTTGTGATTGCTTGTTGAGTTAATATTGACTCAACGCAACCCTTTGATACACAGTAGAACCACCCAAAAGGATAGTCTAGACAACAGTCTTTAAGGGAGTAGGTCTTTCTCCCAGTTTGTTGCTGCATGAGTTTGAGCTACCATCCATTCAGTTAGTGCTTAATTATCAAGCCACTAGGCCTCTAACATATAACGAAATCAACTTAATATCATCTACTGAAGTTATGATGCTATTTCTGGTTATATAAGATTTATGTGCCAAAGCCCTACTCCCAAAGAATCTGATGCAGTAGTGGACATTGTTATGACAGGCCACTGAGTCAGAGTTGAGTCTCCAGGGGGGTTTCAGGGCCTGTAAATCACATGGAAGGCTATTTCCCATCTTTCTCTCACACAGTAGCTGGTGGATTCAAACTGTCTGTCTTTGGGGTAGAAGTGCAACTCCTTAATACAAGGTCAGCACAGCAGATATAGTGATATATCTAGATACAGATTAGATATAGAGATAGATAGATATAGATAGATAGTGGACATTGTTGTTGTAGACATATGTTGACATAGCTGACCCTAGGGGGGGGTGGTTTCAGAGGGAGCAAATCACATGGGAGGAGACTGCCCATCCTTCTTCTGTGGAGCAACTAGTGGATTTGAACCAAGTGCCTTTGGGATTGCAGTGTAGGTTCTTCCCATTAGGCCACCAGAGCTCTCTTAGTGGGCATTAATAGTAGCCATATGATGGAAACCTGTGTAACCTTTAAAAAAATTTGAGCAACGTTGAGTGACATGTATGAAATTCTTGCAAAATAGTGAATAAACAGAGCACAGAATCACAGTGGTTATTTCTGGATAGGTGGACAGTAATTTCTTTAATATTTCTGTTTTTCCAATACTTAATACCCAATACGGGTTGGTTTTTTTTTTAATATAATCAGATAGAAAAAAAATATACCCTTTCCTCATTTATTAATATAGTTATGTTCCAAAGACCAGGTCATTAGGTGGCAAATGGCATTTTGTGAAAGTGGTGAATGGCCATGTCAGGTCACCAAAAAAAGGATGTTTACATTATGGTATCATTGCCAAATTGCATTATTATATAGCTGCCACACTCCTGAGAATCATGGCCCAACCAAGTTGATCCATCACAGACAGCATTACCTTTCCATATCACTTCAGCATTCATTACTACCAGAAAGTACATCATGAATGTGAAAAAGTTGCATACTTTGTTTTTGTTATCGTTGCCTGCAACTAATAGTGACCCTACGTACAACAGCCCTAAATCCTGCTCTATACTGAGCCAATCTTATTGTCTCTGACACACCTACCCCCATTACCCCAGTCTCTGAATCAATCCATCTCATCGAGGGTCTTCCCCTCCTGCACTGTCCATCCACCCTCCCAAGCATGACGTCCCTCTCCAAGGACTGGTCCTTCCTTGCAACATGCCCAAAGCATGTCAGATGAAGCTTCAGAATCCTTGCTTCCAAGGAGCAGCCTGGCTTCACCCTCTCTAGGACAAACTTTTTTGTTCTCCTAGCAGTCCATACATTCAACACTCTTCTTCAGCACCGCAGCTCAAAGGCATCAACTCTCCTATCCTCCCTAGTCATTATCCAGCTTTTTGAAGCATAGCAAGTAATTTCAAAGACTATATACCCTGTATCAGGCACACCTTAGTCTCCAGACTGACATACTAGGCCTTTTAAAAATACAATTACAAATGCAAAATGTCAGATAGATATTTGAGAGATAGCTGTGTGTCTTTAGAGCTGATTTCACTCTATTAATGCTTGCTCTGGTGGTCTAGGGGCAAGAGGCTGAGCTGCAATCCTGAAGGCATGTGGTTTGAGGACACCAGCTATTCTATGGAAGAAGGATGGACAATCTCCTCCTGTGTGATTATCTGCCTTTGAAATCCCACCGTAGGGTCAGGTATGGGTTGGTTCTGATTCTACAGTATTGCCACACCCGCCTTGCTGTCCTCTCTGGCCACGATGCCCGTGTGACAAAATAGGACGTCCGTGCCTGTACGGGGTCTCTGACCTCAAGGATAGCATAAGAGGGAATCTTGCAAGCCCTGTGCTTGTGAGTGGGCTGATGCCTGGATATTTGTTACAGATGGGTCTTCGTAATCCCGGGAAACCTCTGGAAATTAAGTTGCTTCTAGGAATTGCTTTTCTATTTTTAAGCTATGTGCTGTTTCTGATAAGAATGGGAGTTTCTGGGGAAAAATCAGGGGAACTTCACCAGAACTGGGATAAAGATTTAACTAAAGTCCTTAATCAGGAACCACTTGATGTTCCTGGAAATGATAACAAACAAGATGAAAATATAATAGAAATTGAGATTGTTCTTAAAAGTATAATTTTGAATATGATCTTTGAGTATGTATCTAATTCCTCTTTTGTGATACTTGCAACTCATAGTCAGCAATGTAATTGTATATTAGGAGAAAGTTTAGACTAGTTTCAACAGCAGAAAGTCATAGTTAATGAGAATAAAACAGAGAGGTTTAAGAAAAGACTCAAAAGACAAACTTCTCTAAAAGTAAAGGTCTCTTCAAGAAATAGGAAATATTACCAGATAAATAACAGGTGGTGGGAAGAAAGTACTTATAAAGGACCATATGTCCTGCCAACTCCAACACCAGTACCTCTTCCTTATACAGACGTTTTGTATTCCAAGGAAAAAGAATTGAATATTACAAGTTAACTTGGTAAAAACAAGTTAAAGGAAGTCGTACACCTTAGTGCACATTGCCAAACAAAAACAAATTAAAATCTTATGAAACAAGTTGCAAAAGCTATTGATAAACATAGGAATGGCCCAGAGTGTAGGAAAATAGATGTTAAGATTCGTTAGGTACAGTACAAACATGAGTACAAAGGTAAAAACAAAAGTGGCTAAGATACAGTGACACAAAGTAGGAGAGGAAAGGAAGTGAAATGTAAACCATTAACCATTGTCTAGCAGATGACCAACATAAGGTCACTGTGCTTCCTGTTCAAAGAATGTTTAATAGCTGATGCTATTATTTATTAATAGAAAATACTTTCTTTTTGTTTTTTCTAGTTAAAATCTTATGTGAGCTTTGTAATCATAAAATGTTGGCTATAAGTCAAGTTTAACAAGTTTAAATGTATAAAAAGCAAGCTTTTAGCATAATAAACTAGAGCTCTCTACATCATCCTGGTGTGCAGACTCTCATTTTCGCCGACTTCGTCCCTCACCTGCTCTTCACCAAGAAACCCCTCGAGTTTCTTGTCACGACCGTGATCGGGTGGTCGGTGACACAGTATCAGCAACATTCACAGAATGTCTTTGGACACACAAAACAACAAATTAGAACATGAACAAAAAGAACACATGCACTTTACCTTCTCTCACTCTCGGGCAGCGCAGTTGGCTTCCTTGGATGTCATGTTGGTCTACCTCATGCCAAGTGAGGTACTTACAAGAGTCTGATGGAAGCTTTAAAAGAAGACAGAAAGTAGTAACATCTGGCAAATACAATTCCTTGACTTTATTGTGCAAAAGCTGTGCAAACCAAAGTGAGACGTTCAACTAAACTTCTCTTGTCATGTCTGGTGAGGTGTTTATAGAAATCATCTTATTCATGTTTGTAGACACTGAGTCAGCTCTGACCCAAGGGATTGATCCCAGGCTTAATGCTCCCCAGTCTAGTGCATATCTTTGATTGGTTGCAGATTGAAATACTGTGATCCATTAAGTTTTCATTGTCTTACATTTGGAAAAATGCACTAGATTTTTTTTCTAAGTTTTAGTTTGGAAGTTCTGCTAAAACTTGCTCAAAATAATAATATTGGTGCTTAACGTTATAGCAGCATGCAAACTTTCATGGCAAATGAATGATGACTTCATGTAAGTGCACTTGATAAGAACCAAACTTGGGCTTTTTGCATAGAAAATATAATTCTATCATTTTACCACAACTATCCTTATATAAGTCATTTCAATTTCATATAATTTATGTACACTTATTCAAGTTTGCCTTTCCAACTTGTAAAACTATTTATTTTTATGTTAAATAATATAGGAATATTACAGTCATATAATATAAATATTCATGAATCTAATTTCTACACCTCTAGTAAATAGACTTTAATATTTGTTAAATTCCCTTACAGGACTTTTCTAATTGTTAAGAGCTACTGATTACATAGGCTGAAAATAATTCCTCTACCTTGCTTCAGTTTGTGCAAGTTCTTTTTAACCAGAACCAAAACCAAGACGCTTTGCCAACCAGTAGAAGTGACTCATTAGTGGACCTTTTCCTTGGGTTTCTGATACTGTAAATTGCGTAAGAAGGAGTCCCTCCTCTTTTTACTGTGGACTTTAAGTCACACAAATCCCTCCATTATGTGAGCACTATTTTAAGGGTGTTAAAACAACTCTTCTTTTCTTCCTAAGTTGTTCAGTTATTACTCATAGATCATGGTCAACATATCCATGCATATGTTATATATCTGAATGGTTCTCCTCAGGAAAGCTTCAGTGAATTGATACTGTTCTTAAAATAGGTAGTTAGCAATGAAATATGTGTCACAAAAGGACAAGTCCTACATAGCATAAAGCATGACTTACATGGGTTGTTGGGAGTGGAATAGGAAGAGAGTTGATAGATTATGAACGCTGTATTGGAACAGAGAAGGGAAAAAAACTGTTTGAAAGGAATATATGACGAGGCGTTATTTGCATGACGAAAGTCCAGAATAAGAGCTACTTTACAAAATGGACTGAGGGCGGGGAGAGGAAGGGGAGAAATTGTGCAACAATGAATGAATATTTAACAAAAAAGAAAGAGAGAAATGAACTAAGGAAGAGGAAGAGAGGAAAGGAAGCAATGAATGAATTAAAATCTAACTTTTATGTAATGTTCATTAAAATCAAAATTAAATTTTTTTAAAAAACACTAAAAAA
>NW_006399838.1:10838844-10843802 GCF_000299155.1 Elephantulus edwardii
ACTCTTCTCCAGCACCACAGCTCAAAGGCATCAATCCTCTTTCTATCAACCCTATTCACTGTCCAGCTCTCTGATGAATAGCACATAATTGCAAAGACTATGTTAAAAAATTTTTAAAGTATTTTAAAAAAAGAGAAAGAACTACTTCAGATCTAGTCTTTTCTTTTACTGTTCTAGACAGTATATTATTATGCAGAACTTATGCCAGAGTCTTGTTATTTTTGTGTATCGTGGAATCAGAAGCGACACCGAGCAGACCCTCCAGTGGGTTTTCAGAGGCAGTTAATTGCACGGGAGGAGACTGCCCAACCTTCTCTTACAGAGCGGCTGGTGGCCTCGAACCACATGTCTTTCTTGGAAATCACAGGGCAGTTTTTGGCCACTAGACAGCCAGAGCTCCCTAGCGTCTTACTTTGGGCAGTTTTATTATGGAATCGTCTCATGTTCAGATTGTCCTCAATCACAATTCCCAACAGTTTATATGGTCTATGACAGTTTCAAAATCGGCACAAATGAAACAGTGAAAAGGACCTGTTGGAGACAAATATATATGCCATAGATGCATTCTTCTGCAGTTAATGTTACGTTGTTGTTTTTTTGTGTCATTGAGTCAACTGGGACTCAAAGCGATACTATGTACAACAGCTCCGATCTCTGTCTTTTCCTGAGTCAATCTCATTGTCTCTGACACAACTATCCCCATTATCTCAGTTACTGTGTCAATCCATCTCATCCTTGGTCTTCCTCTCTTGCACTGTCCCTCCACCCTTCCAAGTATGATGTCCTTCTCCAAGGACTGACCCCTCCTGGAAACACGCCCAACGTATGTGAGATGGAGCTTCAAATCCTTGCCTCCAAGGACCAACTTGTCTTCACCCTCCTGAGGACAATTTGTCTGCTCTTTGGGCAGTTCATGGTATGTTCAAGACCCTTCTCCACACAACTCAAAGGCATCTTCATGTGTTCTCTCCACTTCTCTGATGCATAGCAAGTAATTGTGAAGGATACGGTCTGGGTCGGGTGCACCTTAGTCTGTAGACTGAAAACGTTGCTAGTTAGCACTCTGGAAAGGTCCCCGGTAGTAGATTTTCCAAGTGCAATTCGTCTTTTGATTTCCTGAGTTCTGGTTGGTTGTGCTGTTGATGGTGGAACCCAGTAAGCTGAAACTGTTAACATACACTTGTTATTGTTGTTGCTGTTGTATCCTCTAGAGTCAGAACTGACCCACAGCAGACCCACTGGCAGGTTTTCAGAGGCTGTATCACAGGGGAGAAGACTGCATATCCTTCCCCCATGGAGTAGCAGCTGGTGGCCTCGAACTGTGTGCCTTTGGGATTGCAGCACAGCTTCCAGCTCAACCAAACTCACCATATTTAATGTAAAGAAATGACATTAGTACCTGAGACACTTGAAATACAACTAACAGAATAGCATTTCATACAGCTTAAGTCCGTGTTGTTGTTGTTGTTATGTGCCATCGAGTCGTTTTCGACTCATAGCGACCCTATGCACAACAGCCCTAAACCGTGCTCTATCCTGTGCCAACCGCACTGCCTCTGACACACCCATCCCGATTACCCCAGTCACCGAATCAACCCACCTCATAGAGGGTCTTCCCCTCCTGAGCTGTCCCTCCACCCTTCCAAGCATGATGTCCCTCTCCAAGGACCCGTCCCTCCTGGCAACATGTCCAAAGTATGTCAGACAAAGCCCCAGAATCCTTGCCTCCAAGGAGCAGCTTGGTTTAATCCTCTCCAAGATGAATCTGTTTGTTTTCTTGGCAGTCCATGGTACATTCAATACCCTTCTCCAGCACCACAGCTCAAAAGCATCCACTCTCCTTCTGTCCTCCCTAGTCATTGTCCAACTCTCTGATGCATAACAAGCGATTGCAAATACCATGGCCTGTATCAGACGCACCTTAGTCTCCAGAGAGACACTATTGCTCGTGAGTACTTTAGAGAGGTCCCTAACAGCAGACTTTCCCATCGTGATACGCTTTTTGATTTCCTGACTGCTGGTGCCAAGAGTGTTGACTGTGGAGCCGAGTAAACTGAAGCTGTGAACAATCTCAATCTCTTCGCCATCCATCCTGACGCTGCCAATTGGTCCAGTGGTGAGAATCTTTGTCTTCTTGACATTGAGCCTCAGTCCATACTGAAGGCTGCAGTCCTTGACCCTTCGCAGCAAGTGCATGAGGTCCTCCTCCGTTTCAGCAAGCAGGGTTGTGTCATCTGCATAACGGAGATTGTTAATAGATCTTCCACCAATCCTGATGCCACAATTCTCCTCATAGAGCCCAGCCTCTCGGATAATCTGCTCTGCATACATGTTGAAAAGATATGGAGACAGGATGCATCCCTGGCGTACACCCTTCCCAATTTTGAACCATGCAGTGTTACCCTACTCTGTTCTGACTACTGCCTCTTGGTCCAAGTACAGGTTTCACATTAGCACAATTAAATGTTCTGGGATTCCCATTCTTCTCAGAGTCAGCCACAGTTTGTTATGATCCACACAGTCAAATGCCTTTGCATAATCAATGAAACACAGATAGACATTCTTCTGGTATTCTCTGCCTTCAGCCAAGATCCATCTAACATCAGCAACAATATCCCTAGTGGTTCAAATAGTTAAGTGCTCAGTTATTAGCTCAAAGACCTAGTAATTCAACCACCCTCTCCCCCTCCAACACATGTTGAAAGACAGACTTGTTGATCTGCCTCCATCAGGTCACATCCTTGGAGACTCTATGGAGCAGTCGTACTCTGTGCACTGTGGTTACCACACATAGAAAGCGACTGAGCAATATTACACAATAACAACAAAACTTGGTGCTCTAAGCTTGTGATTCATAGAAACACATACAGAGCTTTCTACATTTAAATACGTTTACGGGACTCTGGATTAAACCATGGTCAGTCATTTTCTTTACTACAGGAAATCTTCACATACATTGTAAATCTACACTAGATAGTATTGTCCCAAGTTGTTGTTTTTTTATTTTAAATTTATTTTAATGAAAGTTTAGAGACACTTTGGATTTCTATTCATTCTTTGTTGCACTTTTCTCCCTGTCCATCCCTCGCCCCAATTTGCTTTTCTTTTTGAAAAGTAAAAGAAAAAAAATTCTTTCATTGTTATTCAATCCCTCCCCTCAAGTCCACTCCACTGTGCAGTCTTCATTCTGGACTCCTGTCATGACAATAATACCTAATCATATATCCCTTTTCAACAGTTCTCTCCCTCATCCGTTTCAATGCAGTATACATGATTTATCCCCTCTTTCTCAGTCTCCGCTCAAGCCTGATGTCAGTCCTCTTTATAACAGTGGCATTAGGCCGTATTTGTCTTTTTGTGACTGAGATATTTCACTCAGCATCACCCCAAATTTTTAAAACACAGAATATTTTCTTTTTGGAGCAACACATGGGACTAAGTGTTTCTGTAAAGCAGACTCTAGGAAAAACACCATCAAAAGAAATTAGAAAGAGACGACTTAAAAAATATTTTTCTTTTTATTTTTTTCCCTTTTTCTCTTTTTTCGCAATCTCCAGCCACTTGGTTGTTATCTTCCAGTAGTGCTGAGGTGCCATCAAGTCGACTCTGACTCCCAACAACTCTGTCCGACTCTCATCGTCACCATCTCTGTTGTTCAGTGACAGGTGATCTGCGTCATTGAGTTCTCTCTCTCCTTGACTGACCCTTAACGTTTCCAAACAGAGCATCCTTTTAGAAGGATAGCAAACACCAAGTATTTGAGACAAATCCCCATCATCCTTTTTTGCTAAGGGGACCTCTGGTTGCACTTCTTTAAAGTGATCTGTTTGTTCTTTTGGCAGTCTGTGGTGCATTCAATATTCTTCAACAACATCACAATTCAAAGACCTCAATTTGCCTTTTGATCTTCCTTTTCTAGGAAGTATCCCAATGCCCTAATGTTAAAATAATAAGGAAGAAGACGAGCTGTTGCTGAATAGTAACAATAAAAAGGTTAATTCATTCTTGAGCAAGAGCACTGGTCTGTCCACTTGCTGTACAGAGGTAACTTGTGGTCACTGTGAAGCTGAACACTGGGACACTGATGTGTCAAATGTGATAATAGTTACCCATGGTGGACAGTGTTGGGTGGAGCTCCCCGATTAAAACAAGCTTGGAAGCAGGAGTGGCATCCACTTCTGAAATAGCTTGTCTCTGAAAACTCTATGAACTTGGAAAAATGATAAAAGTTAAACAAGTGTTCAGGTCTTTCGTTCATAGGGTCACTATGAGTCGTCTACAACTCAACAGCACTTAACAATACTTGAGCAAGTCTTCGAATTATTTCTGAACATTTACTAATATCCTGTGAAAATTAACTCATCCTTTAGAATCATTCATTAACTCAAAAACCTATAAACACAAGTACATTCTAGATTGTTAAGTAATAGAGTTCCTGGCCCATTCTTTGCTGTTCTGTTTAAATGTGTCTAAAAGCTTCTTTCTCAATATGTTTGTAATTCCACCCCCCCTTCTTTCATAAAGTAAACATTTCCTGGATGTTAAAGTCCCTGGGGCAGCCACACTTCATTTCCTCTGTGCTATTTGATAAAGTTCTTTCTTGCTGGGGCCTAGGGGTAGCTAAGTTAAAACTGTAATTGAAAGAAAAATTCTCCACTTCTCAACTTACATTTATTTCTAG
Organism: Elephantulus edwardii; assembly: GCF_000299155.1. Taxonomy (NCBI): domain Eukaryota; kingdom Metazoa; phylum Chordata; class Mammalia; order Macroscelidea; family Macroscelididae; genus Elephantulus; species Elephantulus edwardii. Next base: position 10,843,526 of record NW_006399838.1, read on the forward strand.
ATCATAGTTTAGTTATGTTTTTGTAAAGGAATTATGGCTTTGATTTGAGAACTTCTGGTATTAGGGAAAATGGTTGCTCTGTGTTTTGTTTCTTTTTGTGTAAGCTTGTCAGTGTGATTGCTTTCTCCTCATAAAAGAATAGTAAATGTTTGCGTCCAGCTCTACTGGTTGGTTTTCCTTTCTCTCTCTCCCTCCCTCCCTTCCTTCCTTCCTTCCATCCTCCTTCCCTCCCTCCCTCCCTCCCTCCCTTCTTTCCTTCCTTCCTTCCTTCCTTCCT
>NW_006399838.1:10843919-10861503 GCF_000299155.1 Elephantulus edwardii
TCCTTCCCTCCCTCCCTCCCTCCTTTCCTTCCTTCCTTCCTTCCTTCCTTCCTTCCTTCCTTCCTTCCTTCCTTCCTTCCTTCCTCCTTTTCTGAGGGATCATTTGGCTAAGCCATTGGCTCAATAATTATTTGTGAAGCTAGTATGCTTCATTTCAGATCATTACCTTAGTCATTCTATCTAACGACTAATTTTTGTTGGCAAGATCTCATCACTGACTATCCCCTCCAGTGGATCTTCAGAGGCTATACATTGCATGGGAGGAAACTGCCCTTATTTCTTCCATGGAGAAACTGTGGATTTGAACCACGAGTTATTTAGTTATCGTTGTTGTTGTTAGGTGCCATCAACTTGAGTCTGACTCATAGCAACACTACGAACACGAGAGCTGAATTCTGTCCTATCTGGTACCATCCTCACCGTCTCTCAAACATTTGACTCCATGCTCGAGTCACCGTGGTAATCTATCTTGAATGAGGAACTTCTTCTCTTTCACTGACCCTCTACCCTTCCAAGCAATAGCCTCCCAAGAAACATGTCCAAATGATGAGAGATGAAGGTTTGCTATATTTGCCTCTAAGGAGCAATCTGGTTGCACCTTTTTTAAGACATGCTTATTTGTGCTTTTGACAGTACACAGGATATTCAGTACTTTTCTCCAACACCACAGCTCAATGGTATCAATTCTTCTGTCATCCTTATTCATTGTCCAGCTCTCAAATGCACAGCAAATGATGAAAAGACCATGGTCTGAATCAGGTGCACCTTAGTCTTCAGACTGACATCATTGCTTCTCAGTATTTTCGACAGGTGCCTGACAACAGACTTTTCCAAACCAATACATCTCCTTATCTCCTGACTATTGGAACCAAGTGTGTTGATTGTGAATTCATAAAAGAGAAAGTTTGCAGAATACTCCTGGGCCTACCCCTCCCCCCACACACACAAAATACTGATAATCCAATTACAAAATGGGCAAAAGACATGGATAGAGTTTTCAGAGGAAGGCATTCAAATGACCAACAAACACATGAAGATATGCTCAAAATCACTGGCAATAAGAGAGGTGCAAATCAAAACCACAATGAGATACCATCTCTCTCCAGTAGCAGTGTCAAAGTTTAACAGGATAGCAAGTAATACATGTTGGAAAGAATGCAGTGAGATAGGAACCTTTTTATATTGTTGGTGGGATTATACAATGGTACAACCACTCTGGAAGGCATTTTGGCGCTTCCTCAAAAACTGAACGTAGATATTCCATATGACCTAGCTATTTCATTGCTTGGATATACCCCAAGAGAATGAGAACTGAGGCTCAAACAAAGACCAACTCACACACCAATTCATAGCAGTGTTATTAACCATGACAAGATTAAATAATTAGCAATTTCAGTTCTTTCTCCATCTATTATTTCCCCCACATTATACAAGTTTGTTTAAGACATTTACATTTCTTCAAAACTGTTAGATGTAAGGTAATATTTATTTTATAACTTTATCATTATGTATAGTGCTTCCTAAAAAAATATTTACCAAAGAGGATATTCCGGAATCAGAGCATGACCGAAGTCCCCTTCTTCTCCTTGATGGCACCAATCGAGTTTCGGTCTCATTAGGATCAGAGAAGTAAGACGATGTTGAAGGACAAAGCTCTTGACTGACTGTGTTGTGACCTGAAGAGCTGAATGAAAGAAAGAGTTTACAACATTGTTGTAATTATTTCAAAGTCTTCAGATGTAAACTTAACCAGCACCACCTCTCTTCAGTCTACTCTGACTGACAGTGACCCCATGTATCAAGTAGGACTATGTTTCTTAGCAATTTTATTGGTTGAATTTGTAAAAATAGATCATGAAACCTTTCCTCTGAGACATCTCTTGGTTGACTTCAAACTCAAGTATTTTGGTTAGCAGATGAATGTGTTTGCATTTTACCATCCAGAGATTCCTCAAAAGTAAATGCCCATGCATTTACTTGAATTTACAAGAATTAGAAGCAGCATTTTTTTTTATTTTTTTTATTTTTTATTTTTTTTAGTATATGTGCTGCCGAAGTGAGCACGTGAAGCAGCATTTTTTGACTGAAACTTTAATGAAAGGTTATAGAGATTTTGGATTTCCATTCATTCACTGTTGCACATTTTACTCCTTTCCCACCCCTCCCCTCAGCTGGTTTTTCTCTTTGTAAAGTTAAATAGATAGATAGATAGATAGATAGATAGATAGATAGATAGATAGATAGATAGATAGATAGATTCTTTCATTGTTATATACTCTCACCCCTCTCCCTAGTCCACACCACTATGCAGGTTTCATTCTGGACTCTTGTCATGAGAAATAATACCTAATCATATATGCCTTTCAAACAGTTCTCTCCCTCATTTGTTTCAATTTAGTATAGATTATTTATTCCCTCTTTTCTTAGTTTCCCCTCAACCCCTATGTCAGTCTTGCTTTACAACAGTGGCACTATGCAGTATTTGTCCCTGTGTGACTGAGATATTTCAATCAGCATAATGTCCTCCAGCATCACCCATTTTATATACAATTTCATGAGTTCCTTGTTTTTCAAGAAGCAGCATTCTCCCCCCGCCCCCCACCATTTAGAAGCTATATAAATGACCTGAGGTATATAAAATAGACCTGTGTTGTTGTATGTCATAGAGTTGATCTGAACCTTGCTTTACCTTGGGTAAAGCTCACTGTCTCTGACACACTGGCCCCCATTGCCACAGTCTCTGTCTATCATCTCATCCAGGATCTTTCTCTTCTCATTGACTCTCCACTCTTTCTGAGCATGATGCCCTTCTACAGGAAGGACTTTTATTTTTGTTATTGTTCTAAGAGCATTTCTGTGGCTATTAGTCACTAATTAAAAATTCTTCACAAAGTTGAGGGTGTCTATTTAGGATAGACAGCATCAGGATGGATGGTGAAGAGATTGAGATTGTTCACAGCTTTAGTTCGCTTGACTCAACAGTCAAAACTCTAGGCACCAGTATCCAGGAAATTTAAAGACGTATTGCTACGGGAAAGTCTGCTGTTAGGAACCTTTCCAAAGTACTGAAGAGCAATAGTGTCTCTTGGAGACTGTGTCTGATACAAGCCATGGTCTTTGCTATCACTTGTTATGCATCAGAGAGTTGGACAATGACCAGGGAGGCTAGAAGGAGAATTGATGCCTTTGAGCTGTGGTGCTGGAGAAGAGTATTGAAAATACCATGGACTGCTAGGAAAGCACAGATTCATCCTGGAAAGGGTCAAACCAGGTGGCTCCTTGGAGGCAAGGATTCTGAGGCTGCGTCTAACATACTTTGGACATGTTGTAAGGAGGGACCGTTCCTTAGAGAGGGATATCATGCTTGGTAGGGTGAAGGGACAGCGCAGGAAGGAAAGGCCCTCTGTGAGGTGGACTGATTCAGTGACTGGGGTAAGCAGGATGGGTATATCGGAGACAGTGCAATTGGCACAGGACAGAGCAGAGTTTAGGACTGTTGTACATACAGTCGCTATGAGTCACAAGCGACTTGATGGCACATAACAACAACACCAATAACAGTTTTAAGATTAGTAATATTAATAATAGTACACAAATTCTCCAGTTTCCTATTTTTATACCACTAATATACAACATGCCTTTTCTCTTATCCTAATTCTTATTTATTATGCATTATTCTTTTTAAATTTTTTTATTTTAAATGGATTTTAATGAACATTTACAGAGACTTTGGATTTCCATTCATTCATTGTTGCACTTTTCTCTCTCCCTGCCCACCTTTCCCCACCCCCGATTAGCTTTTCTTTTTGAAAAGTAAAAGAAAAAGTCTTTCGTTGTTATTCAGTCCCTCCCCCCAAGTCCACTCCACTATGCTACCTTTGTTTGGAACTCCTGTAATAACAATAATATCTAATAATATTTTCCATTTTATTATTACCAATAATTCTATACCTCTTCTTAGAATAGTTTTTGTATAATATGGAATCAATAATTTTAAAAGAATATAGAAATATGATTTTTATACTTCCCTTTGTGACTTCTCTTTCTTCTTGACTGGTTATTTTTCAGGTGTCAAGAATTTGAAGAGAAAGCATTCTGTATTTTATGACACAGTTATTATGCCTCTACAGCAATTTAACTTAAAAGAAACTACACATTTCTTGTGTACTGAGGCTGCCTTCATGAAATACAATATAAAAATGTCTTTCATTTTTCATTTATTAACTGACTGGTGTAGTAGAAAATCATAGTCCTTACATCATATTCTAAAAATAGCATAACTGTGCTATAAAAAAAGAAACCATGCCCTATTATCCAGGAGAAAATGATCTTTCATAACCATTAGATTAAAAAAAAAAGAATTTAATTACATTTATATGAAAAAGCCAGAAGATACAAGCCATTCATTGAATTTCCTGTTGAGTAATTATTTTTAGTAGTGTAGATATTTTAAAATTAAACTGTATTTTAAAATTAAACACAGGTATCTTGGAAAAAAAACCCTCATTTATCTAACACTCTAACAGCCCCATTAAATCATTAAATTTCATAATTCCTGACACAGGCAAATCCTACTGTCTATAACTGGAGCTTTGGTCAATAATTAGGAAGGAGATATTTTATCCGTTTAGTCTAACTGATCCCCCCCCCCTATCTTCGGTTAGTAAAATAGACTAGTTATTTTCACCCAGAAAGAAAACCAGAAAACCAGGATGGCTGACTCTTCCTTCAGTGTCAGGTGACGTGTGCCTGCAAAATCCGGCAACACATGCAAAGTGGCTTAGTGGAATGACCTGGAAATTTCACTCCCCCTTGCTTTTTTTTGTACATAGACAAAAAACCAAAAAGACAAACAAAAAAAAAAGTCTGCTGTCAGGACCTCTCCAGAGTACTGAAGAGCAACGGTGTCTCTCTGGAGACTAAGGTGCGTCTGATACAGGCCATGGTCTTTGCAATCACCTGTTATGCTTTTTTTAATCTGAAGTTTGAGAAATGGCTGTATGTTTTTGGCTTATATAACTTCCCGAAAAGCAGGGCATGGGGGGGGAAATGTTCACATAATTAAAGATCTGATAAGAAAGGCCCAGCTGATTGGGTTTTTACTGTGCTCTCTTATGAAATACTGCAAGGGTAAGAATAACTGCATGGTGAAATTAGATTTAAAAGTAAGAGAAATTATCTAATCATCTTAGTTTACATTGATTTCTTTTTCAGGCTTAAACTGAAAGTGCTCTCTAAGCCATTACCCTGATCACTAATTGTCATTTATGAACCAGAAACTCTAACTCATTGCCATCCGGTGGGAAGTGACTCATCGCTTGCTCTCTGGTAGGTCTCTGCACGTGTCAATCACACAGGAGGACGCAGGCCACCTCTCTCCATTGGAGCAGCTAGTGAATTTGAACTGCCAGAGAGGCACCAGCTTTGTGTCCGGCTGCAACATCCCATAGTCTATACACCAGGGCGCCCGTGTCATCTGCATAGCTATTAATAATAAAAGGTCATTAAAACCTTGGGAATATGAGTAGCTAGACACTCACTTCAGCATCTCACATGTACGCACACACAACACACATCTACAACATTACACACACAAGCACACCCCCACCCCTCTACCATCTCTCTTTCTACTCACTCACACACACATATCTCCATTGTCACACCCACACCTTCACCTCATCTCCACCATGACACATACACACGCACCGTCTCCACCATCACACACACACACACACACACCATCTCCCCCATCACGCATACACACACACTATCTCCCGTTACACAGACACAGAGACACACACCATCTCCCCATCACACATACACACACACCATCTCTACCATCACTCAGACACACACACCATCTCCACCATTACACAGACACAGACACACACACCATCTCCCCCGTTACACAGACACAAAGACACACACCATCTCCACCATCACTCAGACACACATTTCCACCATAAACACACACTGACCTCTAACATCACACACACATCGTCACCATGACACACACATCTCCACCATCTCTCTTTCTCTCTCACATGCACAAACATATACCATCACACACACACACATCTTCACCATCACATACACACCATCTCCACCATCACACACACACACACTCATCTCCAACATCACACACATCTCCACCATCTCTTTCTCTCTCATGTGCACATACACCATCACGTACATGCACACACACACACACATCTTCACCATTACACATACACATATACTCACTTTCCCCCCCCTAGTATGAGTTGAAGAATGCTCAAGAGTTTCAGCTAAAGAGCATCTGAAGAGGTTCACACCAGTAGATGGCTAGTCTGATTGTCTTCTTTCACATTCCTGGGTATACCAGGTGTGCAGATACACAGCAATGTCCCAGTGTATCCTTTTTTTTTTTAAATGTTAGCGAATCACAATATCTCTTTCACTCTTTATTTCTGTGACAAATACCTCGTGGTATTTTTCTTTTTTTTGGTTTGTTTATTTGGTTTTTGTTGGTTTGTTTTTTAAAAGCATCACAATAAAACAAAGTATTTCCTGAAAATTTTCATTTTTCAAAAAAAGAAAATATAGAGTATTTTCCAGATTATACAACTAACTTGAACTGAATCCTCTATACATGTGCACCTAACTGAAGGCAGACTTGCAAGACTCAAAAGTCCTAGGAACCTGAAGAATGACAAGAGCTGTGGTCTTGGAAAAGGGCGCTTTGGTGCCCTAGTCCATAGGCAGTTGGATTGTTAGTACAAATGAGGTCCTTCTCTGTTGGTTCAAATCAAACAGGGGCTTCTCAGTATTCAAGTGGGCAGTCTCCTCCTATGCAGGACATGTTGTTATGTGCTGAGGAGACAAGTCACAGCAACCTCATGAACAATGACCCTGCCCTACTCTGTGTGATATCTATCCACCCCAGAACAGCTGCAGATTCAGCTATGAGGTGGTCCCAACTCCACAGCAACGAGTCTGGGGCCCTTGAAAAAGACATTTGCCGTCTCAGAGAAGTAATTTCTTATTTTAAAAAAATTTATTATTTTGTGTGTGTGTGTACCATCAAATTGGATCTGACTGGTACTGGAGGAGATTATTCTCTCCCTCTCCAGTAGAGCATCTTGTGGATTTGAACCACGTACTTCTGAATACACTCTGGAGACTAAGGTACATCTTATACAGGCCATGGTCTTTGCAATCACTTGTTATGCATCAGAGAGTTGGACAATGACTAAGGAGGATAGAAGGAGAATTGATGCCTTTGAGCTGTGGTGCTGGAGAAGAGTATTAAATGTACCATGGATTGCCAAGAAAACCAACAGATTCATCCTAGAGAGGGTTAAACCAGACTGTTCCTTGGAGGCAAGGATTCTGGGGCTTCGTCTGGCATACTTTGGACATGTTGCAAGGAGGGACTAGTCTTGGAGTAGGACATCATGCTTGGGAGGGTGGAGGGACAGCGCAGGAGGGGAAGACCCTCTATGAGGTGGATTGATTCAGTGACTGGGGTAATCGGGATGGGTGTGTCAGAGACAGTGCGATTGACAGAGGACAGAACAGGGCTTAGGGCTGTTGTACATAGGGTAGCTATGAGTCACAGGTGACTCGATGGCACATAACAACCACCACCTCTGGGATTGCAGTGCAGCTTCTTGCCACTAGGCCACCAGAGCTCCCTGAGAAGTAGTTTCTTATATTTTCATGTCCAGAAGAGGCTATGGACTCTACCTGAGAATGTTTATTGTCTTGTGACATGATGACAGTGGTTACTATTTATTGTCTGTTTGCATTGTTAACATAACTCTTTGGTCCCTCAAAGCCACCAGATGCGTCAGAGAAAGGAGTAATCTCCTCTCACATGCTTTACAGCCTCGAAAACTCAACAGACAGTCAGCTATGTTGTTGTGTGCCATCGAGTCAGAACTGACCCATAGCTGACCCTCCAGTGGGTTTCCAGACACAGTAAATCACACGGGAGGAGATTGTCCATCCTTCTTCTGTGAAGCAGCTGGTGGATTCAAACTATATATCTTTAGGATTGCAGTGTCATGTCTTACCACTAGACCACTGGAGCTCCCAGGTAGGAATAGGTTTCAAATCAATGGCAATGAGGTGTTTTGAGCTAGGCATTGCCCTAAGTAATTTACATAAATTAACTCATGGAATAATCCTAAGCATCCAATGAGGTGGCTGTCGTAAACTTCTGATTTTGTAGGTGAAGAAGCTGAGGCACAGAAAGAGTGTTGTGAATTGAAATGTGTTGCCTAGAAATGTGTTTGAATCCTGATCACTAAACCTGTGATTGTAAAACAATTTGGGACTAGAAGTTCTTTGCTCTGTTAACAGGCCACCTCGGTGTAAAGTAATGTATTAAACTAACAAGCTCTGAAATACACAATGAGTAGGTTAGACATGGAGAGAAGAAAGCACACATGAGTGGAAGGTAAAATGCTACAGGGCAATCCACAAGAAACGGAGAAGACCAGAACAGAAACAACTGAAATGGGATTTTCCCTTAGCACAAACAAAAAACTTCCCATAGTATCTGGTATCACACTTTGCATTTACACTTCTAACCCCTAGAACCATGGAAAAAAATTAATTTCTTTTCTTTACTACTTCAGAATAGAGAGAGCTACATTGGCCTACTGGATAGAAAGTGATGCTACCAAGCCCAAGGTGGGTGATTTTAATTTGTGGCACTCAGGTCTGGTTTTAATTGGTTTTGGTCAAACATTCATCTAGGTCGTATAGCCCTGGTGTGTCCATTTGCTGTACAGAGGTAACTGGTGGTTGTGGTGATGCCAAACACTGTGATACTGATGTGTCAAATGTGATAATGGTTATCCATGGTGGACAGTGTTTGGTGGAGCTCCCCAATTAAAACAAGCTTGGAAGCAGGAGTGGCATCCACTTCCGAAATGGCTTGCCTCTGGAAACTCTATGACCAGGGCTCAGGCCTTTTGTTCATAGGGTCACTATGAATCCTCTACTTCTCAACGGCCCCTAAACCAACAACTACTACTACTTCAGAGAGCTCTGTTGTTTCACGAACCCAAAGGCAGGCCCTCCTCGACGGTTTGAATCTACCAATGAAAGATGACCAATATCTTCGTGTGCAACATTTACGGTCTCGGAAAACCCACTGGAGTCAGTTATGAGTCACTTCTGTCACAAGAGCCATGAGCTTGAATTTTCTGGAGTTTAAGGTGTTTCTGGTACAGCGGTACTGAAAACTAAAAGAGTCACCTGCCCAATTCACACTAGTCGAGGGCTAAATGTTATTAGCCGTGAGGAGAAATCTGCTGTGATAAACTGCTGTGATTCTTTCAATAACCGTAACCCATGCTCTATCACACGCAGGGTACAGTTGTTATGAAGGGAAGTCATAAATATTGATTTTTCTCCTTTTGATTATTCCACTTAGCTGCAGATGAGTAATTACACTAGTTAATAGAATGTATAAATCTGAGTAGTTAAAGTGGACTGAAAACAAAAGTTAAGCCTCCAACAGTACAATACCATTAAAAAGTTAAGCCTTTCAAATGTGAACACCAGTCCAGATACCATCAAGCTGCTACTTTAAAAATCTTCTCCTGCCTCTTCTGCCCTACAAAATAAAAGCAGACACATGCACTTTAGTTGGGATATTGGTTTACTCTTTTTTAAAAAAAAATCTTTCTGCCCACAGTGAACAAAGGGTTATCATAAATTACCAATCTAAACCCACATGAAAGAGAAATTAATTTTATTAATGCTCTAATATAAAGCTGCCATGGAGAAATTGCCATGACTGAAACTACCGTGTTCATCAGCAGTGATTTATTGTGTCTTTAAAAATGGAGGCATTATCTGAATTGGCCATCTATTCTTGGTTTTAAAAAGTATATAAAGGCTCGCATGAAGGAATCAGGTGAGCTGAGGCTGCTGGATGAAAAATAATAATATAACTTATCAATTCATGAGCACCTTTCATCAGAAGATTGCAGTGTCCTTTACAATCACAAATTTATAAGACTCATAAATTGTCGGCGGTAACGGGTGCTATCTGTTTAATTAAAACGTCAAGTTGCTGATTGTGTAACTTTGAAAGGAAAGCACAGGAGGAACTGGCAGATGGCCTCGTTTCTGAGGTGACGCTGAGCTTCTGAGATGAAAGAGGCCACGCTGGTGACATGAAATACAGAGAGCCAGAAGGTTCCTTTAAGGTCCCTGAAGATTGTCAATGTAGAACGGAACAGAATTCTATTTCCACACCTTCTACCAATATTCATTGCAAGGACAGAAGGAAGAAGTTATCCAATTTTATTGTCCACTTAGCCAAGAGTACTTTTCAACAATCTTCAAACTCCTCCCAGCCTCACATACTGAGCTAAATTTTCAAACGCTGTAAGCTCTTGCTAAAACCAGGCGCTTCTGAAATACAGGACACTTCCTGTGGACTCTAGGGTGTTAAGAATTCCAGTAACCTGGTGGTAAGGAGTTGCACTGGCAACCCAAAGGTACGTTGTTCAAATCCACCAGCTGCTTCATAGGAGAAAGATAGGTAATCTCCCATGTGATTAACTGCCTGCCTCTGAAAACCCACTGGAGGGTCAGCTATGGGGCAGTTCCAACTCAATGGTACACAACAGCAGCAATAACAACTAGAACATGAAACCCAGATGGTAGAAGATAGAAATCCAACTTATTTGATTTAGTCAATGAGCCTTTTTTTCTATTTTTTAAACTCACAATTTCTGTCTCCCCTATGACTTTATCTATTTATTATAAAGCAGATTATGATTACATTATCTACTTCCTAGGGATCTAATGAGATGATAAATAACATTCTAAATGTTGTTGTTATGTGCCGTCGAGTCGCTTGCAACTCATAGCGACCCTATGTACAACAGCCCTAAACTCTGCTCTGTCCTGTGCCAATTGCACTGTCTCTGACACTCCCATCCCGATTATCCCAGTCACCAAATCAATCCACTTCATAGAGGGTCTTCCCCTCCTGCGCTGTCCCTCCACACTCCCAAGCATGATGTCCTTCTCCAAGGACCGGTCTCTCCTCACAACATGTCCAAAGTATGTTAGACGGAGCCTCAGAATCCTTGCCTCCAGGGAGCCACCCGGTGTGACCCTTTCCAGGACAAATCTGTTTGTTTTCTTAGCAGTCCATGGTATTCTCAATACTCTTCTCCAGCACCACAGCTCAAAGGCATCAATTCTCCTTCTATCCTCCTTGGTCATTGTCCAACTCTCTGATGCAAGTGATTGCAAAGACCATGACCTGTATCAGATGCACCTTACTCTCCAGAGAGACACCATTGCTCTTCAGTACTTTGGAGAGGTCCCTAACAGCAGACTTTCCCATGGCAATGAACCTTTTAATTTCCTGGCTGCTGGTGCCAAGACTGTTGACTGTGGAGCCAAGCAAACTAAAGCTGTGTACAATCTCAATCTCTTCACCATCCATCCTGATGCTGCCAATTGGTCCAGTGGTGAGAATCTTTGTCTTCTTGACATTGAGCCTCAATCCATATTGTAGGCTGCAGTCCTTGACCCTCTGCAGCAGGTGCTTCAGGTCCTCTTCAGTTTCAGCAAGCAGGGTTGTGTCATCGGCATAACGCAGATTGTTGATAAATCATCCACCAATCTTGACCCCACATTTCTCCTCATAGAGCCCCGCCTCCCGGATAATCTGTTCTGCATATAGGTTGAAAAAGTATGGAGATAGGATAGATCCCTGGCATATGCCCTTCCCAATTTTGAACCATGCAGTGTTCCCTTGCTCTGTTCTGACGACTGCCTCCTGGTCTAAATAGGTCTATAAAATAAGCAAAAGAAACTCTTTCGGAGGTTATTAATTCCAGAAATGACAAACTAGGTATACTGGTTTGTTTGATGGTTTGTGGTTTCTCTTTTGGGTTCCCCCACCCCACCCCTCCACTTTTTTATTTATTAAAACATTAATAATTGGCTGACACAGAATTCCTGAACAACACAAGATCAAGAGTCTGTGGTGATGAAGGAGGAAATTCAAGCAGTTCTGAAGGAATTGGGGGGAAAAAGGCCCCAGAAATTGCCAGCATGCCAGTTGACATATTTTAACAAACAAACACTGACCTAACGTGCCCACCAAATTGTGCCAAGAAATCTAGACGACAATGACCTGGCCAACTGATTAGAAGAGGTCCATATTTGTTCCCAATCCAAAAAAGGGTGACTTGACAGAGTCTGGAAATTAGCATGCAAGCATGACCCTGCTGAAAATTATTAAAAAACAACTGGAACAGCTCATCAACAGAGAACTGCCAGATGTGCAGGCTGGTTTTAGAAGAGGCCATGGCGCTAGGGATATTATAGCCAATGTTAGATGAATCTTAGCTGAAATCAGAGAATACCAGAGGAATGTCTGTCTGTATTTCACTGACTATGCAAAGGCATTTGACTGTGTGGGTCACAAAAAATTATGGCTAACCTTGAGGAGAATGGGAATCCCAGGATACTTGATTATGCTTATGTTAAACTTATACATGGACCAGGAGGCAGTCATCATCAGTACAGAGCAAGGAAACATCGTAAGGCTCAAAATCAGGAAAAGTACATGCCAGGGATGCATCCTATCTCCATTTCTTTTCAATCTATATGCAGCACAGATCATCCAGGAGGCTGGGCTCTATGAGGAGGAATATGGCATCACGAATGGAGGTAGACTCATCGACAATCTGCATTATGAGATGACACAACCCTGCTTGCTGAAACTGAGGAGGACCTGAAGCATTTGCTGCACAACATCAAAGACTGCAGCCTTCAGTATAGATTGAAGCTCGACATCAAGAAAACAAAGATTCTCACCACTGGGCTGATGGGTAGCACCATGACAGATGGCAAAAAGATTGAAATTGTTAACAGCTTCAGCTTGCTTGGCTCCACAATCTACACTCTTGCTACCAGCAGCCAGGAAATCAGAAAACAAACTGCACTGGATATCTGCAGTCAGGAATATCTCCAGAATACTGAAGAGCAATGATGTCAGTCTAGGGATTCAGGTGGGCCTGATCTAGGCCATGGATTTCACAATTACATCCTATGCACCAGAAAACTGGACAATGACTAAGGATAAATGAAAAAAGAATTGATGCCTTTGAGCTGTGGTGCTGGAGAAGAGTACTGAATATACCATGGACTGCTAGGAGAAGAAATAGGTCCATCCTAGAGAGGGTGAAGCCAGGTTGTTCCTTGCAGGTAAGGATTTTGAGGCTCTATCTGACATATTTTGGGCATGTTGCAAAGAGGGACCAGTCCTTGGAGAGGAACATGATGCTTGGGAGGAGGAGGGACAGCTCAAGAGAGGAAGACCCTCGATGAGATGGATTGACTCAGTGACTGGGGTAATGGGCGTTGATATGCTCAGAGACAATGAGGTTGGCTCAAGATAGAATAGGGTTCAGGGCTGTTGTACATAAGGTCACTAAGAGTTGAAAGCATCTGGACAGCACATAATAGCAACAAGAACACTTTTAGACAGTTCTTACTACCTGTCTATCAGTTTATTGTACTTTGATGACGTGTGTGTCACTTTGATGCTGTCAATTATGCCATAAAACATACAAGCAGACTTACTCCTGGTAGACACATTTTAGTCGACCCTCCAGGCTAAGATAGGCTAGGAAAAAGGTCTGGGGATCGCCTTACTAAAACTTGTCAAAGAAAACCCTGTGTTTATAAATAGCCTCAACACAGAACTCAAACATAGCAATGACAATGGGCAACACTTAAGTCCATTATAGAGAAGGTCACTATATGAGTCAGAGCCCAGTTTAACAGCAACAAACAACATCAATACTTTTTCATGACTTGAAATTAAACACATAGAACCAAACAGATAAACGGAGCAAATAATAATATTATGTCAATGAGGTGATTGGAAGAAGAAATGGCATCCACTTCCTAAACAACATGCCTCTGGAAACTCTATGAACATTAGTAAATGTCGATAGTTGTAGAGGGGCTTCAGGCCTTATGTTCATAGGGTCACTATGAGTCGTGCTTGACTCAAAGGCGATCAGCAACAATGAGCTGATGTGGAAAGCTATGTTTCCCAGACAGCTCAGAAAGACTGCAATACCTAAAGGACAGGATTTAAACACATATATCTTATTGATTCTAAAACCATATAAATTAGAATTTTTGAAAAATATGCAACTAGAATTCCTTTTATCTATACTTCAACAGGGATCAGATTCTAATTTTATGTGCGATCCTATTTGTATTTTTCTAAACAACAAAATTGCTTCATCAGGGAGCTTTGGTGGCTTAGTAGGAAGTTGTGCTGCCCACTCAAAGGCCAGTGGTTCAAATCCACCAAATGCTCCTCTGGAGAAACAGAGGTAGTCTCCTCTTAGGAGATTTATTGCCTCTGAAGACCTGTTGAAGGGTCAACTATAAGTTGGCTCTGACTTGACCTTGTTGAACAACAATGACATTGTTCTAACATCATTTTCATTCATATAAGTGCCAGGAGCCCCCCCAAAGAAAAGTATAACAAAAAGTAAAATATTCAATATCTGTATCACTCCTCTAGAGGACAAGCTTACCAACTTCATTAGTTATCAATTAATTAATTGGCATTTATAAAAAAGATTGTGTTCAAATACCAGAAATGAGACAGAGGAATTGGGGTGTTTAATTTTTCATGCTAGATTATATTTAGAAATTTTGGAGACTTTACTGGAGCAACACATATGATGGTTACTTAGAATATTTTTAATATTTGAGAAAAGTTCCTATCCTGTTACTACTTTGGAATTTCAACCACATTCAATAATAGAAAAGAGAAGGGGGAAAATGAACTTATAAAGGAGAAAATGTGATGTAAGTGGATCTTGTGGTCAGAGATGGAAGCACTGGCAATACAAAGGCCAGTAGGAAAAAGAAGTTATAGTCGATGTCAGTAAAGGTAGTGGCCCAGGAAACCCAATGGTGCAGTCTGCTCTGTTCTGGAGGGCTGCACTGGGTCAGAATTTACTTACCAGCAATAGGTTTGATGTAAATGAACAGAGGTAAAACTATACCATCTCAAATTAAATTAGCTATCAAATGAAGGTACTATGAGTAAGTCTAATATGTAGAAATAGAATTGAAATAAAAATTTGCATCAAGGAAACTTCCTCCCTTCCACAGTTCAGTCTTGACCATCTATCTGTACCTGCCCTCTCTTCTCTTTATTTTTCCTTTCAAAACTTGAAGAGTAAAAAAAGAACACCTTTACCAAGTGATGTTGTTGACGACTCACAGCGACCCTATGAACAAAAGGCCTAAAAGCCCCTCTACAACTATCGACATTTATCAAAGTTCATGGAGTTTCTGGAGGCTTGTTGTTTAAGAAGTGGATGCCACTCCTGCTTCCAATCCTGTCATAGTATGTTATCTTATAAAGTGACAGAAAAACCATCTATCATAACTAACTGCTGTCTCTAAAATAATTTTAAAGATTTACTAATTTAATAATAATACAAATGGGGAAAAAATACATAGTTCCCAAATAAAATTCTTCTCCAACAAGAATGTTTTCTACTCTTGGAAACTTGGATTAAAAAAGTATTAGTAAGTAAGGCAAGTTCATTTCTGCCTAATTAAGATAGCATATTTATCAACTCAATGAAAGTAAACACCCCACCAATTGCTTTATCAGGTTTTATATGCTTATCTCTCTTATTTGCACACATTTACTTTTTTTAACATTAAACTTAACATTAAAACATATTATTTGGGAAATAAATGGAGGATAGACATAGATTTGAAACAAAAATTATCAATAATTTTAGTTCAATAAGCATGGATCCAAATGAACTTTAAAAAATGTTTTTACAAAAATGAGCTATAAAAAAATGAGTTATGCATCAATACTAAACCAGAAATTAAAAAACCCAGCAAATCCACTAATTGTATATTATTTCATTATCAGCAAACTTTGAATAACACTTTTAAGACAGATGTGTCTTTCAACTATCTCTAATTAGGAACCAAAGATTGGGTTTAAGCCTTTTATTAAATCTTCCTTGTAGTTTTAATGATCTAGTTAAAATTGTATAATTTAGAAATGTCATCCAAGTTTAACCATTAAATCAAATTTACTTTTCTTTAAGCTTGTTGTCTGTTTTCTCCTTGAAATTCACAGATAGGTTCATAAAGGTCTTTGTGTTTCTGCAGATATACTATTTTTAAAACACTAAATCTATCCCAATCTATTACAATAATAATAGGATCTGTATTGTATTTGTAGCCTTTGCGTGGCATTTAGAAAAAGGTGGAGTAGAGTTTATTTCTCTAACAACTATCATCAAATAACACAGGCTACATGATTTATATTTTTAAATGACACTTAATCTGATTATGCTACCTTTTTTTTGTAATTCTCTCAAGTAATACTAAAATTATATTTGATGTTTTGTTTTCCTACCTTGCAGCCATGTCTTGCTGATGCATAAAGTTCCTCCGACCTTCATAAAGCTGTTTCACTGAAGGAATTATTTCAGCCTTTTCCCTGGAGGGGACATTTAAACTGTGCACCAAGAGTCTGCAGTCTTTTTGGGGGGTCTTCAGTGGATTTACTTTGTCCTAGGAAACAAGCAGTTACCTAGCAACATCTCGCAGGTAGGAGGTATTGTAACCAATCTCCTAGAGTTCATCAAAGGATTTAACAGTGAACATTGTTCCAGGGAGTTGTCTAAACAGAATATTACTGCACCTTTACTAAAGAAACATAAACCATAGCAGAGAAAGCGAAGGTTCGCAGCGTTCTTAGAAGAAAGCTTGCTATTCTCAGCTCCATTATTTCTTGAATCGTGTTCTTCTGCCTTGCGTTTGGTTGAAGTGGTGGTTGGACAGTATGTTTCCTAGTATTTGGTTTCTCGCTTCTCTTCTGTAGTTTCAGAACCAGAGCAGAAACAAGAGACAAGTTATCAAATTCCTGCTTGAATCTTGCTCAAATAAAAACCTTTTGACTTGCAGATAGAGAATCCTGCCTTGCTCATTGACACGAAATGTGTTTACATCGGTGTATTTTTCTCAAATTTTCACAGAAAAGGAGTGAAATGTCAAATCATATTTTTATGCAACAAGCCTCCCCGGAATGTCTATTAGCACTATAGATATTTTTAACTTTATGGTATACTGCAATGTCAAGTTTTCTTAAAAAAATGGCTTGCATCATTCTTTTTATAGAGAAAACAATTATGTTTATTGAACAAAACATGGGTTTTTAAGACTGAAAATTGTTGTCCTACAAAAATACAGCGAACTAATTCAGTTTCTTCACTGATGCAGAGAATAGAAATTTGAAGAGTAATTTTTGTTAGGTTGCAGACAAAAAAAAATCAGAGAGAAGAAGGCAACCTTAAAAGTAGCATGGTGCCACTGTTGTAGAATGGGTCTGACATCAGGGTGGGGGTATGACAGAAAAAACGGGATAAATTATGTATATTGTATTGAAACAGATGAGGGAGAGAACAGATTAGAAGTGATATATGATTGAGTATTATGGTTAGCACAGGAATCCAGAAGGTTGCATAGAGAAGTGTACTCGGGGTAG
>NW_006399838.1:10861603-10888547 GCF_000299155.1 Elephantulus edwardii
CTCTCTTCGGAGGGGGAAGCTAGCTGGTGGGGAGGGGTGGGAAGGGAGAAAATTGCGGCAATGAATGAACGGAAATCCAAAACCTCTGTAAAAAACAATAATATAAAAATTTTTAAAAAGTAGCTTTATAAGGAGGGAGGCTCCTCATTTTGAAGATGCAGATGGAGGAAGTCGTAATTTGAGCTTATTAGGGAGGGTTTTTATAACAGTGTCTTTAGGGAAGGATATTCCATTGTGATTTATGGTTCATCCATTAGTTCTGCCAAGTGGGCAAGGCGGTTCACTCTTCTTGTCAACCTGGGTATTCCTTGAATTCCTCCTTCTCCCCTTTGGCCCCCTGTCCAGACCTAACAATTTTATTTAAAATCTAACCTCAACATATGATATTTAGCATATTTGAAAGAAACATCGTTTTCATTTTCTTTCCTTTTTCTCCACATTGATAATCTTACGATTGTGCTGTATATCACAGGATTGAAAATATATCCCCCTTCACATTAACTTTCTGTCAGAATTTCTATTGCAGTTGTTGTTGTTATGTGCCGTCAAGTCTCCTGTGACTCATGGCAACCCTATGTACAACAGCCTGCTCAATCCTGTGCCAATTTTATTGTTTCTGACACACCTACCCCCATTACCCCAGTCACTGAATCAATCCATCTCATCGAGGTTTGCTAAATCTTACATCCAATATTTACAGGTTTAATTTAGTCTACAAACCTTCTTTGTTAAAAAATATTCTTAAAAACTTGTTTGAAAAAGATCTGCAAATTGTTTCTTTTTCTCCATATTACCATAACTTAAAAATTACCTCAAACTCAACTGATTGCTCTCAGGTTAGAACAGACTCATAACTGATTCTCTAGAAGCTTTTCACAGCCTGTAAAATTACAAGGGGGGAGGTTGTTCACCTTTTTTCTTGAGGAGCAGCCGGTGGATTTGAACTGCCCACTTTTGGGTTGGCAGCACAAGTCCCTATCCACTAGGTCACAATGCCTCCCTAAAGTTGTCAAAATCCCAAGATTTTATTCTTTTATTTTCTGGATTTTTTTTTTCATGTAGAAATGAAAATGTTATACATTTCCTTTGTCTTTTCAAGTAATTCTGGAACTTTTTCCAAGTCCAAACTTCTATGCTTGTGTCATCCAAAAATGAATTACCTAAAGTAAATACCAATTTATCTTAGTTAGTCTCTCCTGTCAGCCTCATAGCTTCTATTTCCTTGTTGTCCTCGGGACGTGCTATGTAACAGTCTGTCAGTTTCCTTTTAGTCAGTTCTATCTTATAGCAACCCCGTATGTTCTGAGCAGAGCTGCTTCATCAAAATGTCATCACTGTGATCTTTTAGAAAGAAATCACCAGGACTTTCTACTGAGATCCTTCTGGATTGGTTTGGATTGGTCAAATTTTAGTTTCAAAGTGAAGCATTAATCATTTGCGCCCCTCAGGAACTAGGTAATACAGGAGTATTTCTCATCTCCAAAATCACGTTTGGTGCTTAAAATACATCCAATGACCAGGTCCTTCCTCAAACAAATTAACTGAATACGGGTGAGTTCTAGTTATCACAATACTGTAATGATTCCTGATGTCAACCCTCAACTCCTGATTTATTTCCACCTACATTTGTGTTTAGAGAGAGTGAGACCAGGCTGATCCTTGGAGGCAAGGCTTCTGAAGTTTCGTCTGACATACTTTGGACATGTTGCAAGAAAGGACCAGTCCTTGGAGAGGGACGTCATACTTAGGAGGGTGGAGGGACAACGCAGGAGGGGAAGACCCTCAATGAGGTGGATTTATTCAGTGACTGGGTAATGGGGGTAGGTGTGTCTGAGACAGTGATGTTGGCACAGGATAGAGCAGGGTTTAGGACTGTTGTACATAGGGTTGCTATGAGTCACAGGTGACTTGATGGCACATAACAACAAACAACAATTACTAAAGCTAATGGTCAATTCCAGGTCTTCATTTCCTTGATCAGCTAAATAATTTCCTCCTCCCTCATCACTCCACACTCTACTGGGTTTCTTATTACTTCAAAGTCTCTCTTTGTTGTTCTGTATTCATACACCAAATCTCTAAACAGTGGTGTGTTTAGACTTCAGTCTTTAGATTTCTTGTAACTCAGTCCATTAATGATCTTATCTAGCTTTGTGGCTTTAAAAACCATCTATATGCTGCCCATCAACAAACGAATGGCTAGAGAAGCTGTGGTATATTCGCACAATGGAATACTATGCTGCATTAAAAAACAAGGAACTCATGCAATATTATTCAAAATGGTTGACTCTGGAGAACATTATGCTGAGTGAAATATCCCAGTCACAAAAGGACAAATATTACATGATGCCACTGTTGTAGAATGGGACTGTCCTTGGGGTTAGGGAGACACTGAGTAAGATGGGTTCAATAATGTATACTGCACTGAAGCAGAGGAGGGAGAGAACCGTCTAAAAGATAGATGTAACTGGGTATTACTGTCATCACAGGAGACTAGAGCGAGGGCTGCATGGTGGAGGGGACCTGGGGGAGGGTTTGTAAAACAATGAAAGAATCTTTTCTTTTACTTTTCCATAATTTTTGGACTCATGTACTTATAACTTGTTAGTCAGATTTGTGTCTTCTAGGTTGCAACACCCCCATGATACATCTTGAAGGATATGTACATGTACAGCCAAGCACAATCAATAAGAGTGCATCTGAATTCCAAAATCAATCTCCATAATAGTCTATGTGTTTCCTACTGCCAAAGGGGCCCTTTAGAGTAGTGAGAGAAGATCTTCACCCTGAAACCCACAGCGTCCCTTTTCAGCAGGAAGTAGCTAAGAGAATACGCCGTCCCCTTTTCCTTATGACTCAGGGTGAAGTCTCTCTCAGGGAGGAGTGATAGGGAATGGCAAAGGACACACTGACAAAGAAGATTAATCAGAACTGGCTTTGACAAGCACTGTGGCATTTGGACAAGAACAAACTGGGAGGAGGGTAGAGAGAATAGTGCAACAATGAATGAGTGGAAGCCCAAAATATCTGTAAATGTTTATGAAAATTAATAAAATATAATTATAGAAAAAAAATAAAAATAAAAACCATCTATATGCTAATAACTCTAAAATTTACACCTTAAACCTAGACCTCTTTTCTGTGAATCTCAGACTCATGCATTTACCTGTCTACTTGAAATCCTTCCTGGCTGTCTTATGGGCATTTCAATCTTAGTCTACCCAAGGTAAATGCTGAATCTTCTCTCAAAATTAGCCCTTTTTAGAATTCTCCAGCTCTTCCAGTTTAAAAAACAAAAAAATGATAGAATCATCTTCAACTGCTCCATGTTAGGCTAAAAAATCAAAATGGAGGTTGGAGCTCAACTCAAAAATCCTATGTCAGGATATTTACCAAAACCAGAATTCAGAAATTCCTATGTCAGGACATTTCCCAGAACCAGTTTCCCAAGATCAGAAACTTTATGCCCCAATGAGCCACTGCAGCAACCCCATATAAACCCCCTGAGCCCACACCCAGGGCTAGTCCCTTTGCTGAGTCACCCCGTGTGCAATAAACTCTGAGAAACGTTTCTACCTGGGAGTGGTTCTTGGCTTTGATGCAAAACCTTTCACTTCATTCTTCCATTTCTCTGAAACATCACATTTAGTTGTTCATGCGCTACTGTTCAGAAATTTACCCTAAAAATGGTTTCAGAATCTAACCATCACTCTTCACTTTGATGTTTGGTAGCCTGGTATGTCATTACTTTTCTTAACTATGTTGTTGTTGACTGCCTTCGAGTTGAGCACAATTCATATTGACCCTATGAACAA
This sequence comes from Elephantulus edwardii, assembly GCF_000299155.1. Classification (NCBI taxonomy): domain Eukaryota; kingdom Metazoa; phylum Chordata; class Mammalia; order Macroscelidea; family Macroscelididae; genus Elephantulus; species Elephantulus edwardii. The sequence continues at coordinate 10,865,419 of NW_006399838.1, forward strand.
AAGGCCTGAAGTCTTTCTACAACTATCAACATTTATCAAAGTTCATAGAGTTTCCAGAGGCATGTTATTTAGGAATTGGAATCCACCATAGTAACAAAAAAAAAAAAATTTACCAGTCTCTGTTTCAGACCATGCATACTTGCAGTTTATCCTCAGACGCAGTACTCAGAGCGGTCCTGCTAAAAGTTAAGTCATGTCACTCTTGTAAAAATACCTGATTAGCTATTTCTTTCTTGGATGAACAAGAAACTGACACATGTACTGTAAACCAAATTCTATTTCAAAATTTAAACAACTATTAAAATAATCTCGAAACAAACATATTAAACTGGGCAGCTCAATTGCCAAGAATCTCTTTAAAGTGCAAAATAACAAGGATATCTGCTTAAAGACTAAGGTGTAGCTGGCCTAACTCATGGTATTTTTAATGCTCTTGCAGTTACTTGCTATGAATCAGAGAGTTGGACAATGACTAAAGATGATAGAAGAAGATTGATGCCTTTGAGCTATGGAGCTGGAGAAAAGTATTGAACATACCATGGACTGCTAAGAGAATGAACAGGTTTGTCCTCAAGAGGGTGAGGCTAGGCTGCTTTGTCTGACATACTTTGGGCCTGTTGCAAGGAGAGACTAGACCTTGGAGAAGGACATCATTCTTAGAAGGGTGGAGGGACAGTGCAAAAGAGGAAGACCCTGGATAAATAAGACGGATTGACACAGTGACTGGGGTGATGGGGGTAGGTACGTCACAGCCAATGAGGTTGGCTCAAGATAGAGCAGAGTTCAGAGCTGTTGTACACAAAGGGTCTCTATGAGTCACAGGCAATTCAACCACACATAACAACAACATATACTTATGGAAGTTGGACATTAAAAAAGGCATTGCAAGAGACTGATGCCTCTGAATCTGGTGCTGGTGAAGAATATTTAATATAGCATGAATTACCAAAAAAATGAACAGATCTGTCTTAGAGGAAATGAAGATGTTTTTTAGAAGCAAGGATACTTCACTTCATATACTTTGAGCATGTTATTGGGATGAATCAATCTGGAGAAAGATGCCATGTTTGGAAAAGTAGAGGGTCTGTTAAGGAGAGAAAACCTTTCATGAAGTGAATTAACACAATCACGGCAGCAATGTGTGTAAGCTTGATAGAAATTGTGAGGACAGCCCAGGACTGGGAAGAGTCACAGGGTGACTGTGAGCATCAGGTTGATGGCACCTAACAACAACAACCCAACAACCCAAGATGCCTGTTAAATGTTTGAAGATGCTTTTCTTCCCTCTAATTTACTATTCAACATTTTATATTACTAATCTTTCTCCCTTATATTTTATTGACTCCAGGCTCACTCAACAAGGAGAAAGATTCCTATATCAGCACTGATGCATCTGAGCCTTAACTGGATGTCATTCAAGGGATATAGGGAATTATGGAAACCAATAACTTCATTGAGTTCAACTTTTTGCTTATGGTATTATAGTAGGAGTTAAAGGTTTGACAGAATTTCATTTTTATTTTTCATTTTGAAGGGTAATCGTGACCTCTGACAAACCTGAGAATCCAACTCTCTGCAACTTAACCCAGGTCCTTAACAGCCATGTACGTGGAACATGGGCAACTTCTAGAAGCTGGAAAAATACAGCAAAATCATTTCTCCACTCTTCTTGTTGTGACATCGAGTCAGGACCAATGTACAGCCAACTCTCCAGAGGCACTAAATCTAGGGGAAGGAGATTGTCCATCCATCTCCCAGAGAACAGCTGATGGATTCGAACTCCATGCCTTTGGGATTGCAGCATAGCTTCTTACGATGAGGCTGCTAGAGCTCCCTCTGGCTTTTCTCCATTGTTGTTGTTTGTTATTTTGAACCATTGAGTCAGAACCGACCCATAGCAGGTTTTCAGAGAATGGGAGAAAACTACCAGTCCGATTCCTGTGGAACATTTGATGGACTCAAACCACAAGCCTTTGGGATTGCAGCGCAGCCTTTTGACATTAGGTCACCAGCGCTTCCTTGCAGCACCAACTTGTTATTATTTGCTGTTGAGTTGCTTTTGACTCAGCAACCGTATGCACAGTAGCTCGTAACCCTGCCCTGGATTGAGCCAATCTCACTGTCACTGATGCACCTGCCACCATTACCCCAGTCACTGTGTCCCTTCACCTCATTCAAGGTCTTCTTTTTCCTGCACTGTACCTCCATCCTTTCAAGCATGAAGTCCTTCTGCAAGAACTGATAGCACTGAGCAAAATGCCCTAAGTATATCAGAAAGAGCTTAAAAATCCTTGCATCGAAGGAGCAACCTGTTTTAATCCTCTCCAGGACAGACACAGACCTGTTTATTCTTTTGGCCCATGATATGTTCATTTCTCTTTTCTAGCACCACAACTCAAAGGTATTGGTTCTTCCTCTGTCATCCTTAGTCATTATCCATCTCTCTGGTGCATAGTTCTGGTTTCTTTGGGGTATATACCCAGTAGTGGAATTGCTGGGTCTAATGGTATTTCTATTTGCGACTTTTTAAGAAAGTGCCATACTATCTTCCACAGTGGTTGCACCATTTTACACTCTGACCAGCAGTGAATAAGGGTTCCAGTTTCTCCACAACCTCACCAACATTTGTTTTTTGCTGTTCTGTTCAATTTTTGCTATTCTTACTGAAGTGAGATATTATCTCATAGTTGTTTTGATTTGCATCTCTCTTAGAGCTAGGGATTTTGAACATTTCTTCATCTGAATGAATTGAATGTCTTTTTGGTGAAGTGTCTGTTCATATCCTGTGCCCATTTTTCAATTGGATTATTTACCTTTATTTTGTTGTGGTGCTCAAGTATTTTATAAATTCTAGATAAAAGTCCCTTAGCTGACATATCATTACCAAATATTTTTCTTTCCCAGTCTGTGAATTTTGCTCTGTTGGAGAAGTTTTCAGATGTGCATCATACTGATTTTTATAGTCTATCTTTGATTTTGGACAATTTGACTATGACATGTCTTAAAGTTTTCTTTTGGAATCTAATTTGCTTGAAGTTCACTGAACTTCTGGAGTATGGATTTCCTCATTTTTTCCATGATACCTGGAAACTTTTCTTCTAGTATCTCTTTTGTAATTTTCTCAGTTTTTATCCCTCTTCTCCTGTTCTGGAATTCTGATCACAGATATGTTATTCCTTTTGATGTTATCCCACTTGATTCATATGTTTTCTTCCTTTTCCTTCTGTCTTCTATTTTTTCTTTTAGTAGCTTTTCATTAAAGTTCTTATCTTCTTCAGCATCTGTTCATGGAACTCCATGTCAATATATTTCTTCTGGTTCTCTGTCTCTGGGATATTTACTTTGTTAATGGTTTCAAGCCTTTATTCCATTACTTGTAACTTCCTCAGTAGCTGTTAACATAACTCTATGTCACTATATTTCTTCTGTCGCTGGTGTATTCATTTGATCTTGAATTGGTCTGGTTGTTTAGAAGAAGATTTTGGTTTTTTTACATAATGTTGAATCTGCCTATTGCTCTCTTGACATTATGTCAAGTTCTTCTTGGTATGTATGTGGCAGTTTCTCTTGTGTCTATGTAGGTTATTGTTGTTGACAGTTCCTTATCTTTAAGATGCTATAGATAAGTTGCAGCCATTAAATGTTGTCTCTCAAATTCAGTCTCTCACTGGCAACCTTCATTGTTGGTTTTCTATGGGCTGCTCTGTTCCTCGTTTTCTGTGACGAGCCTCTTATCCAGTTGTCCTTTGAATGTCAAGGAACTAGCCTCTCTCTCTTTTCCCAGCTGTGGTGGGCTTGCTTCTCTGTCTTGTTCTATAGTTTGTTGGGAGTGTGCAGTTTTCCTGAGGAGTAGGGTGATGCCCCAGGAGTGCTGTCTTGGATATTTTACTTAGGGAAGTGGCTGGGTTTGAACAGTGCAACCCATGAGTCTCACTTGCTTTCGGCCAATCACACATCCCTCTCTCTTGTGGTCAGTCAGGAGGGAGCCATTCTTGCCAGAGCACAAAAAGGCCCAGGAAAGTGGCAAGGTTCTCACAGGGCTGTGTTAAGTCTCAGCTGGTGAATAACGGTTGACCTTGGTACCTGTTTCCCCCTCTGCAGTTGGTTTGGAAGGGGCTGTTCCTGCCTAAGCAGACACAGGCCCAGAGAAGTAGCAAGGTCCAAACGGTGCAGCCTCTAAGTTTCAGCTGGAGCTAATAGCTAACCTGTGCATCCTCCTTTTCTCCTGTGTCTAGTCTAAAGGGAGCAACTTTTGCAACTTAAGCAAGTAAAGGCCCGGGGAAGTGACAAGGTCCCGACAGGGTAGATCCCAAGTCTTAGCTGGTGTTAACTGTCTGACCATATCTATTTCTTCTCCTGCAGCTGGCGGGGAGAAAGTTGTTCCTGTGTGAGCAGATGCTCAGGAAAGCCGCAAGGTCCAAACGAGGCAGACCCCAAGTCTCTGTTGATGACAATGAACAACCTATGCACCTCTCTCCTCTTCTGTGGCTGGTTAAGAAGAAGCTACAGCCATCTGTTTCCTTTCCTGAGGGTGGTTCATCTAAACTCTACCACCTTCTAAAAAAGAAACCAAGGCTTGGGGGCTGGGGGTAGGGCGGGAGGCACATGGGGCATTTGAGAATTGGGGAGCGCAGGAAGCAGGGCATGCGAGCAGAAAAGGGGCAGCCCAGAGCAGCAGGTCATAGTGATCCTATAAACATAAGCTATGAAACTTGCCATATTCTGAGCCAACCTCACCCTCTCTGACACACTTGATCTCATTGCCACAGTCATTGTATCAATCCATCTCATCTGGGGTCTTTCTGTCCTGGGCTAACTCTTCATCATTTCAAAGATGATGTCCTTTTCCAGTTTCTATCCCTCCCTGATGACATGCCCAAAGTATGAGAGAATGTGTTTCAAAATCTTTACGTCTAAGGAGTAACCTGGTATCATCCTCTCTAAGACAGACCCGTTTGTTCTCTTGGTGGTTCATGGTATATTCAATACTCTTCTCCAGTACCATAATTTAAAGGCATGGATTCTTCTTCTGTCACCTTTATTCATTGTCTAGCTTCCAAATACATAGCAAGCAATTGAGAAGACCATGGACTGGATCAGGTCTACTCTCATCTTTAGGCTGACATCATTGCTCTTTACCAGCCTGGAGAGGTCCTTGACAACAGATTTTCCCAAAGTTAACACCTCTTAGGTACTTTGAATTTGTCCCCTAACACTCCCCTCAAAACTATAATCTCATTCTGTATAAGGAAAAAAAGATGAAGCAGTTTACTACTTCTTAAAAATTTATAAGCTTGAGGAAACTGCATGGAAGTTCTACTCTGAACTTAGTGATTGACTTGACAACAGTGACTTTTCTTGTCTGTTTGGATTTTTTTTAAGTAAAATTATGATTCTGACCACATGATAAAATATTTTAGCTCCTTAATGAGGAAACTGGGAAGATGTTAAAATCATTTTAAAGGGAGTGCAAAAGAACAAGCATATTTATGAGTGTGGGACATTAAAATCAATATGCAATGAAGGCAAAACTATCTTTTCCCATAGTGAGAGAAGGAAAGCAGTTGAATCTCTTTGTAACAAAATTAACATGCCTATAAACAAGAATTATTTTTTCATGGCAGCAGTAATTTTCACTATTGTAAAATATCTTCTATTGAATTATAGTCAGATAACACAGAAGGGGCTTGAGATAAAGGAATTGGCAAACGACTACTGCTCACTGGCCCAGTCAGACCCGTAATACATTTTTGCATGGTTTGTGAGCTGAAACCAGAGCCCTGTTATCTTGTGGTTCAGAGCTCCACTGAGGAATTCGGAGATTGGAACTCGTGAGTGACTCCACAGAAGAAATATTTGGCAATCTGCTCTCATAAGGTTAAAATTTATGCACCATACAAGGCATTTCTACTTTGTCGTATGTCGTCACTATGAGTTAGCACTACTCAAAACAACTCTGAGATCTCATCTCACCCCAGTCAGAATAGCAAAATTTAACAGAACAGCAAACAACAAATGCTGGCGAGGTTGCACAGAAACTGGAACCCGTATTCGCTGTTGGTGGGAGTGTAAAATGGTACAACCACTGTGGAAGGCTGTATGGCTCTCTCTCAAAAAGTTGCAAATAGATATACCATTTGACCCAGCAATTCCACTACTGGGAATTTACCCTAAAGAAACCATAACCACCACCCAAGGAGATAGATGCTCACCCATGTCTATCGTGGCTTTGTTCACAATAGCAAGGAGCTGGAAACTACCCAAGTGCCCATCAACAAATGAATGGATAGAGAAGCTCTGGTACATTCACACAATGAAATACTATGCTGCATGGAAAATAAGGAACTAATAAAATTTTATTCAAAACGGGTGACCCTGGAGGACATTATGCTGAGTGAAATATCTCAGTCACAAAAAGGCAAATGTTGCATAGGGCCACTGTTGTAAAATAGGACTGACGCCAGGGTTAAGGGAAGACAGAGAAGGAGGGGATGAATGATATATACTACATTAAAACAGATGAGGGAGAGAACTGTTTAAAAGGGATATGTGATTAGGAATTATTATCATGACAAGAGTCCAGAATGAAGGCTAAAAGTGAATTGGGGGGGGGAGGAGGGGGGCAGGGAGAAAAGTGCATCAATGAATGACTGGAAACCCTAAGTGTATGTAAACTTTCATTAAAATTAATAAACCCCTAAAAAATAAAGAGAGCTAGCATTACTGAGTGACATACAATAGTAATATGAGCTCAGATGCTTTCTAGAAGTACAAATCGTTTACTCTCAACTGCTAGTAAAGTTTACTCTCAACTGCTAGTCAAGCGTACTAAATATTCCATGAATTGCCAGAAGATCAAGCTGTTCTTTTGGAGAAAGTGCATCAAGGATGGCAAAACTTCATGTCACAGACTCTGGGTGTGTTGCCAGGAGGGGCCAGTCCTTGGAAAAAGATATCAGGCTGGGAAAGATGGTCAGAGTTTTGACTCTTAGATAAATTGATACAATGACTGAACCAAATGGGTCGATCATGTTGGAGGTCTTGAGGATGGCACAAATAGAGAAGATTCTTATCTACGGATCACTATGAGTCATAATCTACTTGATGGCACATAACATCAACAACTGATTGAAAGGTTAGTCCAGCAACCCTGTGGAAGACAGCTAATGAACTGTTTTAGTCAAGATTATAGCCAAGAAAATCCATGGGATCTCAGCACGTTGGTCTTCCATGAGTTGGAACAAATTCAACAGCAGTGTATGTACATCAAGGTTGTTTGCTTTTTTGATCTAGGGCTTTAATTTTAAATCCCCCTCTAAACAATCTAGTTGGTTTTTGTCATTTTGTGCCGTTGAGTTGCCTGCAGCTCATAGTGATCCTATGTACAGCAGCTCTGAAGCTTGCCTCGTCCTGAGGCAGTCTCGCTGAGCCTGGCACATCTACCCCTATTGCCTTAGTTACTGTCTTACTCCATCTCATCGCGCGTCTTTCTCTCCTGTGCTGTGCTTCCACTCTTCCAAGCATGATGTTCTTCTCCAGGGACTGTTCTCTCCTGGCTATGTGCCCAAAGTATGTGAGACGGAGCTTCAAAATCCTAGCCTTTGAGGAGAAACTGGTTTCACCCTCTCCAGGGCAGACATATTTGTTTTCTTGTCAGGCCATGGTATGTTCAAGACTCTTCTCCTGAAGGACCCCCGAACTGGTGGTCCTATCCCGAGCGGACGGCGAAGACCCAAGACTCTCAGACACCGGCTTGATGCAACAGCAAGAGAAGAGGTTTATTGCGGAGCTCCGGGCCGATCCTTATCTCTCGCAGGAGACAGAGGAGTCGACTGCGAGCAGACAAAGTTGGGTTTTTTAATACACTTTAGGGGGATACAACTGGGTATCAGCTTCTCATTGGGTGATGAAAGCACAGTTTGAATTCATTGGTTCAGTGTTCGCTCAGGGTTTACACAGCATATTTGCACGTAGCACTTGCGGCAGTCATGTAGCACATGTAGCAGTTAGATAGATCTTTAACTATAGGGTGGTGTCACAAATTCTTAAGTATACAACGAGTTCAAACTCCAGGGCAGTGGAAAAGCACAAGATACATTGGTTATCAGTCGGGAAACAAAGGCACATGGGTTATCAGTTGAGAAACAACATCTGCTTGTTTGCTCTGCCCTTCTGCTTGTTTGCTCTGCCCTTTAGTTAGCCATTCTTGAAATACTGTTGCCCTGGATACAACTGGGTGTGGGGCTCTACCTGAGACAATGGAAAAATTCCTGAGTTTAACTTAGCTGAGTACTATAGAAACCTGAGTTTAATTCAGCTGAAAACTATAGGGACTATTTTAATTTTAATCTTTCACTCCAGCATCACAACTCAAAAGCATCAATTCTCCTTCTGTTATCCTTAGTCATCATTCAGCTCTCTAATGCATAACAAGTAACTGCAAAGACTATGACCTGAATCAGATGCACCTTATTCTCTAGAATGATAATGCTGCTTCTCAATACTTTGAAGAGATCTCTAACAGCAGATTTTCCCAGTGCAATTTGTCTTTTGAGTTCCTGATGGCTGGTGCCAAGAGTGTTGATTCTGGAGTCAAGCAAGCTATAATTATTAACAACCTCAATCTTTCTCCATCAATCATGGTGCTGTCAATTGGCCCAGTGGTGAAAAATCTTTGCCTATGGGATATTTTCAGAAGAGATAAAGGTTCTTCACTATGTGAAAAGAAACAACTGGATAGTTTCTGGCCCCGCTCAAGTCAAGGAACATTTGTTTTACTTTCAGTAAGTGAAAATTGAGAATGTGACTTTATGTAATCTTTGTCATCGAATGACTCTTTACTCTTGTTGATTTAAAGCAGTATGAAATTTTCTATTAAAAGTACAGTGTCAGCATTTAAATAATGTCAGTATTATTAAAAAATATAAATTTATAACTATAATAAACTATATCTTCTATTACATAATGTTAAATGTAATAATAACACTTAAAGAAACTACAATGAAAACCTTTACAAGGAAATGGCTCTGTCACCCTTTTACTCTGCAAATTTACGTGTTTCTTTAGCATCAATTAGAACTAGCATGGGCTTATGAAATGTAATACTGCTTTTCCTGGATTTAAAGAGATCTTCTAAAGGCTTCTTTCCAAAGGTTATAATAATTGGATTTTATAAATTTCCACGCATGGCAGACAAAAGTGTAATATATTTATCAGCAAAAGCCACAAAACGGCATTAAACTATGCTTGGGCAATCAGTCAACTGTCAATAAAACATAATTCACATCTTGTTTTGACTTTTGCCTGTGAGATTTTTACAATTTTTAAAAATGATCATTTTTTTCCTATATACCTTTTTTAGAAAAATAATTTTATATTGGCTTGCATACAAAATTTGAATACATTGTGTTTCATACTTTCCTTCATTCACATTGGTTTAACACACCTTTTTAAGGAAATAAACTAGAACTGAAATAAAAGGATACAAAGAGGAAAAATCTCAATTTTAGTATTCATCCAGTAGAAAGGTTACTTTCGCAGAGTTATTTTTATAGAACTAAAGAAATCTTTCATGGAAAAAGAGACTCTTCTTTCTAACTCCCTTCTTTCCCCTCATCATTTCTTGGATAATTATGCATCACGCAATCCATAGTGTTATCAGGTAATGCTGAGGATATAGAGATGAAAGAATTCCATATTCACCTCCAAAATATTCACCGTCTTCCAGATGCCAGTCACTGTTGGAGGCCTTGAAATACTCCAGTCAATAGCCCAAAACCTCAATGTTCTTGGAGGCATATTTAAGAGGGTGATCAGATATTAGATACATTAATTACAGAGTGCAGTTATAGACAGGTGCTCTCTCCACATGAGAAAGCAGAGGAAAGAGATAAAGCCTGTAAGAGGGAAGGAAAGTTTTTTCCTAAGAAGGTGAAATTTGAGCAGAGCTCCAAGTTACCCACAAAAATAAGCAAATTGGAGAACAAAGTTGTATTCCAGGCTGTGGGAACAAGAAGTGGAAATGTTAGGATGAAACAGTGTAAACATTAAGACGTTACTAACAAGAAAAAAAAAACCCAAAACTAAAACCAAACAAACAAGAAACCCAAACCAATACCTCAAAACAAACAAGAAAGCAAAGTCATTTAGAGCTCTAGGGAGCAAGTCACATAGGGTGGGTGTTAAAAAAGGGTGTCAGAGGCATGGGACAACTGCACCACACCTGATCTCCACAAACTCCACTAAGGGAAACAGACACAACTGATATCTAGGATATCAAACTGTTATCTAGGAGGTTAGACATGCTCCTTGTTCCCAACACCTACCTCTTTCTATCAATGTTTCTTTTAGGGCACGCTCACTGCTCTGCTACTGGGGCCAATGTTGTTCAAACAGAGCTCACCAAACCATACTACTGGCGAGGAGTTCATTATAGAAGTAGTTGCATTGTTGTTGTTGTTAGCTGGCACTGAATCAATTGTGACTCAGTGCAACCCTTTGAACCCCTTGTTGAGCCTTGCCGCATTCTGCACCACACCCACTAGCTCTGATATACTCTAGATTGTCACAGTTACTGTGTCAATCCACCTTGTTAAGTGTCATCCTTTCTTTCTCTGATTCTCCATTTTTTCCCCCAATGTGATATCTTTTTTCCAAGGACTGGCCAGTCCTGACAATATGTCCAGAGAATGAGGTAAATAGGGAGTTAGGTAAACTGAAGGAGGTGGAAGGTTGTAGGTGAGATTGAGAGCTAAATGTAAAATACCCATTACATATTAAAGCGGAAAGCATGAGGTGCCGTTTGATATGCAGGAGACTGAGACTCAGAGGAGAAGCCAGAGGTGGAGGTGCACATTTTGGAGTAATCAGCATAGATGATCTTTCAAACTCAGAGATTGGATGAGATTATCTAAGGAATAAATAGATAAGAGTCAAAGGTTTAGGAATGAAAACCATGTAGTCAGTTAGGACAATTAGGAGGATGCAGTCAGTAGTAGTTGTTGTTGTTGTTAAGTGCCTTCGAGTCGCAGGCCACTCCTAGCGACCCAATGAAGCAAAGTCCTCAACACTTGCGTGCCTTTCATCCTCTCTCCAGGTTCACAGGGTTTCTGGAGGCAAGCTATTACAGAAGTGGATGCCACTCCTGCTTCCAAGCTTGTTTTAACTGGGGAGCTCCAGCAAACACTGTTCACCATGGGCAACCATTAACCATTTGACACATCAGTGTCACAGTGTTCAGCTTCACAGTGACCAGAAGTTACCTCTGTATGACAAGTGGACAGACCAGGGCTGTAAGACCTAGAAGAACGTTTGAAGAAAAACAGTGTCAGTAGTATAGAAAGAAAATCTGCTTCCTGGCTTGTGAATATGGAACATGTACAGTTGCATAGGGCCCACGTGCAAAAAGGATCTCATACGTGGTTTACCATTCTGCAGTGGCCATCTTGAATTTTAAAAATAATTTCTTTTGACATTGTTTTACTAAGTGCAATCTGAAAAACATAAAAAGAACAGAAATATTATGTATGTTCAATGTTTTTGTTGATGAGCGCCCAAGAGAAGCAAATCAGGAGACTGTCTGTCTCAGCAAGAATCAGAGGAGATAGAGAGAAGCACATTGCATCTATAACAGAGTAAGTGGAACTCTGACAGGCCCGAGAGAGTTCATTCTTTCCATTCAAATCAGAGCTTGCTTTCAGCGCAGACAGAAGGCAGAAGCCCAGAGAGAAACATCAACAGCCAAAGAAACCTGCCCTATAAACAGGGGGCCAGCAATTCAAACAACGGAAGCTCCAACCCAGCTTCCCTGTGCCTTTACTGAAAATTGCCAGGGAGCAAATCACAAAGAGAATTCTATGCAAATTGAGCTAAGCTCTTTCTATTGAAAACCTCATGCTTGACTCAGGAAGGAGGGAGGGGTTAGCAAATACAAGAATGGTAAATGCTTCAGGTTTGTGTTAGTGCCTACCCCTGTAAACATCTAAAGTCTGCCTTGTATCTGTGCCTCCTCATATCCTGATATATGTTGTTAGGTGCTGTCGAGTCGCTTTGGACTCATAGTGACCCTATGTACAAAAGCCCTAAACCGTGCTCTATCCTGTGCCAATCACACTGTCTCCAAGATATACTTATCCCAATTAACCCCATCACTGAATCAACCCACCTCATAGTGCTGTCCCTCCACCCTCCCAAACATGATGTCCTTCTCCAAGGATGGGTCCCTCCTTACAACATGTCCAAAGTATGTCAGATGAAGCCTCAGAATCCTTGCCTCCAAGGAGAAGCCCAGTTTAACTCTCACCATGATGAATCTGTTTATTTTCCTAGCAGTCCATGGTATTCTCAATACTCTTCTCCAGCACCACAGCTCAAAGGCATCAACTCTCCTTCTATCCTCCTTGGTCATTGTCCAACTCTCTGATGCATAACAAGTGATTGCAAAGACCATGCCCTGTATTAGATGCACCTTAGTCTCCAGAGAGACACCATTGCTCTTCAAAACTTGGTTTATTATAAATATTTAGTATGAAATTTGGCTTCCCATATTTCCCCCTTTTTGTTTATATCATAATTATGTTGTCATCTAGACGAGCACAGCTTCTTCTCTTCTTTGATTCATTTTTGTCGGGTTTTGTTCTCTCCATCCTTTATTGACAAACAAATATAACAAATTAAGTGAAATAAGCTCACAAAAATATTCCCCCAAATCTCCACATAATCGGAAGGACCCTCCTTTTTCTTATATTAGATATTATATTATCACACGCTGAAAAGAGTGACAGACAATCACTCAATAGTTCCTTTTCATTTCAGTTTTTCTTTGTTGTTGTTATTAGGTGTCGTCAAGGTGACCCTAACCTATAACACAACCTATGCACAACAGATCTGAATCTGGGCCTTTCGGGTGTCCTGCCCATTGTCTCCAACATGCTTGAGGTCACTGCTGCAGTCACCATGTAATTCCATCTGGCTCAGGGTCTTTGTCTGTCTATTCATTCACAAATAGTGCTGTTTTTAGAATGTGTGCATATCAGAACCTGAAATAAAAATGGGTAGGCTTTATGCAGTATTTCCATGCTTCTGGGACAATGAAATATATACACCTGTATACGCAAAAAATATTGTCTAATATTAACAATTTTCATGTAAAATGGTTAGAACCAGGAGTGGCATCCACTTCCTAAATAACATGCCTCCGGACACTCTATAAACTTTGGTAAATGTCAATAATTTTATAGGGGCTTCAGGCTTTTTGTTCATAGGGTTGCTATGAGTCGTGCTCGACTTGAAGGCAACCAACCATAACAACACCATGTAAAATGGACAATGCACAGTGTAAAGTGAATGGTAAGAATTCATGTTAATGATCCAAAATTTTTCTTTTTTTAAGAATGATGGTAACAGTAAATAAAAAAAAAACAAAACACCAGGATAAGTTGAGAGAGAAACTGTTAAAGGAAGAAACACCTTTATATTTTAGTACTTTTTTTTCCCTTGCTTTTTCATCAAGAGAACTTAGCAAATGACCCTGCAGGAGATGTATGGAGTCCTGGAAACCAAGTGAAGAAAATGCTTTACCTGGGCTTGTCAATGTGTCAAATGCTGAGAGTTGAGTAAGATATGGGCAGAATATTGATCATGTATTTGTCATGGAGACTAAGTATATTCTATCAATTTAGCTAGTAAAGACATGGTTTAACTCCAATTAATGCAACAGTGTAATAGCTTAACTATAACTAAAGAATGGGGTGCAGGAAATACACATATTTCTGACCTACGGTTTCCACTTAAAGACATAATTTTTCGTCACTCTCACTGTATTTCAAATAGAGGGAGCTTTGTTTGCATGGTCACCATAGGGAATAGTGCTGCCAAAACAAAAGTTCTGTTTCTCTGACAGTTCAAATCGTATAGCTACTGCACAAGAGAAAGATAGGCAACTTTCTCCCCTGGTACGCACAGCCTCAGAAACTCAATGGAAGGTCAGGGCAAGTCAGTTTTAACTAGATGGCAATGAGTTATATTTGAAATAAGAATAAATTCATTTTTGTTCAGTGACCGCATGGGATCACCCTATAACTGAAATTATTTAAGAAAAAGAACTAAATTATAAATTGTGTTTGTATGCTTTCTACTAAGCTTAACGTCAATAGGACAGAGATTCTCACCACTGGGTCAATGGGCAGCACCATGATGGATGGAGAAGAGATTGAGGTTAACAATTTCATCTTTCCTGTCTCTACAATCAACACTCTGGTCATCAGTAGTCAGGACATAAAAAGACCAACTGCATTGCAGAAGTCTGCTGTCAGGGACCTCTCCAAAGTGCTAGAGGGCAATGATGTCAGTCTGGAGACTAAGGTGCACCTGATCCAGGCCATGGCTTTCATAATTACTTTTTATATGCAGAGTTTCAAGGACTGCAGCCTACAATATGGATTGAGGCTCAATGTCAAGAAGACAAAGATTCTCACCACTGGACCAATTGGCAGCATCAGGATGGATGGTGAAGAGATTGAGATTGTACACAGCTTTAGTTTGCTTGGCTCCATAGTCAACAGTCTTGGCACCAGCAGCCAGGAAATTAAAAGGCGCATTGCCATGGGAAAGTCTGTTGTTAGGGACCTCTCCAAAGTGCTGAAGAGCAGTGGTGTCTCTCTGGAGACTAAGGTGCGTCTGATACAGGCCATAGTCTTCGCAATCACCTGTTATGCATCAGAGAGTTGGACAATGACCAAGGAGGATAGAAGGAGAATTGGTGCGTTTGAGCTGTGGTGCTGGAGAAGAGTATTGGGAACACCATGGACTGCTAGGAAAACAAACAGATTTGTCCTGGAGAGGGTTAAACCGGGTGGCTCCTTGGAGGCAAGGATTCTGAGGCTCCGTCTAACATACTTTGGACATGTTGTGAGGAGAGACCGGTCCTTAGAGAGGGACATCATGCTTGGGAGGGTGGAGGGACAGCGCAGGAGAGGAAGGCCCTCTATGAGGTGGATTGATTCAGTGACTGGGATAATTGGGATGGGAGTGTCAGAGACAGTGCGATTGGCACAGGACAGAGCGGAGTTTAGGGCTGTTGTACATAGGGTCGCTATGAGTCGCAGGCAACTCGACGGCACATAACAACAACAACAATAACATTAGATAGCGGGACAATGACTGAAGATACCATGAAGAAAAATTGATGCCTTTGAGTTGTGATGCTGGAGAAGGCATACTGACAGAAGAACAAATAGATCTGTCTTGTAAAGGGTGAAACCAAGTTTCTCCTCAGAGGCTAGGATGTTGAAGCTCCATCTTACATATTCCTCTCACATACTCTGTCTCACATACCAATCCTTGGAGAAGGAAATTATGCTTAAAAGGAGGAAGGTACAATGCAGAAAAGGAAGACCGGGATAAGATGGGTTGACATAGTATCTGGGGCGATGCTGTCGGGTGTGTCAGAGTCAGTGAGACTGGCTCAGGATAGGGCAGGATTCGAAGTTATTGTACATAGGATCACTAGGAGTCACGTAAGACTTGATGGCACAAAACAACAATAACATGGCAAATTTTAAAAAAGAGCTGTCATCTTTCTCTGCATTTCACTCCCTGTCTTGATTGCTTTTATTTTGAAATGCTGACACAAAAGAAATTGACTTATCCTTAGGTCAAATTTAGCACTAAATAATAGCTTGCTAAGTGAAAATCTGGTTTTCTACCTGTTGGTGGAAAAAATATATATTAACACAACTTTGCCCTTCTGGGTAGCCACTTAAGCCAGCCACTAGATGGCAGATGTTACCATAGGCAATGAATGTTTTCTCGAGAGAAAATTAGTTACAGGTTCATTTAAAATGACAAACTGCAGAAATAAAAAAAATATTTTTTATTTAGTCTCTCCATCCTCCCTGAACATGAAGAATTCCTTTTGAGAGTCTTGATTTCTAGGAAAATTTCCTATAGAAAGATTAAAATTGTCCCCTATATATGCAAGAGTCCCACTGGAGGGTCAGCTGAGTTTCCACTCTCTGCAATGAGAGAGGGAGAGGGAAAGAGTGGCAGATTGAGGGAGGGAGGAGGGAGGAAGGGAAGGGGGGAAGAGAGAGAGCGGGATAGAGAGATGCAAGATAGATGATTCTGAAAGTAATTCTGGAATCTAATCAGCTCCATAAATATAAAGTGGAATTAAGAAACCAGGTGATAAATTGGATTTAAATGACTAGGAAGATGAGTGACAATGTTATGCTGGAATGCTTTTAAACCAAGGCCAAATGGATAACTTCAATGATCTTCCTTGCACAAAATTACAAGCAAAGAAAAGTCATGTAGGTCACAAAGCAGAGTTCATGTATTTGGTGCTGTGCTCAACTCATTATACTGCCTTAAAAATACAGATTTGTCATTTGTTCATTTGATCACTATTGTGGATTTTGTTCCTTTTTTGGTAGTCAAAATGAAGAAGGCAGGGAGAAGAAACAACAAGAATGCTTTATCAGATGTCATTCTACCCAGGTATGTATCCTGAATTTTATAATCTGCTAGAAATTATACATCTAATTGAACAAATCTCTTTTGTGGAGTTGTATATTGCTGGTATTTTGATCAATAACTGAAACCTATTTCAACAGTATAAGCTTGTGAGAATTTTAACTTCTTTATGTTTATAAAGATATTCATGAATAGTTTAAAAAATTATGATAAATATTTTTTTTTGCTGCGGAATTATGGTATGAAATGTCATTAAGATCCTAACAGGGCATCTTTCAATAACTGACATATTTTGTTGGTAAAAATTAATAGTGTAAATAGAATTGATTGACATGGAGAAATTTTAAATTGTAAAAGAAATAGTCTGCAAATAAGTCAATTCCCTGTTGGAATTCATCACATCTGAGATATTCTTCCATGCCTCCTGACAAATTGTCTGATTTTCTTTCCCCTCTTTCCTCTCTCTCCCTCTCCCCCTCTCTCTACCTTCCCCTTCTCTTTTCTCTCTTTCTCCCCCCCTTTTTTTCTCTCTCTCTCCCTTCTTTCAAAGTCTCTCCTAGGTTCCTCATCTTCTTCCTGCTTTTAACATTTTCTTAGGATTTTTTTTTTTCCTTTCCACTTTTCACTGTTGCTCCACACCCTCTTGAACACCAGTTTAATTGATGCTTTGTGTTTCAACTAACCTGGATTTATTGTTTACTCTCACAATTCTGGGAGGCAGTATTGCACAGACATTATATATAAGCTTTGGAGCTACTGGGAGTTCAAATCTCTATTCTGCCACTTAATCTTGGAAAATTACTTAAATTCAGTAAACCATAGTTCGCTCTGAGCTGCCAACTGAAAGGCTGGTTATTCAGATCGCTCTGGTGCCATCAAAGAAAGACCTAGCAATCTGCTTTCATAGGATTGTTGTTATTTTGTGTCAACTCAGAACTGACTTATACCTGACCCTCCAGCACGTTTTTACAAGTGTAAATTGCACACGCTTACATCTCAACATCAAGAAAGCAAAAATCCACATGCCTGGACTAACGATATTTTGATCTATGGAGAAAAGACTGAAGTTGTCAACTATTCCATTTTACTTGGATCCAAAATCAACATCCATGGTCATAACAGTTGAGAAATGAAAATACTTATTTTTTTATAAAAGCAAAAGCCACTCACATTGCATCCTTTCTCTCTCTTACTCTCCCGCGATGGAGGAAAAAATCGCTCATCAGTGGCGAATGGTGATCATTTGCTCTGAAGCAGCACCAAGCTTTGTGCTTGGGAGAGAGGGTTGTGCCTCCTTCTCAGGACTTTAGGTGATCTACATGATCAGAGAAACTTCTCTAGTAACAAACTATAGAAATGATCCCTGAAAGTATAGTCTAAAAGTGGACATTTTTTTTTGCTTTGGCAAAATCTATCAAGGACTCTTCCAAAGCACTGAAGAGCAATGATGTCAGTTTAAAGATTAACATGTGTCTGATCCCAGCTACAGTCTTTCCAGTTACTTCCTATGTTTCATAAAATAAAACAGCGAGTAAGGAGAATCATAGAGAAGAGTCGATGTCTTCGAGTTGTGTGCGGTGTTGGATAAGAGTACTGAATATCCCGTATATTAATAAAAGAAAAAACAGATCTGTCTCGGAGGAAGTCCAATCTGGACGCTCAGAGGCAAAGATGGTGAAACTTTGTCTCACTTACTCTGGGCAATATTGTGAGGAGAAACTAGTCCTTGTAAAAGGACATCCTAGGGAATGTAGAAAGTCAGAAAAAGATAATGACCTTCAACAGGATGGGCTATAGTCACACAGTGATTCTAACAATGGGCTGAAGCATATCAGAGATGGAGGAACAGGGGAAGGTTCAGACCCATTGTTCATAGGATTGCTATGAGCTATAGTCAACTCAATGTGCCTAACCATAATACAGTCAAGGAGAAGACTGCTCAATTGCATTGAGAAAATCTGCTGTTAGGAATCTCTCCAGAGTACTGAAGAGCAACGATGGCACAGGATAGAGTAGACTTCAGAGCAGTTGTATATTGGGTTCCTATGAGTCTATTGCACATACAACAACTGATACTCTCTTCCAATTCCTGAGCCAGTCTCATTGACTCTGACACCTACTCCCAATACCTCAGTTATTGTGTCAATCCATCTCAACCAGAGTCTTCCTCTCCTGTCATGTCCCTACACCCTTCTAAGCATGATGTCCTTCTTCAAGGATCTGTCCCTCCTGGTCACATGCCCAAAATATGTGAGTCAGAGCTTCAAAATCCTAGCCTCCAAGGAGAAACTTTGTTTCACCCTTTCCAAGACAGACCTGTTTGATCTCCTCGTAGTCCAAGGTAGGTTCAACACTCTCCTTCAGCATCACAACTCAAAGGTATCAATTATTCAGCCATTCTTAATTATTGTCTGGCTCTCCTATGTGACTGCAAAGACCATGGCCTGAATGAGGCACATCTTAGTCTCTAGAATGACGTCGTTGCGTCTCTGGAAAGGACACTGACTGCAGATTTTCCTGGTACAATTTGTCCTTTGATTACCTGACTGTTGGTGCCAAGAGTGTTGATTGTGGAGCCCAGCAAGCTGAAATTGTTAAAAATCTTGATCTTTTCTCCATCTTTCACAGTGCTGACAATTAGGCCAATGATGATAGTCTTTGTTTTCTTGTTGCTGAGCTTCAGTCCATAGAGAAGACTACAGGTGCTTCAGGTCCTCTTCAGTTTCAGCAAGCAAGGTTGTGTCATCTGCCCATCACAGGTTGTTGAGAAGTCTTCTTCCAATCCTGATGCCACCTGATGCCTCCTCATAAAGCTCAATAATCAGTTCCACATAAAGATTGAAAAGGTATGGAGACAGGATGCATCCCTAACTCACTCCTTTCCTGATTTTTCAACAATGTAGTGTTTCCCTGATCTGTTCTGAGGACTGCCTTCTGGTCCAAGAATAGGTTTCCCATGAGCACAATCAAGTCTTCTGGGATTCCCATTCTCCTCAAGGTTATTCACAATTTGTTGTGACCCACATAGAGTGAAATGCCTTTGCATCGTTATGTGCCATCAAGTCACATGCGAATCATAGCAACCCTATTTACTACAGTTCTAAACCTTGCTCTATTCTGTGCCAGTCTCATTGTCTGTGACACACCTACCCCCATGACCCCAGTAACTGAGTCAATCCATCCCATCAAGGGTTTCCCTTTCTGGAACTGTCCCGCTATCCTCCCAAGCATGACATCTCTCTTAAATAACTTCCGTCCTTACAACATGTCCAAAGTATGACAGATGAAGCTTCAGAATCCTTGTCTTCAAGAGGCATCCTGGTCTCACCCTCTCCAGGACAAACCTATTTATTCTTCTAGCAGTCCATGATATATTCAGTACTCGTCTCCAGCACCACAGCTCAACAGCATCAATTCTCTGTCTATTATTCCTAATCACTGTCTAGCTTTCTGATGCATAGCAAGTAATTGTGAAGACTGTGGCCTGGATCAGGCACAACTTAGTCTCTAGACTGACGTCGTTGCTCTTCAGTACTTTGGAAAGGACTCTGACAGCTGACTTTCTTAATGCAAATCATCTTTTAATTTCCTGACTGCTTTTTAACCTCTGGTAATTCTCTGTTGATGCGTTATTCTAGTCATTTTTTAATAATTTTAAGCAGAATCTTGCTTGTATGTGATATTAATGATATTTTTTTATTATTTCTTAGGAATGGGAACATATATGGATCTCTTCCAGTGAATTAGCCAGGTGGTTTTCCTGCAGATTTCTTGGCATAACTTGGTGAGCACGTCTAGTGCAGCATCTGTTTTGTTGAAATATGTCAATTGGTATGCCGTCAATTCTTGGGGCCTTGTTTTTTGACATTCCCATGAGACTAGAAAAACTTGCTGATCTCTGGCTACCATTGCTGAACATTCTGATTAATGATTCCATGGAAAAAACCCTTATCAAAAGAGAAAAAGTAGGACATAATTTCAAATTCTCAAGAATCCCAGGTGTTCTCAAGTCATGGAGGCTAGATGAATCCTTGAATCTATTGTACTGAGATAAACTTTAAAACTTAGAACAAAAGACACCCCCCTAAAGTCTTCTTAAAACTACAGAGTAGTGCACATCCATGTTTATTGCAGCTTTGTTCACATAAGCAAAGAATTGGAAACAACCCAAATGCTCATCAAGAAATGCATAGAGAAGCTCTGATATACACAATGGAATACTATGCTGTGTTCTATGAAAAACAAAGAACTTATGAAATATTATACAAAATGGATGACCTTGGCGGACATTATGGTGAGTGAAATATTTCAGTCACAGAAGGAAAAATATTGCATAGTGCCACTGTTGTAAAATGGAACTGACATCTGGGTTGGGAAGAGACTGAGAAAGATGGGATAAATTATATATACAGCACTGAAACAGATGAGGGAGAGAACTGTTTAAAAGTGATATGTGATTAAGTATTATTGTCATGACTGGAGTCCAGAATGAATGCTGCACAGTGGAGTGGACTGGGGTGGAGGGATTGTATAATAATGAAAGAATTTTTCTTTTCTTTTTCAAAGAGAAGAGAGAAGGGGGGAGGGGGTGGGCAGGGAGAAAAGTGCAACAATGAATGAATGGAAATCCAAAGTCGCTGTAAACTTTCATTAAAATTAATAGTAAAAAATAATTATAAAAAACTGAATAGTAATTTGACTAGATTAATAATAGTATGTGGAATCAATCTGGCAACAGAAACTGGAAAGATTAGATAGAAAGCTTAGAGGTCAGTTTTGTTAATGAAGGAGGAAGAAATAAGTAAAGGAAGATTCACTTGGTGACTCTTTGTCTTCTTTATATTGAACCTCAATCCATATTGAAGGCTGCAGTCCTTGACCTTCTGCAGCAAGCGCTTCAGGTCCTCCTCAGTTACAGCAAGCAAGGTTGTGTCATCTGCATAACACAGATTATTGATGAATCTTCCACCAATCCTGATGCCACACTTCTCCTCACAGAGACCAGCCTCCCAGATAATCTGTTTTGCATATAGGTTGAAAAGGTATGGAGATAGGACACATCACTGGCAGACCCCCTTTCCAATTTTGAACCATGCAGTGTCTCCTTGCTTTGTTCTGATGACTGCCTCTTGGTCCAAGTGTAGGTTTTGCATAAGCACCATCAAATATTCTGAGATTCCCATTCTTCTCAGAGTCAGCCACAGCTTATTGTGATCCACACAGTCAAAAGCCTTTGCATAGTCAATGAAGTACAGATAGACATTCCTCTCATATTCTCTATTTTCTGCCAAGATCCATCTAACCTTAGCTATAATATTCCTAGTATCATGACCTCTTCTTTGCAATTGCATGCTTTGCATTGGAGACCTGGACAGTGACAAGGGATGACAGTAAGAGAATGATGCCTTTGAGCTGTGGTTCTAGAGAAGAGTGTTGAATGTATCATGAACTGCTAGGAGAATAAACAGGTTTGTCCTGGAGAGAGTGAAGCCAGGTTGCTCTTTGGAGTCAAGGATTCTGAAGCTTAGTCTGATATACTCTGGGCATGTTGCAAGGAAGGACCAGTACTTGAAGGGGGACGTCATGCTTGGGAGGGTGGAGGGACAGTGCAGGAGGGGAAGACCCTCTATGAGATGGACTGATTCAGTGACCGGGGCAATGGGGGTGGGTGTGTCAGAGACAGTGAGGTTGGCACAGGATAGAGCAGGGTTTAGGGCTGTTGTACATAGGGTCACTATGAGTCGCAAGTGACCCGACGGCACATAACAACAACAGCATGACTATATATCTGGAAACTTTAAAAGAATCCATCAAAAATAGGTCAAACAAGCAAAGAGCTTCCTAAGTAGAAAGATAAAATCAGGACATAAAAACCAACGTTAAACACCAGTATTTGTAAATCAGATGTATAATTGAAGCTAAGATCTCCATTTGTAACAGAACATAGAGCAAAGAGAAGAAAATCTCTTGACAGCTACTTAACAAGAAATATCTAATTCTAATATAAGAAAAATGATAACACCCTTTAAAAACACAAAGCGGACTTGAGTGATTGGTGTCCTTGAGATGATAGTGACTCATGATGACCTTGTGTCGAGCAGAATGGAACATTTCTCTTCCTCCAGGTCCTCTGATTACCCACATATCTGAGCCCAGGGGGGCAGTTATTTGTACAAATTCATCTCATCAAGGATCCCCCCTTGGTTCCTACACAATGGTATATACAATAACAATAATAGCTGGGTTAAACAATTTAAAGAAACACATTTTTTTGTTTCTAACAAAAAGAAAGGCAGGAATAACAAGACAAACTCTGGAAACAAAAGGCAAAGTTGGGGGAGGTGGTAGTAGGAGAAGCCATGTCAGATTTCACAAGGAGTTGTAGTCAATTCAACGGCACATAACAACAAGACATCTATTGTTCAAAAGTATCATATTAGCAATATTGCATTCTGTTGTTACAGTTACATGCCATCGAGTCAGCACCGATTCACAGCCGACTCTTTAGCAGGTTTTCAGAAGCTGTCAATCACGTGGGAGTTTGTTCATCCTTTACCTTCAAAGTAGGTGGTAGATAGATTTGAACCACTTGCCTTTGGATTGGCAAAGCAACTCCTTACCTGAAGCTACTGAAGTTACTATTTACACATGACTAG
>NW_006399838.1:10890117-10896363 GCF_000299155.1 Elephantulus edwardii
TTTTAGTTGGAAGCTGAGTGCTTAAATACTGCATTGTTGTCACACCATCCTAGGAAGCTCTGATGGCCTAACAGTAAGAAGTTGTGCCGCCAACCTTCACGTTTACGGTTTGAATCTACCAACTGCTCCATGGTAGAAAAAGGGGCCGTCAAGCTGGTTCGACTCAACCTCATACAACAACAATAACATCTTTCCTTAAATATTACAGCCTAGAAATACCCACAGGGCACTTTGAGTCTGAAATATGAGGTCTCTATAACTGAGGCGATGCAGGTAGATGTCTCAGAGTCAGTGAGACTGGCTTAGGACAGGGTGGACTTCAGAGCTGCTGTACATAGGGTCGCTTTGAGTCCCAGGTGACTCGACGGCACATAGCCACCACCACAACAAGTTGAATCTACTTGATGGCAACAACAACAATCAGGCCTTGATTAAGCTGTGATCACATTAAAGATTTGCTATTCCTAAAATTTGGAATGAGTTTTCATACTTCTAATATTGAAAATTACCAATGTAATACACAAATGGAAGCTTGCTAAGAATTATTTAAAAAAAAAATGGGTAGGAGAACACATCAATAGATGCTTGCCAGAAATGTAAGCTGTATTCAGAAGAGGCCATGGTGTCAGGGATATCACTGCTGATGTTAGATGGATCTTGGCTGAAAACAGAGAATACCAGGAGGAGGCCCTTTTGTGTTTTATTGATTATGTGAAGGCATTTGACTGTGCAGGTCATAACAAATTATAACTAACACTGAAAAGAATGGGAGTCCCAGAACACTTAATTGTGCTCATGCAAGACTCATGCCTAGACCAAGAAACTTTTGTGCAAACAGAGCAAAGGAACATTATATGTTTTAAAATCAACAAAGGTGCTTGTCAAGGCTATATCTTTCGCCATACCAATTCACACTGTATGCAGAGCAAATCCTTTGAGAAGCTGGACTATATGAAGAAGAATATGGTCTCAGGATCAGAGGAAACTCATCAGTAATTTTCGTTATACATATGACATGGTCCTGCTTGCTGAAAGCAAAGTAGGCTTGACGTGCTTGCTGCCGAAGATCAGCCCTACAGCCTTCAATATTTGCTACGTCTCAACATCAAGAAAACAAAAGTCCTCACCACTGGCCCAACAGGTGGCATCATGATTGATGGAGCAAAGATTGAGGTTCTTAATGATTTTATCTTACCGGGTCCACAATCAGCACCCTGGGTTCCTGCGGTCAGGAAATCAAAAGATGTGTTGCATTGGGGAAAGAGGCTGTCAAGGACCTCTCCAAGATCCTGCAGCACAGCGATGTCAGTTTAAAGATTCAAGTGAGCCCAATTCAAGCCATGGCCATTTTAATGACTAGCTCTGCATCTGAAAGTTGGACAACGAGCAAGGATGACAGAAGAAGAATTGGTGCTTTTGAGATACGGTGTTGGAGAAGAGCACTGAATATCCATCAACTGTCAAAAGTACAAGTATGTTTTGGAGAGAGTGCAGCTGTTGTGCCACTTAGAAGCAAGGATGGCGAAACTTTTGTTTCATAAGCTTTGGGGTCTGTTGGAGGATCCAGTCCTTGGAAAAAATATATCAAGCTTGAAAAGTTGGAGGATCAGAGAGAAAAAGATCCTTGACAAGATGAAATCAACCCAGTGACTGTAACAACGGGTTCAAGTAGATCAGAGAGGATTAGGATATGACAGAGCTCAGATCTATTGTTCAATGGTCACTGTGACAGCACCTAACAGTGTTCCCTTGGAAAAAAAAAAACCATGATTTTCTCTTTTTATAATACAATTTTCTCAGTTTCCTGGAAAAAAAATCTGTACCTGACACAGTGACTTTAGCAATGGGCTTCAATGTGTCACAGATTTGAGAATAGCAAACCACAGGTCAAGGGTAAGATCTGTTATTTATAGTATCGCTGTGAATCATAGTCGACTTGCTATACCTAACAGCAACAGCTTTAAGATGAGCTTTCCTTGAAACAGTTTGCACATTCATTTCACTCCCTACAACACCTTACAAGGGTCTCTGTCAAAGCACTTTTTTTTCACAGTTCTAAGTAACTGGCTTTTAAGTATGCATTTGTCACAGAGATGGGGCATTTTCTGCTCTTAACCAACCTAGCCATTTCAGTATTTAACATAATGTCTAGCCTCAAAATATCTGTAATAAACTTGGTTGACTATTTATAGATATTACATTCTTCCCAAAGAGAACTCAGCATTACTTATGAGAAATATTCTTTTAAGACAGATGTATAGAGACACATAAGCTAGAAAATAGATCACTTACTGATTTTATAAGACATTGTAACACCCGAGTTGTGGGTATCAGAACTCTTGATTAAATGACAAAGGTCCAATCCAATTTGTCTTAGCTCTGCCAAAGGGCAATGTATTTGTTCTTGAAACAAAACCTTAGAAATTATGTTTGAACTCAGGCATTGCGGATACAGGGTCTCAAGCACTATAAAAATTCTCTTTCTCAACATTGGAAAAGGCATGAGTGTTGAAGGCCACAAAGGGAATACTATTAAACAGCCAATACTCCAGTAACAGTAATAATAAGTTACATACACTCATAAGTAGACACACACACTGAGCAGGGCTAGGCAGGCAAATGGCACTATTTCTATGGATATAAATAGGTTTGACAGGGGATATTTCTACATATTTATTTGCATGAGTTGTCAATATATTTATGAATATAGACCAAAGAAGATATGTGGTACTGGTGAAGAATATTGGCATGGAATGTCAAAAGAGCAAGCAAACCTGTGTTAGAAGAAGTACAAGCTCAGTGCTCCCTGGAGGAGAGAAAGGTAAAACTCCACCTCATACACCTGGGACATGATCAGGAGGGGCAAGGACCTGGGAAAGAACATAATACTTTGGGGTCAGCAAAGGAGAAGAAGACCCTCTAATAGATGGATTGACCCAGTGACCGTAGCAGTGAGCCCGTACACAGCAGTGACCATGAGTTCAGTGCAGGGCTAGGCATTTTTTCTTTCTGTTGTGCACAAGTTCACTATGAGTTGACAACTGACATCCATAACAATACAGTGTTCTTCAGACAAAGAGAAGAAAACAAATGTCACACCCACAGTCAAATACTTTGAGGGAATGCATGACTGGGCTGGCAACTCAGAATCATAGTCTTTGGGGGACTCCAAGGTCATTGCCATTCTGTATCCTACTTTGAAGGACCTATTATTATTGTTGTTATATGAAATCGAGTAGCCTGAGACTCATAATGACCCTATATTTGTATAACAGCCCTAAACCCTGCTCTGTCCTGTGCCAATCTCACTGTCCCTGACACACCTATTCCCAGTACCCCAGTCACTGAATCAATACATCTCATTGAGGGTCTTCCTCTCCTGTGCCGTCCTTCCACCCTCCCAAGCATGAGTCCCTCTCCAAGGACTGGTCCCTCCTTGCTACATGTCCAAAGTATGTCAGACAGAGTTTCAGAATCCTGGTCTCCAAGGAAAAGCCTGGCTTCACCCTCTCCAGACAAACTTGTTCGTTTTCTTAACAGTCCATGGTATATTCAATACTCTTCTCCAGCACCACAGCTCAAAGGCATCAATTCTCCTTCTATTATCCCTAGTCATTGTCCAGCTCTCTGATGCATAGCAAGTGACCGCCAAACTTTAGCCTGGATCAGGTGTACCTTAGTCTCCAGACTGACATCATTGCTCTTCAGTACTCTGGAGAGGTCTCTAATAGACTTTCCCATCGCAATATATCTTTTAATTACTCTTCCCAATTTTAAACCATGCAGTGTTTCCTTGCTCTGTTCTGACAACTGCCTCCTGGTCCAAGTGTAGGTTTCCCATTAGCACAATAAAATGTTCCAGAATTCCCATTCTTCTCAAAGTCAGCCACAATTCATTATGATACACACAAACGCCTTTGTGTAATTAATGAAACAAAGATAGACATTCTTCTGGAACTTCTTGCTTTCAGACATGATCCATTTAACATTAACTACAATATCCCTAGTACCACGACCCCATCTAAACCCAGCCTGCACTACTAGTAATTCCAGTCATTTTGGGATAATCTTCAGCAGAATCTTGCTTGCATGTGATATTAATGATATTGTTAGATAATTTCCACACTCTGGTGGAACACCTTTCTTTGGAATGGGAACAAATATAGATCTCTTCCAATCAGTTGACCAAGTGGTTGTTCTCCAGATTTCTTGGCACAACTTGGTGAGCATATCTAGGGCGTATTTACCCCGCCCCCCAAATTTTAAAATAAAAGTGCTTAGTTAAGATTTCTTTTTTCCAGGCTTGATTCTCAGGGCTTTAGTTTCCTTATTTTACTCTCATTATCCTGATGCGTTTGCAATTCACAGCCACCAGCTGTTCTGTGGGAGAAAGATGGGCAATCTCCTCCAGTGACATTTATTTTTTTTGAAAGTCCGCTGGATAATCAGCTACGGGTCGATTCCGAATTGACAGCACCCAACAACAACCTCCCATTAATTAGGATCTCTTGGGCTATCAGCTTTTCATATGTTTAAAGTAAAGCATGGAGGTCCTTCAGCAATGGAGTTGTCAGCCAATCCTTTGTTCATTATTAGAACTATATGGGTTGTCAAAAGAATTGATTGTTTGAATCCATCTGGTAGAACTATGTACAAAGTCTAGGAGAGAGTTTGCTTAAAGACAGCAGTCAAGAAGTACCACTGAAAAATCCTTCCTTCCCAATATGGCAAGAGTAGAAGCTGGAAACAACTTGAGGACAAAACAGCGTGAAAACTATGTCCATATTAATGTATTCAAGAAGTTTCATTATAATCAGAATTATCGTCAAAGTCAGATAATTTAAAGTCTGAAATAGAAACTCGGAGCAACATGATACTTTTCAGTAGAGTACATACTTAGTTTGGGACATTTATGATTACCCAAATGCTAAGGACCTCCGGTAAGAAGCTAAGCTACAGTCTCAAAGGCATGAAGCTCAAGTCCACCGCCTACTTCACGGGAGAAGGATGGGTAGTCTCCTCCCGTGTGATTAACGGCCTCTGAAAACCAGCTGGAGGGTCAGCTATGGGTCGATTCCGACTCGAATGTACACAACAACAACGACAACAATTATACGAATATGGGGAGGCTATCACAGGATAAAGCAAGGCTCAGTTCTGTTATTCAGAGGGTCGCTAAGAGCCACAGGGGACTCAGTGGCACCTAACAATACCAACAGCAACTATGTAAATACATGATTTAATAGAATAGATATTTAGACAATAGAATATTGAGTTCTTTTCTGCCTTTTGAAAGAAGAGTTGTTATGAAAACATCTTTATTGACTGCCACCCCAGTGTGCCATAATATATTCTTTATTATTTTGGATGAGTCGTATTACTCAAGAAAGCTTTTTCTCACTTCTAGGATAGATGATGTATTATAGCCCCTGCAAGCATTGGCAAGCAAGAAGCCCTTCAGCCCTGCCTGGCAAGTGAAAAAAGAAAACACAGCACTGGCTGACAGATCAATAATACATCTGAGACCAAAAACACAATGAGGAGTTTTTAAAGATACGTGTGTTCTTTTTTTTTTTTTTTTTAGATACGTGTGTTCTGAACTTAGTCCCAATACCCAATAGTTTATTAGTTTACACTAGGAGTTTGACTCTTAAATCAGCTCGGTTACTCAGTCTTCCCACAACCTGCTGTCTCCGTCGAAGCCAAAACGATGACAAAGGGAAGCTTGAATTCCTGTCAGCAAGGTCAAAGGAGCTGAGAAGTCAAGGACTAGAGTTGTTTACTCAAGAAAAAAATGGCAAAATGTGGGCTTTTTACACAGCGTCAGTATTTGTAAAACTTTGAAGATATTTGAAAAGTTTTTCAAAATGCACTTAAGGAAAAATACTTTAGAAACAAATTATTTTGTAAAACGAATATAAGTAATTCTGAATGGTGCTTCACTGTTTTGAGTGAAAATGTTTTCGTTTATTCAAAATGTAAAAAAGAAATTTAAACATTACCACAGTTGAGCATAATGTATTTTATTTCTTGTGCATAAGCACTTTTTTTAAAAAAGATACGTCCAGTGAATTAATCATTGATTGTACAAAATTCTATCATTTTATCTCCAGCCTCCTTCCTGTCACCAAGTTCATATTTTCCAATAATTAGTTCTTTTCCCCCCAACTTTTGCCTTCTGGTCACCAATTATTATGTTTGCACCAGGAAGCAGTCTTCAGAAAAGAGCAGGGAATTTGCTGTAAA
>NW_006399838.1:10897493-10899224 GCF_000299155.1 Elephantulus edwardii
AGGTCAATGGGGGCGATGTGTTGGAGTCAGTGAGATTGGCTCAGGACAGGGCAGGATTCAGAGCTATTGTACATAGGGTCGCTATAAGAACCAGGTGACTTGATGGCACATAACAACAACAACAACTACAAGAACAATAACATCTTTACTGTATGGTAGATCCATTTCAGACTACAAAATTATTATATTTTTGTTGTTGTTGTTCTTATGTACTGCTGACTTGGAATCAATCGATACCTGACTCTCCTGTGGGTTTCAGAGGGAGTAAAATCACATGGGATTGAATTCTTCTTTTTTTAAAGGATGAGATGAATTGACACAGTAACCGAGGTAATGGGGGTAGATGTGTCAGAGGCAGTGGTGAAAATCTTTGTCTTCTTGCTGTTGAGTTTGAATCCACATTGAAGACTACAGTCCTTGACCTTCTGCAGCAAATGCATCAAGTCCTCTTCAGTTTCAGCGAGCAAGGTTGTGTCATCTGCATAACTCAGGTTCTTGATGCGTGCTGATGTCACATTTCTCATCATAAAGTCCAGCTTCTCTAATCATCTGCTCCTCATACAGATTGAAAAGGTATGGAGACAGGACACATCCCTGATGAACTTCTCTCCCTCCCCGCCATGATTTTGAACATGCAGTGTTTCCTTGTTTTGTTCTGATGACCACCTCTAGGTGCAACTGTAATAAGTTTGTATATGCACTCTATACTTGCTTGCAGAAAGTGAAGAGAATTTTAAATACTTGCTGCAGAAGGTCAAACCTTACAGCCTCCAGTATGGATTATTTCTCAATATCAAGAAAGCAAAAATTCTCACCATCTGACCAATAAAGGATAATAGATGGAGAAAAGCTTGAGGTTGTCAATGATTTAAATTTACTTGCATCCACAATCAAAACCCCTGGTAATAGTCAAAGAAATCAAAAGACATGCTACTATGGTAAAATCTCCTATCCAGGATCTCTTTCTGTAATAGAACTTTAACTAAGAGCAAGGATGTCAGTTTAAAGTCTAAGGTGCACCTGATTTAAGCCTTGGCCTTTTCAGTGGCCCCCTATGCATCTGAATGTTGGACCTTTAATAAGGATGACAGAAGAAAAGTTGATACCTTTGAAGTATGGAGTTGGAGAAAGGTATTGAATATCTGATGAACTACAAAAAGTATTTGACGTGCAGGTTTCCTCTGCCCCCAGGAGCGAGGCAAGCCAGGCTTGGCCTAGGGTTTAAAGCAGGAGGTGGCCTTAAGCCCAAAGGGAGTAGGGGGAGAAGGTGGCCACGTTCTTCCTGGTTGGCTCCTTCCAGAGTCTCAGTGACTTCTCCTTGCCAGAGGAAGCACGGTGGTGCGAGCGCAGAAATTATGGCAAGCTTTTGGAGTCGAGTGCCTTTTTGGGCTTAATCTGCGGCCCGCGGCTGGGTTCAAATTATTTTCCTGTCAAACATTCTTCTAGGTGGTATAGCACTGGTTTGTGCGTTGCTCTACAGAGGTAACTCGTGGTTGCTGTGATGCTGAACACTGTGACAGTGATGTGCCAATCGTGGTAATGGGTACCCAAGGTGGACAGTGTCTGCTGGAGCTTCCCGACTAAAACAAGCCTGGAAGCAGGAGCGGCATCCACTTCTGAAATGGCTTGCCTCCGGAAACTCTATGTATGAACAGTGCTCAGGCCTTTTGTCAAAGGGTCACTATGAGTCATCTACGACTCAACGTCACCTAACAACAACAACAACAACAA
>NW_006399838.1:10901004-10902249 GCF_000299155.1 Elephantulus edwardii
TAATATTGCCTGAGTTCCTTGTTTTTCAAATGCAGCATTGTATTCCATTGTGTGAATTCCACAGCTTCTCTATCCATTCGTTTGTTGATAGGCAGTTGGGTTGTTTCCAAGTCTTTGTCAAGCCCACTTGTTACAGCCGCTGTGTTTTGGAGTTTGGAGGTCTTCCTCTCTCTGATCTTCCACCTTTTCCTGTAAGGCTGTCTTTTGCAAGGAACGGCCACTTCTGGTGGCATGACCAAAGTATGTGAGATGACGTTTAACCTTCATGACCTCTAAGGAGGAACCTACTTGCACTTCCTCCAACATAGATTTTTTTGCTTTTTGAAAATTAATGGGATATTCAACACTCTTCACCAACATCACAATTCAAAGGCACTGATTCTTCCTCTTTCATTCTTATTCTGTCTCCAACTTTAGATGAATAGGAAATAACTGGAAATACGATGGCTTGGATCAGGCTCACCATAATCTTTAAGGTGACATCCTTGCTCTTTAGCATTTTGAGAGGACCCATGCAGTACAATGTTTGATTTCTTGACTGTTGCCACTGTGGGTGTTGGTTGCGATGTCACCATAAGAGAAAGACTCAGAAACAACCTGTGTTATGCTGATGACACAACTTTGCTTCCTGAAAGAGAGGAGGATTTGAAATATTGGCTGCAGAATTACAGAAACCTTCAATATGGATTACATCTCAATATCAAGAAAACAGGCCTTACTATTGGAACCTTTAGTTAACATCATGATTGTTTGTTTTTTTGTTGTTGTTATGTGCCATCAAGTCGCTTGTGACTCATAGTGACCCTATGTACAAGAGCCCCAAATCCTGCTCTATCCGGTGTCAACCTCACTGTCTCCGACACACCTACTCTGGCCACCGCAATCACTAAATTGATCCATCTCATCAAGGGTCTTCCTCTCTTGCGCTGTCCCTCCACTCTCCCAAACATGATGTCCCTCCCTCTCCAAGGACTGGTCCTTCCTTGTAGCATGCACAAAATATGTCAGACAAACCTCAGAATCCTTGCTTTCAAGGAGCAGCCTGGCTTCACCCTCTCCAGGACAAACCTGTTTGTTCTCCTAGCAATCCAAGATATATTCAACACTCTTCTCCAGCACCACAGCTCAAAGGCATCAGTTCTCTTTTTATCATTCCTAGTCACTGTCCAGCTCTCTGATGGATAGCACACAATTGTGAAGACTATAGCCCGGAACAGGCACACCTTATCATTTCTTTTCACTCTG
>NW_006399838.1:10903299-10905317 GCF_000299155.1 Elephantulus edwardii
TTGGCTGTTATTGTTGTTAGGTGCCTTCGAATAGAATACACCACCCATAGCGACACTATGGACAACAGATTTGAACTCTGTCCTATCCTGTGTTAGTCTCACACTTCCTGACATGCTAGAGTCCACTGAGGCAGTCACTGTGTCAATCCACTTAATTTAAGGTCTGTATCTCCTTTGCCAACCCTCCACCTTTCAAAGCATCATGTCCCTGTCCAAGGAATAGCTTCCCCTAGCAAAGTTAATGGATAGCAAGCAGAGTTTAAGGCAATTGTAAGATATCACGAGAGAATGAGATGGGTAAGGAGTTCCCAGCGTGAGTGTGCAGGTTTTTTCAAAGTAACTCAAAAGTGACTATCCTGTACCTATCAAAATAAATACTTACATAAAGTAAATGCCACTTCCTATTTCTGTGGGTTTCTTTTCTCTGCTTACTAAATGCTCATCAAGGTATTTTTCTTCAACAACACAACGATGATTGTATACACGGACCTCACCAGATGGCTAACACAGGAATCAAATCTACTGGTTTTGGGGAAAATATAATGGAGTAGTCAATATTATAATTTAAGAAGCTTGAGTCAACTGGGGAACAGATCATCAATTGCTCAGATGCAAGTTCAAGTTAGTGGTATGAGAAAAATCAAAGCAAGTCCAAGAGAGCCAAAGGGTGACCTGGAGTCACTGCGCCTGACTTTAGAGATCATCTCAAGAATAGATTTGATGCTCTGACCACTGATGTCCTCAGAGCAGAAGACCCGTAAGGTGACATCAAGACATCACACATGAAGAAACAAGAAGTTACGAAAAAGACCCAGAAAGGAGGAAAAATCCAAAATGAATGTTAGAAAAGACTCTAACACTTGTTCTTAGACATAAAGTAGCTAAAGTGAATGGGAAAATTGATAAAGAGTTGAACAGAGACTTCAAATAATAGCTCAAGAGGGCCTCCACAAGAAAAAGATTGATAACCCAATTATAAAACGGGCAAAGGGCATTGAAAGAATATTCACAGAAGAAGACATTTGGATGGCCAAAAAAAATATGAAGAAATGTTCAAAATCACTTGCAATTAGAGAGATGCAAATCAAAACCACAATGAGATACCTCACCCCAGTAGCAGCAGCAAAGTTTAGCGGAGCAGCTAGCAATAAATATTAGAGAAGACTGGAGAGGTGAAAACTCTCATACACAGTTGGTGGGATTGTGAAATGGTACAACCACTCTGGAAGACAGGTTGGTATTTCCCAAAAAGTTGAATATAGAAACTTCATATGACCTAGCTATTCCACTACTAGATATACACTGCAAAGGGATTAGAACTAAGATACAACTTTTAGTGTGGATTATACCCAACATAAATTTTTTAAAAGTCCTTTCAACTAGGCAAATCTACATCAATATAAATGGCAAAGAAACGGAAGTTGTCAAGGTGTTCATTCTTACATAGAGAATCAATGTTCATGTAGGCAACCATTAAGAAACTGCTACAACCTTTTCATTTGTCTCATGTGCAAGTGAAAAGCAGACAATAAAACAGTGAGAGCGCAGGAGAATTGGGCCAACCCAACTGGGGTGTTAGTGAAGAATACTGAATATACCGCGGACTGCCGGAAGTACCAACAACTCTATGTGGGAGAAGAGCAGCCAGAAGACATCTGAGAAGAAAAAAAGCAGGACTTTGTCTCCCTTACCTTGGCCCACCTTCAAGAGAGGCCAGTTATTGGAGAAGGACAATAAGCTTAGTAAAACAGAAGTTTCAGCGAAAAGGAGAAGACTTTCAAAGAAATGAATAGACCAATGGCTGTAAGAATAGGCTGAAATATTTATATGAACTTTGTAATTAAACTTTTAAAAACAAAATGAAGAAGAAAGAGGGGAAGGGGATGAAGAGGAGGTGGAGGAGGAAGAAAGGGGAAGGGGAAGGAGAAGGGGAAGAGGAGGAGGGGAGGAGTGGGAGGAGGAGGAGGATGAGGAGAATAAGAAGAAGAAGGAGGAGGAGAAGGAAAGAAGATCTTCAA
>NW_006399838.1:10906598-10914191 GCF_000299155.1 Elephantulus edwardii
ATTGAGATACTTGGGAGTGAACCTAACTAGAGACACAAAAGACCTTTGTTAAAGAAAACTATTGTGAGAAGAAAAAAAACAGGGAGGAGGAGGAGGAGGAGGAGAAAGAGGAGGCTGAAATAAAGAACATTTGTGAGGATGGTGGAAAACCAGGCAAACTTCATTCTGCTATACACAAGGTCTCTGTGAGTCACAGCTGATTTTCCAGCAACTAACACCAACTTATTGAAGTACTTACCTCACAATACATCATTTATACTGTGTTGTTTTAGTTATTGGATATCGCTGAGTCAGAACCAAACGAGTGGGTTTTCAGAGGCCGCTAATCTCAGGGAGGAGATTGTTTACCCTTCTCCAGCAGAGCAGCTGGTGGATTCGAAACATGTGCCTTCGGAATTGCAGGACAGCTTCTTACCACCAAGTACCAGAGCGCCCTTGTTAATGCTTTCATATTTTAGCAGTGAAATGAATTAAAAAAACCCTGATCTTATTAATATAAAAATCTACATTTCTTATAATTTATTGACTTAAAACACTTACTGAATTTTAGTTTTAGTTACAAAGCAAAGCACAATTTTACCAAAAAAAGGATTACAGGGTGGTAGTGATGGTAGGCATCTCTGTTGTTGTTGTGTTACTTGCTGATGTTGAGTCTACTATGACTCATAGAAACCCTGTGCACAATGGCTTTTAACCCTGCTCTATCCTGAACCAATCTCGCTGCCTCTAACACACCTACCCTCACTTTCCCTGTTAGTGTGTCAGTCATCTCATTCAAGGTCTTCCTCTGCTGTTCTCTCTCTCCACTCTTCCAAGCATGATGTCCTTCTCCAAGGACTGGTCCCTCCTAGAAATATGCCCAAAATATGCCCAAAATATGTGAGACGGAGCTTCAAAATCCTTACCTCCAAGGAACAGCTTGGCTTCACCCTCGCCAGGACAGATCTGTCTTGACAATCCATAATATGTTCAGTACTCTTCTCCAGCACCACAACTCAAAGGCATCGATTCTTCTGTCATCTTTTGTCAAGCTCTCTGACGCATAACAAGTAATTGTGAAGATCATGGCCTGGATCAGGCGCACCTTAGTCTCCAGCCTGGCATTATAACTGTTAGCACTCTGGAGAGGTCCCTGACAGCAGCTTTTTCTAATGCAATTAATCTTTTTATTTCCTGACAGCTGGTGCCAAGAGTGTTGATGTGGAAACAAGCAAGCTGTTAACAATCTCAATCTCTTCTCCATCTATCATGATGCTTCCAATTGACCTAGTGATTAGATTCATTCCTAGGTGCTACTGAATACTGTGCCATAGCTGTGTCAAATGCCATAATGGTTACCCAACATGGACAGTATTTGGAGGAGATTCCAGATTAATTTCGGTTGGAAAGCAGGAGTGACATCTACTTCCTAAACCAGATGCCTCTGGAAACTCTAGAAACTATATGAACATACCGAAAAGATGTTAATTTTAGAACAGAGTTCAGGTCTTTTGTTCATAGAGTCGCTATGAATCATATTTGACTTGACAACCTAACCACTGCTAAATGACACAAGTGTTATTATATTTTGGAGGAAAATTTTTGTACTTTAACATTCTTTTACCTTGTACATCACTCTTTGTCAATTTGCTAAACTGCAGTAATCTTGGTTTGCTGTGAAACTGAACCTTGTGCCATTTGGGTATCAAGTACTACAGTGGTTTCCCAATGTGAACAGTGTTTGGTGGAGCTCCCAATTGTAAATCAGGTTTGGAAGCAGGAGAGGTATCCACTTCCAAAACCACATGCCTCGGGAACCTCTATGAACTTGAAGAAACAACAATAGTTATGGAAAGACATTAGGTCTTTTGTTCATAGAGTTGCAACCAGTCAACCTTGACTCCACGGCAATCAATAACAACAATCACACCCCTTATCCACTCTCTCGGGTCAATCATCCCCTCTGGGGTACTCTGTCATGTGACTGTATTTTCCGATGTCATTCATCACTGTTATATAGATTACCTCAGGTCTAGCATTAACCCATACGTACTCCTCCATTCTTCAGCAGAGAAATAAAGATGTTGCTCCTAAATTTGTCGTCACTCTTACAGTTCATTTTAGTAATGGTTCCACAGGAAGGTGCCTTTAACCATCTACTAACTTATGTATTCCCTCTATGCCTGGCTACAATAGGTTCTTGATCTTACCCACCTGCCTTCCAAATTACTTTTTTGTGACCACACGTTGAAGAGGTCTATCTGGTTGATCCCACATAGTTTTGTCTTTTCCTATAAAGCCTGAGATTAAAGGGTGTGATTGTTTGGGTAGAACTTTGTTCAGTTTTTGTTGCAGCCGCCTCAATTCTTATGTCTTTCCCCCTTTGCATATGCTGCCACTTCTAATAACAAAAACTAAGGAATTGTTAAGTTTTGCCCTTTCCTTATCATCCTGTATTTCTGCCTGGATCCAAATGACCAGCTTTTCAGGAGTTCAGACAATTCAGTTTCTATCCCTTAAGTAAATTTTGCCTTCTGTGAGTTCAACATCATAGCTACATTAGACCATGGACATTCCTTGGTTTTGTTTTTTTTTTTTAAATTTTCTACTAGTTTATTTACAAAATTTGAATACACTGTTTTCAAGAACAAATTTTTTCAATTTCCCTCATTCCCCCCACCCAACAAATTGTACAACCCCATGATCAATCCCTATCCCCCTACAAATCCCCATCCCTCTGCTTCCAGCCTCTCCCACCCGTCCTAGATCCTTATACTCATTCTACAATAACGCTTTTATGCAATATTTATCCTCATGGGACTGAGTTAGTTCACTTAGCATAGTGCTCTCCAGTCCCTCCCCAGTTAAGTAATAATTTACAAAATCATTGCTCCTGCGTGCTGCATGGTTTTACATTGCGTGAATGCACCATAATTTCTCAATCCGTTCATTTGTGGTTGCACAGTTGAGCTGTTTCCATGTTCTTGTGATGGTGAATAATGCTGCTATGAACATTGGTGTACAAGTATTTTAAATGCGAAAAAGAGGTGCAAACTATTAACCATGCAAAACCAATAACAACAGCATTACATTTTCGCCGTATTAGAAATGTTCTTGCTGAAAGAATCTCAACGGGCTCACCATGAGGCCATATTTATCACCTCTGTTGTCGGGTTTTAGTTCGTTTTTGTATAGATGCTGGTTTTTTGTTTGTTTTTTTAACAGAAAGAGGCTCTGAGGATGTAGAAGTAGCAAAAGTCATGGATCAGTAGGATCATTATAGTTTCTGTTATTTGAGTTACGTATTCTTAATATCATTTTTAAATGTGGCCCAGACGACCCTGCTTATGGGTC
The DNA here is from genome assembly GCF_000299155.1 of Elephantulus edwardii. Classification (NCBI taxonomy): domain Eukaryota; kingdom Metazoa; phylum Chordata; class Mammalia; order Macroscelidea; family Macroscelididae; genus Elephantulus; species Elephantulus edwardii. The sequence goes on from NW_006399838.1 coordinate 10,909,932, forward strand.
AATGCCACCTACTTACCTACGAGCTCTGTGATACGGCGGGAGGTTGAACAGCACCTACAACAACTGATAATTCCTTTACCCGTCATGGATACCTCTCTCCAAGGACTGATTCCTCCTGAAAATATCCCCAAAGCAAAGAGAGGAGGCATCATGAAAGGGCATGTTCCAAGTCGGCCAGGAGGCAGTCATCTCTAGCAGACTGTTTGTGAGAAGTCTCAGGTGAACGTAGTCTCATATGCTTAACCAGCTGAACGCATTCGTAATTCTAACACAAGCAGCACCATCTGTGGCTCAGTTTCCCGATTCCTCTATGGCATTTGGCTTCAGATCCACTAGAAGGTCTCCCTGAGACTCACACCCGTCAGGGTGATGGCTCTTGTGACTGTAGGTATGCTGGCTGGTTTTGGGGAAACCGGTAAGCGATGGGCCAGGATCCTGTAGACTCTTGCTTGCTGCACAGCTGGATGGTGACTGTGGTGATGCTGACTGGTGATGTCGAGACTGATGAGCCCCTGGAAGCTGTGTCCTAGGTGAGTGAGCTCTTCCAAGGGGAAAGAAAGTGCCTGGAGGAGCCGAGGTCCCAGGGCTGTCATTGCTGATGTCAGATGGATCCTGGATGAGAGTAAGGAATAGCAGAAGAATGTCTACTTGTGCTTTATTGACTAGGCAAGGGCATTTGACTGCTGTGGCTGACGCAGAGAAGGATGGGAATCCCAGAGCACTTGATTGTGCTCATGAGGAACCTGGAGTGTGAACAGAGCAGGGGAGCTCTGTTGTGTGAACAGAGCAGGGGAGCACTACATGGTTTGGAATTGGGAAGGGAGCGCGTCAGGGTTGTATTCTCTCTCCATGTTCAATCTATATGCTGAGCAAATTATCCGAGAAGCTGGACTCTGTGAAGAGGAGTGTGACATCAGTATTTGAGGGAGACTCACCAATAACCTGCGTTATGCAGATGACACAACCTTATGTGCTGAAAGTGAGGCAGACTTGAAGCCCTTGTTGCAGAAGATCACAGAATGTAGCCTTCAGTATGGATTGCGTCTCAATATCAAGATAATGAAGATTCTTACAGCTAGAACAATAGGCAGTGTCATGATGGATGGAGAGGAGATTGAAACTGTCAGCAGCGTCATCTTTTTGGATCAACAATTAACATCCTTGGTACCAGCAGTCAGGAAATAAAGGGGCACGTTGCACTGGGAAAGTCTGCAGTTACGGACCTTTCCAAATTATTGAGGAGTAGTGATGTCAGGACTAAGATGATGAAGGACTAAGGTGTGTCTGAGTTAGGCCATAGTCTTCCTGATTACTTGCTGTGCATCTGAGACCTGGACAATGAATAAGGATGACAGAAAATGAATTGACTCTTTAAAGCTACGGTGTTGGAGAAGAGCACTGAACATCCATTGGACAGCCAAGAAAGTGAACAGACATATCTTGGAAAAGGTGTAGCCAGAGTGCTCTTTGGAGGCAAGAACTATGAAGCTTTATCTTATACTTTGGATGTATTGCTAGGAGGTGCTATTCCTTGGAGAAAGACATTATGTTGGGAAGGGTGGAGGGTTAGAGAGGGAGAGGAAGAGGAAGACTCTCAACCAGGTGGATTGACATGGTGACTGCTGCAGTGGGCTGTTGTGTGTCAGGAGTGTGAGGATGGCGGGGATAGAATAGGGTTCAGATCTTTTTTTTTTTTATGCGTGTACCGTCAAATTGGATCTGACCGGTACAGGGGGCGACTGTTCCTCCTTCTTCAGCAGAGCATCTGGTGGATTTGAACCGTGCACTTCTGGGATTGCAGTACAGTTTCCTGCCACTAGGCCACCAGAGCTCGCCAGGGTTCAGATCTTTTGTCCATAGGGTTGCTATGAGTCATGATCAACTCAACGGCACCTGACAACAATATCAGTAACTATCAGGGTAAGGCTTGTATCTCATCCTAATCCTCTCCCCTTAATACAATAATTACTTCAACACAAAATAAAGTTAATCATTGGCTAGAAAAGATACCTGATGATAAACTTTAGACATCCAGAATGTCATTATAGAGATCTAAGTGACCAATTCAAAGAATTGATTGTGTAGATGTACAAGAATTTATTCATTAAGACTATTATTCTGGAAACCTTTCAGTATAATTTTTTTTTCTGTCTGAAACAATGAGTAAACCTGTTTTCTATATGGAGCTTTGCACAATTTTAAAAAAATTTCTTAAGTTAAACTTTAAAGGATTTAGACTTTTTTGAAATTTGCTTTCAAAATTCACATATCCTTTTAAAAACTATTCAATTTATCTTTCAGAAAGCCTATAACACTTTGTTTTCAATGTTGAATGTGATCGTGAACCGACATAGTGAAGAGATTTGGGAACCACTAACATTTCTCTCCTTTCATTCTTCTTAACAAACGTCTTTGCAGAAGTTTAAGAAAGGGAGAAAAGAGAGAGAAGAATGCCCATAAAGCTCCTGTAATCCTTTACTCTATGCGTTACTCATCTCCTGCCTTCCATCAATTACCAGTTTATACATATCATATATCCTGGGGAAGTTCTTCAGCCTCTTCAGCAAAATTCAATTTCAATTTGCATTTCCCCATATCTTTTTGTGTGTGATTTGGACAGATGTGGGCTATTGAATATAATGGAAGAAAATTTCCCAGTATTTCCCTTAAGCGATTTCTTAGTTCCCTGCTTTAACAAGCAGAGAGGCAGACCAGAAATAATGGTTCAGCTATTTCTTAAAGATTTCGCAATTCTATATTTAATAAAGAAAATGTTAATTCCTGGAAGGTATAGTAGTAGCACTGTACTGAATGTGAGCTCCCACCAAGGATAGGATGGGAATGTATCTGTAAGACAAACCCATGGGATTCCCGGATGCCTGATCTGCTAGGCTGCTGAATTCCCAAACGGGATACGAGTATCACCGTGTGTCACAGAGGATTTTTGCAGAAAAAGAGCATCACGACAGTCAAGTTTAACTGTTCACTAGAATGGAAACCATGTTTTTGGTTTAAAGAGTGATGAAAGGAAACCTTGGAGGATAAAAATCTTTTTCAGGATTTGGATTATGAAATTGAAAGAATATTGTTGTGAAAAGAGCAAGGGCCACATGGGGATGCCCATATCTAACCTTTACCAACTTCACAAAGGGAAACTGTCCCTGTCAACAGCATGGACAACAAAAAACAATTACCATGAGGATAGATGCGTCTTCCACGCTTCTGTACTTCTTTTCTACTCATCTCAGTACCGATCTTCCTGCTTTACTGGGTCCAAAATCTAATGCAAAAGCATATTTGGGCAGTCAAAAGGCTACCAATTCAGGTTAGTAGGGTGCTCTGCTGGTCTACTGGCAAGAAGCTGTGCTGCAATCTAGAAGGCACACGGTTCAAGTCTACCAGCTGCTCCATGCGAGAAAGGTGGACAGTCTCTTCCTGTGTGATTAACTGTCCCTGAAAAATTAAAGGTGGGTCAGCTATGAGTCAGTTCTGACTCAATGGTACACAAAACAGCAACAACAGCCAAATTATCAGCACAGCTTAAGAAATGTGCTCATTGGCACCTCAGCCTTGAGCTTCCCTGCTTTAGGGCAGTGTTCCAAAGTTCTCATTTCTGCAAACATAGGCTCCTGCCCACCTCACTTCTCCTCGTTGTCCAACAAACTTGGGCAAATGGTCTTAGCTTAGCTCTGGTTCTATTCATGGGGGGTAGCAGTCCAAGGTAGCTGCATCTCCTACTGTTCTCTGGTCTAGCCATGGAGGATGCTGCTATCCACCTATATGGTGATGTCAAACAATGGCTGGGAAATTCACTTTGAGTAAGTCTTTACTGCCACAAATATTTACACCAAAAGCACCAAAAAAAGGCAAAATCATGTTCCACCTTTCATTTACTCACTGAATCATAGTGATTGATTTTCTGTGTTAGAACCATGACAGTCATGGATTTATCCAGAAATAAAATAAATGGATAAAATTATATGACCAGATTATACTTAAGTTTTAAATACTTGCTCGTAAATAGAAGTAAATATTGTCCAAGTGAAGTTAGCTAGAATATAAAATATGAAAAATGTGAAATTATTGCATCAATTTCAAATATCATTTGCAGAATAGAGGAGCAGATGGGAAGGATTAGATGTGGTAGATCTGCATGTCCCAGGAGACAGGGGGGAAAAGAGACAAAATACTTTGATAGCTAAAATAACTAGATAACTCTTCTGTGTTATAACAATTATAGCAGCAGAAATAGATTATAAT
>NW_006399838.1:10914651-10920932 GCF_000299155.1 Elephantulus edwardii
TTAGGAAAATGGTTAATTATAAAATATCAAACTTTCTGTATACTTTCATTACCATCACAATTTTAAAAAGAAAATAAAATGAAAAAAAAAGTTTGTACAGGGGTAACGCACTGTATTAAATATGTAAGGTCTTATCTACATGGGTTTGATTACAGAAACTAATAAAGTATTCTCTAAATAATGAAAAAAATGAAAAAAAGTGCAAGGAGCTCTGGAGGGAAAATAAAATTTTTAAAAAGGGTAAGGAGCTCTGGGGAAAAATTTCATTTTCAGTGTGAAATACATCTCAATGTCAAGAAAAAAAATTCCTCTCTATAGAACAAATAGGTTACCTCACAACAGGTGGAGGAAAGATTGAAGTCGTCATGAATTTTTCACTTTCTTGGAATCACAATCACCATCCATTGTAGCAATAGTCTAGAAATCAAAAGACTTTTTTTTCCAGTGGGAGGTTTGTTGTTGTTTTTATTGTGTGCCACAGAGTCAATACCAACCTAAAGCTGACCCACCAGTGAGTTTTTGTTTTTGTTAGACGTCATCAAGTCGAGTACGACTCGTAGTGATCTTATGAGCAAAAGGTCTGAACCCCGTTCGATCCTGTGCCATCCTCACACTTTCTTACGCACAAGAGCAGTAGTCACCGGATCAATCCGCCTGGTTGAGGGTCTTCCTCTCCTTTGCTGACCCTCCACTCTTCCCAGCATCGTGTCCTTCTCCAAGGAGCAGCCCCTCCTAGCGACATGTCCAAAGTATGTGAGGTGAAGCCTTATCGTCTCTGCCTCTAAAGAACACTCCAGCTGCACCCTCTCCAAGACACATCTGTTTGTTCTCTTGGCTGTCTATGGGATGTTCAGTGCTCTCCTCCAACACCACAGCTCAAAGGCGTCAATTCTTATTCTCTTATCCTCATACATTGTCCAGCATTCAGAAGCATAGCAAGTAATCAGAAAGACCATGGCCTGAATTAGGTGCACCTTAGCCCTCAAACTGATATCATTACTCCTCAATAATTTGGAGAAGTCCCTAGCTACAGGTTTCCCATTGCAATGCATCTCCTTATTTCCTGGCTGCTCGTGCCAAGCGTGTTATTTGTTGATCCAAGCAAGATGAAGCTGCTGACAGTTTCAATCGCCTCTTCATCCACCATGTCGCTGCCTAATGCTCCAATGGTAAGAATCTTTGTTTTCTTAATATGGAGACACAATCCATACTGAAGGCTGCATTCCTTGATCTTCTGCAACAAGTGCTGCATCAAGTCGTTCTAATTTTCAGCAAGTAAGGTTGTGTTATCTGTATATCGCAGGTTACTGAGGAGTGTCCCTCGAATCCTGATGCCACACTCCTCTTTATAGAGTTCAGCTTCTCGGATAATTTACTCAGCATACAGACTGAATAGGCATGAGAAGAGAATACAACTATGACATACTCCCTTCTAGAGACAGTACATCTCATGGGAGAAGATCGCCCATTCTCCCTCCCCCGCCCCCACCCCCGGGGAACTGCTGGTGTGTTTGAACCATGTGTCTCTGGGATTGCAGAATACCTTCTTAACACTAAGCTGCCAAAGCTTCCTGAACTTTCAAAGTCAGATAAAATGCAGTTGGTGAAATATTTAGATCTGCTAACCTATTTTTATTTTTTAACAATTTTTTAAATTTTATTTTATTATCTTTTGTGTATACTGTCAAATCGGATCTGACTGGTACAGGAGGAGATTGCCCCTCCTTCTCCAGCAGAGCATCTGGTGGATTTGAACAGCACACCTCTAGGATTGCAGTGCAGCTTCTTGTCACTAGGCCACCAGAGCTCCCTATGATAACCTATTTTTACAAATTATGACATAATTATTTTGTCCATAGTGTTATGAATTTAATAATATCATCCAAAGAGATGTATTGAAGGCAAAACCACTGGTGCTTATGAAAAGAAAAACAAACCAAAAAAACTTCACTTTAATATAGTTAACAAAAAGAGAACTAGAGGAAAAAGACAGAAAATAACAATAATAAATTATAACTAGAAGGTAAATAATATTAATTTAAACAAAATAAAAGGAAAGAAATCACATTCCTCTATCTTGGGATAAACAGAAAATTGGATTAAAAGTATAGATTTATGCTATTTATAAGAAACATATTTGAGTTTATTTGCAATCAAACACTTGATGATAATTGGTTTCTTGATTTGGAGGTTTCGGGTCCTGGTTGGTTGGAGCACTCCAGTTAACTGGGCTAATAATGTGAGAGCTTCTGTTTGATCTTCTATTAGTGTATGTAGTGTGTTCAGTCTTAACAGCAACCATCCAAAACACAACAATTGGTCTCTATTCACCTGGAAAAACAGAAAGAAGGAAAGTCAAGAAGGAGGAAATGGACTAGGTGGCTGTTTCCATGAACAAATGTCCCCTTTGTCATGAGATCAGAAGAACCAGTTGGTATCTATTTATCATTATTGGACATTTTAACAAAGGGCTCCATAGAAGAATCCTGATCAAAGAGGGAGAAATGCAGAAGAGAATTGAAAGTTCTCATGAACTCCAGAGTTTCTAGGTTCGTGGCAATAGATGAACTCTGAGATTATCTTTAACACATAAACCAGAACTACCCTCTAAAGTCTTCTTAAAACAATGATCATTTAGCTGAAGAAGTAAAAATTGTCTGCCTTGAGCATCATAATCTCTTAAAAAAACTATGAATGTAGGATTAATAGCAAGGAATTGGAAACAACCTAAGTGCCCATCAACAAACGAATGGATAGAGAAGCTGTGGTATATTCACACAATGGAATACTATGCAACATTGAAAAACAAGGAACTCATGAAATATTATTCAAAATGGGTGACCCTGGAGGACATTATGCTGAGTGAGGTATCTCAGTCACAAAGGGACAAATACTGCATGGTGCCACTGCTGTAAAATGGGACTGACACTGGGGTTGGGGGAAGACTGAGAAAGATGGGATAAGTAATGTATACTGCATTGAAATATATGATGGAGAAAACTGTTTTAAAAGGATATGTGAATTGGTATTATTGTCATCACTTGAGTCCAGAATGAAGGATGCATAGTGGAGTGGACCTGGGGGGAGGGATTGTATAATAATGAAAGAAGTTTTCTTTTACTTTTCAAAGAGAAGAACGAACTAGTGGGCAGGGAGAAAAGTGCAACAGTGAATGAATGGAAATCCAAAGTCTCTGTAAATTTTCATTGAAATTAATAAAAACAAAAAACCCAACAACAATCTGTGTATATAAGATTAAAGTGACAACAGCAACTGGAAAGATTAAACAGGAATTTTAGGAAAGAATCTAAACTGTTGTGCTTTTTGTACCATCCAGTGAGAACCAGACTCATAGCTGATCCTCTCCTGGATTACACAAGAGACTGCCTATCTTTCTTCAGTGGAGCAGCTGGTGGATTCAAACCAGCCTTTAGATTGGCAGCCCAACTCCTTAGCCAGTAAAGCTCACTTAACATATTCAATAGGAGACGATTCATTCCAAATCCTGCAGTACCAGCACGCCCTGAGCGCTTGTTAGAAAGAAAATCCTCCAGCCCTCCATTCCAGACTTCCAGAATTAGAACTGGGCATTTTAACACGACCATCAAGCGATTGATTTGCATCCTCAGAAATGAACAGCTTTGCACCACTCCCTCTGTCTCCCGAGGACAAGGTGTGACATTGTTCTAAAAAGAAATATCTGAGTGTTGTGGAGTTTGGCCATGTTCCTCTATTTTCTCTCAGGCTTATGCTCCTATGAAGATTGTTAAACCGTATCTGTATGCATGAGTGAGAACTGCGGTTAGAACACTAGACTGGGCTCATCTACAGCCGCAGCCTGGAATCTGCCTTTAACTCGTGCATTTTCTCAGAGTTCTCTGGGGGCACTGATGTTTGAAGAATATAATGTAAATGCCACTCTTTTGCACCGAGAAGGACTTATTCCTGATGACTTTATCCTCTCTAGCACCCTGGACCATTTAATTCTCATCTTACGAAATGTCAAGGCATCGTCTTGTAAATTCATTAGAAAATATCGCCTCATGCTTGCGAGAGCAGTAGCCTACAAGACAACGAGCTGCCAGATGTGTGATCGGTTCATCTCCCTTATTCCCAAAGAAAAGATACTTGGCAAACAAGCCAGAGTTTCCCCAAAATGCCAAAAGTAGCTGACCAGATAGAGTCGCCTTTATGCCATTCCTTGCATTTCTGTGTTTCATTGAGTCGCATTATTTCAAGCAATAATGGCATGACTTTAATAAAAACAATAAACACATTCATCATTATGCTGTCCACAATGGAATATAGATTGGTGCATATGATTCTCAAATACCTATTATAAATACATGTTGTGTGAGATCATTTTTTTTTTAAAGGATTGCAAAGATGTCTTTTTTTAAACGGTGTTGTTTGCAAATTCCTTGGAGCCGCACGGAGTTCTTCCTCCTGATGCAACTGAGCATGTGGGTAGGATGCTGTGTTTATCCAGCTGCAGTCTCGTCTCTGTAGGAAACAAATAAGGAAAACATAGCCTCGTTCAAAGGGTTTATGGTCTAGAGTAACCGCCACGAAATAGAGCAAATACAACATGGTCTTGTGGTTAGACTGCCAAAATGGAAGGTCAAAAAAGGCAAATGAAACAGATGTATATATGGCTTAAATATATTAAGACGTGGAATGTGGATGTTTCACATGTACTTACTTTATTTTTTTATTTTTTTAGGTTTTTTTCTTTTTCTACTAGTTTATTTACAAAATAATTAAAATACAAATTTGAACAAATTCTTTCCATTTCCCTCACACACCCCCACCCATCAAATTGTACAACCCAATGATTAATCGCCCCTTCCACCTGCACATCCACGTCCCTCTGCTTCCAGCCTCTCCCACCCCTCCTGGATCCTTATACTCATTCTACAATAACGGTTTTATACAATATTTATCCTTATGGGACTGAGTTAGTTCACTCAGCATAATTCTCTCCAGTCCCTCCCAAGATAGGTAATAATTTACAAAATTATTGTTCCTGCGTGCTGCATAGTATTCCATTGTGTGAAATGTACCATAATTTCTCATTCCATTCGTTTGTGGTTGGGCATGTATGTATATGCTTTAAAAAGTCAGGGTTTTTAGTGAATGTGAGTGTGTTTCTAAAAACTAAGGTGTCAGCCAGTCAATACTTAAAAAAAAAAATCCCCTTACAACATAGCTGCCAAGTCAGAAGTAACTTGTAACTGAACCTCCCATGGGTTTTCGACCTGGAAATTGCATGTGTTATGTGAGCTCAGTCTTTCTCCTATCAAGCCACTGTTGGATTCGAACCTACTGTCTTTGGGTTAACAACTCTACTCCCTCCCAAACACCAGCACTTCAGCCAACACTCGTATAGAAATAAATTTCCCCATTATTTCTAATTTCAAATCTTCTCTACACCTAGTTTACAGTTACCATGAGGATGTGCTATGGGTGACAAACACACTGGTGAGAGCTAAACCGGGGATCCCATCGTGGGACGGGTGGCTGGAGCAGAAACTGGCAAGCCTCTCTCAGGCACACATCGTGTCACAAAGAACGGGGAAAATTGGGGTCGCTATTTTAATAACTTCACTAGATTTTCTGATTACCAGTACAATACACACTCGTTGTAAAAAAACCACCACCAACAACAACAAAAAAACAAGCAGAAAAGAGAGAGGAAATTCAGAAAAGTAGTGCAGAAGCTTTTTTATTTCAACATTAATAAACAGAGACAATTGCCGTAAAAGTTACAGTTATGTTTTAGCAGAGGGTTTCTTTTTTGTCTGTGCAATAAACGAGCCCAAATAGAAACAAGTTTAATTGTTTTTTCTGACTTACTAAAAATAGAATTATATATCCTTTGATATTTTAAAATTATGCAACATCATTATGAATACATTTTACCTAGTAATACTTAAAGAATTATGTCTCTCTCTATTTATCTATATCTATCTATCTATCTATCTATCTATCTATCTATCTATCTATCTATCATTACAATTCCTCTCCAAGGAATAAATTCAAGCAGCATTGAAAGTGTCACCATAAAATAAGGCCCCAGAAATTGATAGGATATCAGTTGACATGTTTCCACTATAGATGTAGCCCTGGACGCACTTAGCAGTTTATGCAAAGAAATGTGGACAGCTGCCTGGCCGACTGACTAGAGGAGATCCATATTTGTTCCCATTCCCAAGAAAGGTAATCCAACAGAATGTGCAAATTATCCAACAGTATCATTAGAACAATGGTGTCTCTGTGGA
>NW_006399838.1:10921612-10922710 GCF_000299155.1 Elephantulus edwardii
CCACCTTACCAAGCAAGATGTCTCTCTCCACTGAATAGTCTGTCCTAGCAAACATGCCCAAAGTAGGTGACACGAAGTTTTATCATGTTTTCCGCCAAGGACCACTCTGGCTGCACCTTCTCCTAGACATACATATCTGTTTGAGCGTTCAAAAATGTCTAGAACAGGTAAAGACAGAGAACTGCCAGAAATTCAAGCTGGATTTAGAAGACGCAGTGTCACTAGGGATTATCATTGCTAATGTCAGATAGATCATGGCTGAAAGCAAAGAATGCCAGAAAAAAAAATGTCTATTTGTGCTTTGTTGACTATACAAAGGCATTGACTGTATGGATCATAACAAATTATGGCTAATATTGAGAAGAATAGGAATCCCAGAAGACTTAATTGTGCTCATATAAAATTTATACCTAGACCAAAAAGCTGTTGTGCAAACAGAGGGAAGGAATACTGGCTTAAAATTGAGAAAGATGTGAATCAAGGTCGTATCCTTTCTTCATACCTCTTCACCCTGTATGCTGGAGTGATTTGAGAATCTGGGCCTTATGAAGAAGAATGTGGCATCAGGATTGAAGGAAAACTCACATAACCTACCTTATGCTAATTGATACAACCTCCTTGCTGAAAAATGAAGAGGACTTCAAGTGCTTGCTGTAGAAGACCAAAGAATATAGCTTTCAATATAGCATATCAACGTCAACAGAACAGAAAATTCTTACCCCTGGATGGATAGACAACATCATGATAGATGGAGGAAATATTGAAACTGTCCATTACTTTATCTTACCTGTATCCACAATCAGCATCCGTGGTATCAGCTGTTAAGGAGATCGCGAGAAATTACACTGGGAAGAGAGCAGTCAGGGATCTCTCCAAATTGTCTTTGTTTTTGTTATGTACCGTCGAGTCGCCTGCAACCCATAGCGACCCTAGGTACAGCAGCTCTGAACCCTGTCCTGTCTTGAGTCGGTCTCACAAATTCTGACGCACCAAACCCCATTGCCCCAGTTACTGTATCAATCCATCTCATCCAAGGTCTTCCTCTCCACGCTATCTCTCCAGCCCTCCAAGTATGATGTCTTTCTCCAAGGACCTGTC
>NW_006399838.1:10923690-10925575 GCF_000299155.1 Elephantulus edwardii
TTGGGGAAGACTATTGACTCTCCCACAGACAAAAGAACAGATGTGTGTGTTTTGGAGAAGGTGCAGTCAGAGTGCTCCTTAAAGGTAAATTGACAAAACTTCATATTATATGCTTTGGTTATGTTACTAAGAGAAGAACAGCAAACTTGGAAAGGTGGGAAAGGGAGACCCTCAACCAGATGGCTTGGCACTGTGACTCTAGCCACGGGCTCAAGTATGTCAGAGATTGAAAGAATGGCACAGAACAGCACCAGGTTCATAGAGTAGCTCTGGATTGTACTTGACTTGACAGTACCTAACATTACAATTTCATATATGTTTTATAATTTTAATCGCAACAGATTAATATAATTAACTGCAATGTCTCATCTCTCTTTCTCTTTCTCTCTCTCTATATAGATATAGATGATACAGACAGATAAATAGGTATAGAGATAGAGAGAGAGAGAGAGAGATAGACAGACATAGACATAAATATATATAGATATATATTCCTTTCTTGTGGGTTTTTAAAAATGATTTTTTATCCCTTAATTGATAAAATGATATAGATATAGCTGGATATATATTTAAAAGTGCAATTGTTAGGCCAATTTTAAGAATTTATCATTCACATTGTTCTCTGAAAACATATTCATTTAAATCCTTAAGCGCTGTCTTTCATTTCCTCAGTGTTAGGGTCAGAGAGAATTAAGGGAACATACAGCAGAGGTTCTAAGGATGAAGCCAAAAAAATCAAAAGTATGGTCACAGCACTGGTAGCAGCTTTGGGCAAATCCCCTATCCCCACTCCATAGCCATGTGTTTGGAATTAAGTGCCCTAGGACCTCGGGTAAGTGTAGCAACTTCCAGGACCTTGGAGAACATCTGTGATCGCCATGGCTGTGAGAGTTGCCCTCATCACCAACTAGAAAATAAACCAAACCACTAACAGGAAAAGCAAAATTGTTCAGAGTAGGGAGAAGATCCCATAAATACTGGAACTTTGGCCCTAGATCAATGCTTTTTTCTGATTTGCAAGAGGAGATCCACTGTTTTATTCTTAGCGTACTGTGCTTGCCTGTTTTCATTTCTGTCTGTTTTCACTAATTAACCTGACACTGTGGAAAGAGTGGTTGGAAATGTTTAATATCAGCTGTGAAAAAAAGTAGGCCAGGTGCTGATTATGGGACAAACCATCAACTATTCATATGCAAGTTCAAACTGAAGCTAAAAGAAAATAAAATAAAAATTAAATCACAAGAACCAAAATTGGACTCTGAATCTATCCCACCTAAATCCAAAAACCATCTCAGGAACAGAGTTGAGGTCTTTAATACTCATGAGCGAAGACCAGATGACCTGTGGGAGGATATAGAGAATATTACCCATGAAGAACACAAAAAGTTATTGTGACGACAAAGGAGGAAGAAAAGACTGATATTAATTGCACTGGAGAACCAAGAAGCCAAAGCAAAGGAAAGGAATCAAGAAGTTACGGAGCTGAACAGAAGATTATAAAGGGCAGTGTGGGAAGACAAAGCAAAGTACTGAAATGTAAAGAGCTAGAGTTGGAAAATCAAATGAATCGAACTCACTCAGCAATTCTTAAGTTGAAGGAACTGATGAACAAATGCAATCATAAGTTGACATATTAAGGATGTTGTGGGCAGAATATTGAATGATCCAGAAAGCATCAAAAGAAGATGAAAAGATTACACAGAGTCACTGTACCAAAAAGAACTGACCGACACAGAAGTAGTTAATGAAACAACTTATGTTCAAGAGGCAATGGCAATGAAGGAGGAAGTTCGAGCTGCTCTGAAAAATTGGCAAAAAAACAAGGCCCCAGAAATTGATGGAATACCAACTGACATATTTCAACAAACAAATGCAGCCCTGGAAG
>NW_006399838.1:10926085-10927603 GCF_000299155.1 Elephantulus edwardii
CAGATCATTTGAGAAGCTGGGCTTTATGAAGAGGAATGTGGCCTTGGGATTAGAGGAAGACTCATCAACAACCTGTGTTATGCAGATGACACAACCTTGTTTGCTAAAACTAAGGAAGGCCTGAAGCATTAGCTAAAAAGGGTTAAACAATGTAGTTTGCAATATGGATTGAAGCTCAACATTAAGGAAACAAAGATTCTCACTATTGGGCCAATTGGCGGCAGCATCATGATAGACTAAGAAGAGATTAAGATTGTTAACAATTTTAGTTTGCTCGGTCCCAAAATCAGCACTCTTGGCACCAGCAGTAAGGAAATTAAAAGATGAATTGCATTAGGAAGGTGCTATCAGGGACCTCTTCAGAGTACAGAAGAGCAAGATGTCAATCAAGAGACTAAGGTGTGCCTGATTCGTAACTACTTGCTATGCCTCAGAGAGCTGAATGATGACCAAGGATGACAGAAGAAGAACTGATGCCTCTGAGTTGTGGTGCTGAAGAAGAATATTGAACATACCGTGGACTGCCAAGAGAACAGGGCTACCCTAGAGAGAGTGAAACCAAGCTGTTCTTTGGAGGCAACAATGTTGAGACTCCAGCTTACATACTTTGGGCATGTAGCCAGGAGGAATAAACCAGTCTTTGGAGAAGAATCTCATGTTTGGAAGGGTCGAGGGACAGCACAGGAGAGAAAGACCCCCAATGGGATAAATGGACACAGAAACTAGGGTGATTAGGGTAGGTGTGTCAGAGGCAGTGAGATTGTCTTAGGACAGAACAGGGTTTAGAATATTGTTAGAATCATCATGAGTCATAATTGACTCAGTAGCACATAACAATAACAACAACAGCAATTACTTTTGTGAGTGTATGTATGTCTGTAACATCATCCTGGGAGAACTTGCTAGTCCTCTCCAAGGCACCGGACCCCCAGTATCTCCGACATGACTACCAGAACCTAACACTCAATACTGAGTAATAATCAATCTTTTTAAATTCCTGCTTTCAAATGCTTAGGATTGAGTAGGGAAATTGGAGGAGAGGGATAGATAGCCACAATTCAACTGGCCTCTTTAAGTTTAAATTGCATTGTCTTGTATTGATTTCCAGTGCTATTATCTTGATGTATGGATTGAAAATGTGTTCTCCTCTTTAGCGCAGTTTGGTATTCTCCGTGCGGCCCCGCACTATTCAGTGTGAGGCTTGACAAATGTGTCCTTTCAAACAGAATGGAAAAGGTTTCTTAAGAGCTCTTTCAAGGACTTAGTCCTAGTAAGTAAATGGTAACTGAAATAATTACTTTCCTTTAAACAGTTTCAAATTTCTGTATCTACTTCAGTATGAACAACATTTTTCTTAATTTTATATTAATTTATATACAAAATTCATATACATTGTGTTTCCCATACATTGTGTTGTTTTGGTTTGGGGTTGGGTTTTTTTAATTTAAATAAAATTTTTATCCTTATTTACATACAAAGTTTCTAAGTATTGTTTTTCACACCGGATCTTTCTCATTG
>NW_006399838.1:10929790-10938164 GCF_000299155.1 Elephantulus edwardii
ATCCATTCTTTTTCTGTCATCTTTAGTCACTGTCCAGCTCTCTTATGCATAGCAAAAATTTTCAAAAACCATGGCCAGGATCAGAAGCATCTTACATTCTCGACTGACATCACTGCTCTTCAGTACTCTGGAAATATCCTCAATGCAATTTGTCTTTTGATTTCTTGATGACCAGTGCCAAGAGTATTGATTGTGGAATTAAGCAAGCTGAAATTATTAACCATCTCAATCTCTTCATCTATCATGGTCCATTGGTCCAATGGAGAGAATCTTTGTTTTCTTTATGCTGAACTTCAATCTATATTGAAGACTACAGTCCTTGACCTTCTGCAGCAGCTGCTTCAGGATTCTCCTCAGTTTCATCCAGCAAGGTTTTGTCATCTGCATAACACAGGTTGTTGATGAATCTTTCTTGACACCTGATGCTACATTCCTTCTCATGAAGTCTAGTCATCTGTATGATGTGTTCTTTCTATAGATTGAAAAGGTATGGAGACAAGATGCTACCCTGACACACTTCACTTCTTTGAACTTTGACTTTGAACCATGTAGTGTTTCCTTGCTCTGTTCTGATGACTGCTTCCTAGCCCAAGAACAGGTTTCACATGAGCACAATCAAGTGTTCTGCGATTCCCATTCTTCTCAAGGTTAGGCACAATTTGTTATAATCCACACAGTTGAATATCTTTGCATAGTCAATGAAACACAGAAGCTTTTCTGATAACTCTGTTTTCAGCCAAGATCTATTTGACATTGGCTGTGATGTCCCTAGCGCCATGAACTCTTTTAAACTGGATTTGTATTTCTGGTAGTGCTGTGTCGGTGTACGGTTCCAGTCTTTCGTAGATGATCGTTGGTAGGATTTTTGCTTGTGTGTGATATTAGTGATGTTGTTATTGTTGTTGTTGTTATGTGCCATCGAGTTATCTGTGACTCACAGCGACCCTGTGTACAATAGCTCTGAACCCTGCCCTATTCTGAGCCAGTCTCATTGACTACAACACACCCAATCCCGTTGCCCCAGTTACCATGCCAATCCATCTCATCCAGGATCTTCCACTCATGTTCTGTCCCTCCACCCTTCCAAGTGTGATGTTCTCCAAGGACTGGTCCCTCCTTGCCATGCACCCAAGAATATAAGACAGAAGTTCAATACTTTTATTTATACCTTTATTTCACCCTCTCCAAGACAGACCTGTTTTTTCTCCTGACAGTCCATGATTCAACACTAAATTATTCTATAATTTCCACACTCTGTTGACTCACCTTTTCCAGGAATGGGAATAAATATCTTCGAGTCAGTTGACCAGGTTATTGTCCTCCAGATTTCTAGGCACAATCTGACGAGCATGTCCAGGACTGCATCTGTTTGTTGAAATATGTCAATTAGTATGTCATCGGTTCCTGGGGCATTGTTTCTTTTACCAATTCCTTTACAACAGCTTCATCACCATCACCTCTTGATCATATGTTGTTTCATTAAATTCGTCCATGTAGGCAATTCTTTTTGATATAGAGACTGTGTACTCCTTCCACCTTCTTTTGATGCTTCCTGGATACTTCAGTATTCTACCTATAGGCATCTTTAAGTGTTGTCATTCAACGCTTGAATTTGTTCTTCAATCCATTCAGCTTAAGAAATGCTGAACGTGTTTGTACCTTTGAATTTTCTAACTCCAGCTCTTTGCACATTTCATTGTAACAGTTGCTTTGTCTTCCCAAGTTACCGTTGGAAATTTGTTCAGCTCCTTAACTCCTTGATTTCTTCTCTTTGCTTTGGCTTCTCAGCACTCTAGTACAACATTCAGACTCTCTTTCTTTCTTTTTTTTTTTATTGTATTCTATTATTTGTGTGTACCGTCAAATCAGATCTGACTGATACAGGAGGAGATTGTCCCTCTTTCCCCGGCAGAGCATCTGGTGGATTCGAACCGTGCGTCTCCAGACTCTCTTTCAACACCTACCTGGATCTTTTCTTCCTCTTCTGTCTTTGTAACGGATTTTTCCATAGGTAATACATTTTTTTTAAATTATATACAGATTTTCTTACAAAGTTCATATACATTGTTTTTCACACTGGACCTTTCCCCTTTCCTTTACCCACCCCTCCCTCCACTCAGCAAATTATGCGAAGCTGTAATTTGGGACCCCCCACCCCCACCCCGCTGCCTGCCTTCACCCATCTGCTCCCTTCTGCCTGCTTTGGATTTTCCTATACATTCTATAATAATGGTCTTATATAGTATTTGTCCTTATGGGACTGAGTTAATTTCCATGGATAATATTTTTTATATCTTCTTATAGCTTACCTGGTCTTTGCTCATTAGTGTTCAAGGCTTCAACCCTGTTCCTGAGATTTTTTTATTTTGTTTTGTTTTTAAATTCAGGTGGGATAGATTCAGGGTCAAATTTTGGTTCTTGGGAATTTAATTTTCTATAGCTTCAGTTTGAACTTACATATGAGTAGTTGATGGTCTGTTCTACAATCAGCATGTGACTTAGGTTTCATAGTTAATATTGAGCTTCTCCAATGATTCCTTCCACAGATGTAAATGACTCTGATTCCTATGCAGACCTTCAGATGAGGTCCATATGTATAGACATTATTTGTATTTCATTTATAGGGTCTTTACAATGAATAAATCATTGATTGTACAAAATTCTGGCATTTTGTCTCCATCCTCATTTCTTCATTAAGACCATGTTTTCTGACCACTGAGACTTCTTCCTTGCTTTCAGTGCTTGTGTCCCAGTCATTATTAAGACATCTAGGTTGCATTTTTGATCGATTTCTGATTGCAGATTTGGTAGAAATCACCTGTTTCCTTCTCTTTTGCTCTGGTTTTTGGTGCATATATTTGTATATGTATTATATATGTGTATGGATGTTATTCTGCCACTCACAGTATTACAGTTCAAGATGGATCTCGAAATGATCTTTCAGCTATGACTGTGACCCCATTTTTCCTCATCTCTGGCATGGTAGATCATATAATTGTCTGATTCAAAATATCCTCTACCAATCCATCTCAATTCCCCAGTGCCTATTATGTCGATATTTATGCATTCCGTTTCTTCCTTAACAATACACAATTTTCCTACATTCAAGCTTCTCACATTTTATGTTTCCATCACTAATATCTGCTTCCAGATGTTCCTTCTCCTTTGTGCTTCTCAACCCTGGGGGCTCATCCTCTGGTGCCATATCTGCTTGTCTAAGTAAGCTTTTTTTTTTTATTGTGCAGAGGGTTTTCAAAGGTCTGTTATTCCAAAAGCGGATGGCTAGTCCTCCCTTGTCGTTATTACATGCTATTGAGTCACTTGCAACTCATAGTGACCTGACCTTATGTACAATAGCCCTGATTTCAGTGTCTTCACACACCTACCCGCGTTACACTAGTCAAGTCATTTTATCCATGGTCTTTTTCTCTTGAACTGTCCCTCTCTACCTTTTGGATGCTCTGCTTTGGATAAATATTTGACAGACAAGCATTTTACTCAGAAAAGTAGATGAAAGACACTTTCCCATTTTAAAAGTAATCGATTTATTGGTCTCCCCACCCCCACTTTGGTGTGTGTGACTTGGTATTGTCCTCCTACTCTTGCTCCACTGACAGCCACTTCCACACCTCCTCTTCACACCCCACCTCCCTCAGCCAGCACTCCCCTCTCTCCTTCCCCCAGCCAATCCTTGATGTGATGGCTTAGGTCTCCAGTCACTTCTGCGATGCTGGTCTGGTGCCCTTGCTGCTACTCTGATCTCTTGAGCTGGCAATCTGATTATGCAAATGTGAGGTGTTCGTGCTCCCTGCCCCCATGGGATTGGATAACTTACTAACCAACAAAAATAAAGTTAATACTGAAGATATTTCACAACTCTGAGAGCACAAACATCTAGACTCAAAAAGAGTCTGAACATTTGCAAACATACAATAGATACTAATTTAGGACCCTAAGTTATTAAACTAAAAGAATGCAAGCACTTTAATGGTAATTCCCCCCTTACATGATACTCTTATTCTTTTTTTTAACAATGAAATTGTTGCCAATGTTAGCAACACCATTCTACTACTTTATTGGCTACCCCCTCATTTATTGAATATTTTCTAATGACCAACAGTAAAAGTGTTTAATATTATGACAAAAATATGTAAAAGTCACAGGGCAATCTTAATTTATCTCACTGATGAGATTACTTTACACGGTCTTTTTTGTAGTCCTAAGCTACTGTGCAAAGCAAAAATTGATTAAGAGAACATTTCCTGCCTTCAGAAAAGACATTTTGATGCAACTGAGTAGTTGAATATGAATCCATTTTATAAATAACCTTCAGATACATCTGCTGATATGTATTTCTTTTTATTCTTATTTTTTAAAATGAAAAATAAATGTGTTGATATTTTTAAAAAAAAGTTAATAGTACCTTTGGGTAAAATCATGAAAGTAAGATTTGTAGCTCTTAAAGGGAGTTCTGGTGGCCTACCTGTAAGAAGCTGCACTGCAATCCCCATAGCAAGTTCAAGTCCACAAGCTGCTCTGTGGAAGGATAGGCAGTCTCCTCTCATGGGATTAACTACCTGTGAGGACCTGCCAGAATCATCTATGGGTCGGTTCTGACTCAGTGGTACACAGTGATGACAACAAATGGAATTGCTTAGTTTTGCTCTCCTGCTAGGTTTCAATTGAGCAGACGTAGAGGTGACAAATAGGATCTCATAACCACCTAGTATAAATAATGAATTCAATACTGCAACATGCCCTTTGGATCCAAGATCTTTGCATGAACCAGAGATGGAGAACTAACACTGGGGAGGTAGTATGAGATGAAGAAATGCTAGGAGATAGAAGCAGAGAGATAGTAGAGAACTCGACCCATGGAGGGAGAAAGCTAGGACCCTGCTAGTGAAATGATTACGTTATTACACTTGCCTGTGAAATTAGGTATGCAGATCCGTGGAGTTAGAACTGAGGAGCTTTGGATTGAGGCTTATTGGCAGAGTAGAAGTGGCCCTAGCACATATTTGGACGTTCTAAAAGGGCTTTGAAACACTTACCACAGCAGAGAAGAGGTTGCACCTCAAAGACCTACTTTTTAGCATGGCTGGAATAGACCAGTCAGACTGAAGAGGTATATTCTGAGGATTCCCAACCTAAATTTTAACTAATTACATCCCTAATAAACTCTAGAATTTTGAGTACTGTCTGTGAGTTTTACATAGCCCTTGCAATAAACCACAGGACTCAGGAGAAAAGCCATGAGAACTGTGGGAGAAATGGTTAGTATTCAAACTCTCAGAAGCTGTAGAGGATGTGGGAATGGTATGTGTGCATATCTCACTTCAAAAGAATGCATTTTATGCTATTACTGATATAGTTAGGGATTCTTCCACCTCGGTGAAGTTTAGTGGAGGTCAGATGCTGCCTTTCCCAGGCTTACCACACAGCATTTAAAGTTGTGTTACAAAGTTCAAAGGCAAGTAAATTTAGACAACAGTTTTTAAAGCACTGACTGGAGCAGTCCAGTGAGTTATGAAAGTTTTCCTTCAGTGTTTTTCAACAAATGATTGTCCAAATAATTAGATGGCCTCCACCTATATTAGAAATTCTCTTAGATCTTGCTTGTTCCCGTATTACTCACTCTCTTTACCACCTTTCAATCCAACCTTTTAAAACACAAACGTATTTCAAGTAGGTGTTTAAGAATGGTATTAAGCCGTTTGAGTGTGAGAGACTTTGAGGGGAGGGAAGAAGGATCTGTTATTTGAGAAGAAAGATGGGCTTTCATAATACAGGATAATATGATTTACAAGGAAACAATAAGAACAATTAGCCTGAGAAATACATTTCAGAACAATTACGGAAACATAGAGGTTAACATATATAAATAGAAAGTGGAACTGTTCCAGCTTACCATATAATTTCTGTCACCTTCATCAAACATATAAGGATATGATTATGTTTTATCTTCCTTCTCGAGTTTTTTATAACTCTACCTTATAAAGTCTTTCAGGAACGGCTTGTCAGATTCGGTGTCATCTTTAATCTTATTATCTCCATTTTCAATGTGAAACTGACATGTCTTGAGGTTCTATGTGGATCGGAACAATTTCAGGCTGCTAACAAAAAAGTGGTTTGTATTCATCATCTACTCTGCAAGAGAAAAGTGATCATTCTTTTGTAAAATTTACAGTCTTGGAAATATAATGAAGGATCACTATGACTGGGAATTGACTTAATAGTAATGGGCTTGTTTTGGGGGGTTTGGTGGGATCTGTTGTGGGTTTTTTTTTGTCGTAGTAAAAAGCAAAAGTTTGAAAATTTTAAAAAGATCTTATAAATTAACTACCTTAAGCTTGACTTAAATGGAAAGACAAATATTATCAAACTGTGATGGAAAAAAAAGAAATTTCGTAATAAAAACCCTTTAGTTCGTGCCCTAATTCTATCACTTACTTTCTAGATTCTCTATTAAATAAGAATGTAATTATAAGCATTAAGTGCTTGAATTAGTTTCATATACTTGATTAAATTAAATGTTTTTTTGAAGTTTCAAGGATTTAATATTATTTATATCTATGATCTAAGAAGCAGTCAAAAAATCAAACGTGTCTCAAAATACAAATCTGCTGCACCTGACACATTTCAAGTGGTAGAGAGTAAAGATATCACTTTCAAGACTAAGGTGCGCCTGTCCATGCCATGACGGGTTTTTTTTTTCAATCATTGTTGAAAATTCTCTTTCCTCTCTCTCCCTCCCTTCCTGTCCTCCTCCCACAGTCCACTTTGTAAGGCAACCCTTGTTCCATTTTGCTGTCATGAATATAAAACCTAAGAATATATTCTTTTCAGACTGTTCTTCCCTTCATCTGTTCCAAAGCAGTGTTCATTATCCGTCTACTCTTTTCCTGTTAAATGTTTAACATATTTTGAGTACTTACTGAAAGATATATTCTAATGGAATTTAAGCTCCATTAAAGTGGAAATAGTTTTTTCTATTTTCCAGTCCAAAATAATATCTACAACATTAGGTTTTATAAGTGCTTCATAAATGATTGAGTTTCATAAATGAATGACTAGGAGAACATAAAACACAGTTGTCATTAAAATTGCACAGAGACATTTTCAAATTTTAATAGTCTAGAATTAACACTGTTGTTATGTGCCATCAAGTTGCCTGTGACCCATAGAAACACATATGTTCAATAGTTCTGAACTCTGTCCTATCTTGAGACAATTTCATTGTCTCTGACATATACCCTCATTACCCCAGTTACTGAGTCAATCTATCTCATGCAGTGTCTTTGGAAAAGAAGTTATATTGCGCGCGCGCGCGTGTGTGTGTGTGTGTGTGTGTGTATGAATTTTCCTGTATAGATCTATGAGATTGAGTTGGTTTATTATGTGGTTTAATTCTTTAGTGTCTTTGTTGAGTTTCTTTCTGGTAGTTCTATCTTTTCTTGAGAGTGATCTATTGCAGTCTCTTACTACTATTGTGGTGGTGTTTATTTCTTTTTTCAGTTTTCTTAGTGTTTGCTTTGTATCTTTTGCAGCTCTATCATTTGATCCACAGATACTTATTATGGTTATGGCCTTTTTTTCTATTGATCTTTTAAGCATTATAAAATGACCTTTCTTGTTTTTTGTGATGGTTTATAAGCCAAAAATCTACTGTATCAGAGATTACTATTACTACTCCTGCTTTTTTCTGTTACCATTTGTTCAGTATATTTTTTTCTACTCTTTTATTTTGAAACTTTCTTGGTCTTCCCTTTTCAGATGTGTCTCTTTTAGACAGAATATTGACGGGGGGTTTTGTTTGTTTTGTTTTTATCCAATCTGGTACTCCTTTTCTCTTCACCGGTACATTTAAACCATTCATATTCAGTGTCCTTATAGAGAGGCAAAGTTTTATTTACATAATTTTGTTGAAGGGTTTTTTTGTGTGTGTGTGAGTGTTGTTGCTGGTTATTTTGATCCATCCTGCTTTCTGTGACATCTCTGTAAAAATAACTTCCCTCAGCTTTTCATGCAATGTTTGTTGGTCTTGTTTTTACAAATTCCCTTCAGTTCTGCTTTTCTGAGATTATCTTGATCTCTTTGTCATATTTGATGGACAGTTTTGCGGGGTACAGTATTCTTGTTTGAAAGTTGTATTTTTTTTGAGTGTTTGATATATGTCTTTCCACTGTCTTCTTGCTTGCATGGTTTCTGATGGCACTTAATCTAATTTACTCTCCATTTTAGGTTACTCTTTATTTCTCCCTAGCTGTTTTCAGAATTCTCTCTTTGTCTTTGATTCTGGAAAATTTGACTATGATATGCCTTAATGTTTTTCTTTTGGAATCTATTCTATATGAAGTTCACTCAGCTGCAT
>NW_006399838.1:10939316-10943620 GCF_000299155.1 Elephantulus edwardii
ATTTAGTTCTTCCTTTCTGGTCCTGTGGCAAAATTAACTGGGACTCGGAGGCCAGCTCCTTCTGTTCCTTTTCCTCTGTTCCTGCAGCTAAGTTCTCTGATGTGAGTAGCTTACTGTTTTCTGGTTGCAGCCCTTTTTCCTGAAGTCTGTTGTCCTCCTTGGTCTGTGGTGTGGTGCAGACAAATTCTACAATTCTCTTCAGCATTCTGAAGGGTGGACTTGTCTCTGATCTTCTTCCCTAGGACTGTATTCCCGCTGGTGGCTGGAGCCTTCGTGTTAGAGTGCATGGCTGGCATGGCAGGATGGTGTCTCAGATGACAGCAATGCCTTGCTTGCTTTGACCCCGAATGTCAATGTCAGCTTCCCCCAAGAGGGTTCACAGCTCAAGTGCTGGCTGAAGGAGGTCCAGGGGTGCTGAAAGGATGTTCAGGAAGAAGGTGGCATAACCAGTAGAGATGACCTGTGAATTAGCATCTCTCTTGGCTAATCAACTGTTGCAGCTAGGAAGAGTCCAAGAAGGTTCAGGTTCAAGTGATAGCTGGCAAAATTTTTACTTCATATTACCAAATATATGTGCTTATTATTCAGCCACTCAACTATCAATAATAGTTCTACATTGAAAGTTATGTAATTGATCAACTACAGCTCATGTGGTGTCTCGTGGCTGAATAAATCATTCTATTTAAGGACTTGGATATCTGGAGTGTGCCACATAGCCCGTAGAATACAGACTAGGTCAGCTATCACCTTCAGAATATAAGAAGACATAAGCAGCTTTTACGTTGACATAGAATGAAGCAAACTGCCAGCTCAAAAAACTGAAATAATAAAACTGCTACCTTTCTTGATCTGTCTTGTTTTTTTGCGTTTTATATTTTCTTCCTCAGCCTGGAGAAAATTAATAAATTTAAGCACATAGGATGGGGCAGCTTTTGTTTAGTTGCCAAGATATTTAAAGTCAACTCAGCCATCAGCAATGTACTCTCTTAAAATGCTTTGTGGAAGGAAAGTTTGATTTGTGCTTTGAGATATAATATCTTTCTTGAATTTAAAAATCTTGTGATACAAAGTTCAAAGGCAAGTGAATTCGAGTTTCTTTTAGGAAACTCTTGTGTATTAACTTAAAGGACAAGGCTCTCATCGTTCAAATCCACCAATGACTCCACAAGAGAAAGACAGACATCTTTTGTGCAATGCATAGCCTTAGAAACCCTTTGGAAAGTCAGCTATAAGTTAGTTCCAACTTTACAGCAATGCTGAATGACACCTCCATCTATTTAAAGTAATAACCTATGGTAGGAAATATATATATATGTATATAATTTTTCTTGTCTGCTCTTAGGGACCTCTCTAAAGTACTAAAGAGCAATGGTGTCTCTCTGGAGATTAAAGTGCATTGGTACAGTCCATGGTCTTTGCAATCACTTGTTATGCATCAGAGAGTTGGACAATGACTAGGGAGGATAGAAGGAGAATTGATGCCTTTGAGCTTTGGTGTTGAAGAAGAGTATTGAGGATACCATGGACTGATAGGAAAACAGATTCATCTTGGAGAGGGTTAAACCAGGCTGTTCCTTGGAGGCAAGGATTCTGAGGCTTCCTCTGACATACTTTGGTCATGTCGCAAGGAGAGATTGGTCTTTGGAGAAGGATGTCATGCTTGGGAGGGTGGAGGGCAGGCACAGGAGGGGAAGACCCTCTAGGAGATGGATTGATTCGGTCACTGGGGCAATCGGGATGAGTGTGTCGGAGACAATGAGGTTGGCACAGGACAGAACAGAGTTTAGGGCTGTTGTGCATAGGGTCACTATGAGTCGCAAACGACTCAACAGCACATAAAAACAACAACAACAATTAATTTATTTACAAAATCCAAGTACATTATTTTCAAGAACAAATTCTTTCAATTTCCCTCACCTCCCCACCCATCCAATTGTACAACCCCCTGCACATTCTCATCCCTCTGCTTCCAACCTCTCCCACCCTTCTTGGATCCTTATACTCATTCTATAATAATGGTTTTATACTCATTCTATAATAATGGTTTTATACACTATTTGTCCTCGTGGGACTGAGTTAGTTCATTCAGCATAATGCTCTCCAGTCCCTCCCAAATTGGTAATAATTGACAAAATCATTGCTCCTGTGTGCTGCATAGTATTCCTTTGTGTGAATGTACCAGAAAGGAAATATATTCTTTTGAGAGTTAAAAGCAACTGAGTTTCTAAGTAATTGATTATGAAATAAGGTCATACAAACAGAGCTTTGTCTAACCTGGTGGTGTTAGGGAAGTGTTTATTAGATGACCTCCTAACTGCTATACAGTTAGCTATTAACACATGCAGCCTTGGATGCTCTCACTAGTCCATGCCAGGACATTTGGAGGATAGCTGTCTGGCCAATGGATTGGAAGAGGTCCATATTTGTTCCCATTCCTAAGAAAGATGATCCAACAGGATGTGGAAACTAAAGAACATTATCATTAATATCACATGCGAGCAAAGTACTGCTGAAGATCATTTAAAAACAGCGAGAACAGTACATAGATAGGGAACTGCCAGAATTTCAACCAGAATCTCAAAGAGGCTGTGGCAACAGGGTTATCGCTGCTCATGTCAGATGGATCCTGGTTGAAATGAAAGGAGACCTGAAGAATGGGTATTGATACTTTATGGACTATGCAAATGCACTTGACTGTATGGACCATGACAAGTTGTGGCTGACAATGAGAAGAATGAGAATCTTAGAGCCTTTGGTTGTGCTCATTCAGAACCTGTACCTGGATCAGGAGGCTGTGTGAACAGAGCAGGGGAAACTACATGGTTTAAAAAGAGAAGGGAGTGTGTCGGGTTGTATTCTCACTCATACCTATTCAGTCTATATGCTGAGCAAATTATCTGAGCAGCTGGACTCTATCAAGAGGAGTGTGACATCAGGATTTGAAAGAGACTCGTCAATAACCTAGCAATGAAATGACACAACCTTGTTTGCTGAAAGTGAGGAGGACCTGAAGCACTTATTGCATAAGATCAAGGACTGCAGCCTTCAATATTAACTGCATCTCAATGTCAAGAAAATAAAGATTCTTATCACTGGACCAATAGACAGCTTCATAATGGATGGAGAAGAGACTGAAACTGTCAACAACTTCATCTTACTTGGATCCACAATTAACACCCTTGGTACCAGCAGTCAGGAAATAAGGAGATGCGTTGCACTGGAAAAATCTGCAGTTAAGGACTTCTCCAAATTGTTGAGGAGTAATGATGTCAGTTTGAGGGTGAAGGTGCATCTGATTTAGGCCGTGGTCTTTCTGATTACTTACATTTGATACCTGGACAATGAATTAGGTTGGCAGAAAAAGAATTGACGCCTTTGACCTGTGGTGTTGGAGAGCTGAACATCCCATGAATGGCCAAGAGAAAAAAAAAACAGTTATGTACTGGGGGAGATGGAGCTGTCAGGAGGCAAAAATTATAAGGCTTTGCCTCACATACTTTGGGCATGTTGTGAGAAGGTGCTATTCCTTGGAGAAGGACATGATGCTGGGAAGGGTGGAGGGTCGACGAAGGAGAGGAAGACCCTTAACCAGGTGGATTGACACAGTGATTGCTGCAATGAACTCTGTATGTCAGAAAGTTTGAGGATGGCACAGGACAGAACAGGATTCAGATCTTTTGTTCATAGAGTTGCTATGAGTCATACTTGACCCAATGGCACCTAACAACAACAACAACAACAGCAACGCGGCTACACATAGCCTTCAATATTGGTGCTGTGAGTTGGCATGAATTCAGTTCCAGCTCATATTGGATGATCTCATGTACAATACAATAAAATACTGCCTTATCCTGAATCATCTTTATAATCATTTGCATGTTCAAGTTCATTGGTGTGTGACCAGTTCTGAATGCCTTACAATAGAAAGGGCTCATCTCCCAGTTCTATATTCTGTCCTTTAACCTGATAGAATAACCAGAAATATGTACTTTTACTGAATCTAATTCTTTCACACAACAGTATATTCTGATTACCACTTGTACACCAAGTTGTTTTCTAGCTATTAGTGATAAATCATATTTTCTCCTCCCCAGCGAAGCAATTACAGTTTAAAGACTAGGGCATGGTGTTATGTTTTGTTTTTTTGTCATGGCAAAGAGTAGGCTTGATTTGTACATATCCTCTGTTTTTCATATGTGTTTGTTCTATTATTATTATTATTATTATTTAAATGAAATTTAATAGTCTTTCTTCTCTTTTCCACCACACATCTGTTTTGCTCTGAAGCCTGTCCTAATACCTCT
>NW_006399838.1:10944475-10946598 GCF_000299155.1 Elephantulus edwardii
ATGTTGCTGAGTTATTAGCATTGACTTAGTGATTAAGCAGTGGTTTCTATCTTGGACTTAAATTGTAAACAATATTTTTCACTGTCAAAAAATTATTGCACTATTTTCAACATTTCGTAAAACTAAAGTCATCCAATGTAAGGGACTAGCTATATCACTCTCTGTATTAAAAGTTGAGCTTTACTGATCTGCTTTACTGGTATGACTGAAATAGTAATTATATAATTGATTGGCAGTCCCATTCACAAGTTATTAAGGGGATTGAATAAGACTGGACAGTGTTTCATTATGCTGTGCACTGAGTTGCCATCAGTTAGAGACTGACTCAATAGTTAACTGGAAGCTAGCAGTAATTGATAAGAGACAACTTTGGCCTTTGACAGACAGAATTTACCGACCATCAGAATCATCTCAGCCATCCATATCGAGGTTCCATTAATGAGATCAAGACCCAGCCAGTGATGATCTAGCAAAGTAAGAGAGGAAAAGTGGAAGCAGGGATGGTGTATCCAGATGGGACAGCGGTGTGAGAGTAAAGGAATAATCAGTAACCGGCATAAGAAAATGTTAAAATTTTTTTATTATGATTATTAATTTTAATGAACATTTACAGAGATTTTCACTGTTGTACTTTTCTCCCTGCCCACCCCGCACCTCCAGTTTGTTCTTCTCTTTGAAAAGTAAAAAAAAAAAATCTTTCATTGTTATACAATCCCTTCCCCCAAGTCCACTCCACTATGCAGCCTTCGTTCTGGACTCCTGTCATGACAATAATACCTGATCATAGATCTCTTTTATACAGTTCTTTCTCTTATCTGTTTCAATGCAGTATACATAATTTATCCCATCTTTCTCAGTCTCCCCCAAACCGCAATGCCAGTCTCGTTTTACAACAGTGGCACCATGCAGTATTTGTCTTTTTGTGACTGAGATATTTCATTCAGCATAATGTCCTCCAGAGTCACCCATTTTGAATATTGCATGAGTTCCTTGTTTTTCAGTGCAGTGTAGTATACCATTGTGTGAATATACCACAGCTTCTCTATCCATTTGTTTCTTGATGGGCATTTAGTTTGTTTCCAACTCTCTGTTATTGTGAACAAAGCCGTGATAAACATGGGTATGTAATAAGAAAAATCTTGTAAGTACTGTTAAAATGATGGCTAAATCAGGAGCTAAGAAGAAGATGGTTTGCTTTTTGCTCTCTCGGCATCACCATGGTGGTTGGCAAGAACAAGCGACTCATGAAAGGTGGCAAAAAAGGAGCCAAGATGAAAGTGGTTGATCTGTTTTCTAAGATAGATTGGTGTGATGTAAAGGCATCAGCAATGTTCAATATAAGAAAACCGGGAAGACACTAGTCACAAGGACTCAAGGAACCAAAATTGCATCCGATGGACTCAAGGGTCGTGTTTTTGAAATGAGCCTTGCTGATTTGCAAAATGATGAGGCTGCGTTTAGGAACTTCAAGCTGATTACTGAGGATATTCAAGGCAAAAACTGCCTCACCATCTTCCCCGGCATGCATCTTAATCGTGACAAATTGTGCTCCATGGTCAAAAAATGGCAGACCATGATTGAAGCTCCTGTGGATGTCAAGACTACCAATGGTTATTGGCTTCATCTGTTTTGTGTTGGTTTTACAAAAATACCCAACAATCAGATTCGGAAGACCTGTTATGCTCAGCACCAACTGGTCCACCAAATCCGGAAGAAAATGATGGATATTATGATCCGAGACGTGCAGACAAATGACTTGAAAGAGGTGGTCAATACATTGATTCCAGACAGCATTGGGAAAGACATAGAAAAGGCTTGGCAGTCTATTTATTCTCTCCATGATGTCTTTGTTAGAAAAGTAAAAATTCTCAAGAAACCCAGGTTTGAACTGGGCAAATTCCTGGAGCTTCCTGGTGAAGGTGGTAGTTCTGGAAAAGCTACTGGAGATGAGACAGGTGCTAAGGTTGAACGAGCGGATGGCTG
This sequence comes from Elephantulus edwardii, assembly GCF_000299155.1. Taxonomy (NCBI): domain Eukaryota; kingdom Metazoa; phylum Chordata; class Mammalia; order Macroscelidea; family Macroscelididae; genus Elephantulus; species Elephantulus edwardii. Next base: position 10,946,459 of record NW_006399838.1, read on the forward strand.
TGAACCACCAGTTCAAGAATCTGTTTAAAATTCAGACTTTTAATGATGACCAATAAAAATTACTATGTTGTTGTTGTTTTTATGTGGCGTCGAGTCGCTTGCGACTCATAGCGACCCTATGTACAACAGCCCTAAACTCC
>NW_006399838.1:10946786-10962467 GCF_000299155.1 Elephantulus edwardii
AATCTGTTTGTTTTCCTAGCAGTCCATGGTATTCTCAATATTCTTCTGCAGCACCACAGCTCAAAGGCATCAATTCTCCTTCTATCCTCCTTGGTCATTGTCCAACTCTCTGATGCATAACAAGTGATTGCTAAGACCATGGCCTATACGTAAAAAAAAAAATGATGGTTTATGACATACACCCCAACATTCCACATGCACTCCAATACCTCTGCTCTATGCGTGCTGCATAGCTCTCAAATGCGACTTTGGAAAAAAAGATGGAATGGATTCTGTAATGAATGAGATTTATTATTGCCACCTGGCATTATGAGCTTGAAAGATAATTCAGTTTGACTTCTAGAGGGAAAATGACACTTCTTGCATAGTTGAGTGTTGGTGTCACTGTGAAATACCACACTCTGTTCCCATGTATATATGTGTGTATTTCTGAGGGAGACGTTTCTGGAAGTAAAATTGCTTGGATAAAGTGCATCTATCTTTCACATTTTGATAAGTACTATCAGATTGACCTCTGAAAATGTACCTTTAAAAACTTCTTCTACTAGTAGCAAATAATAATGCCCTTTGCCTGTTGCCTTTGCAATACTTACCATTAGTTCCTGAAGATTCATTAACTTAAAAGATCACTTTGAATTTATTTTAACAGAAAGATCTCCACCGGGTTATTACCAGAAAGGCTTTGCCTATGCTAATTGTGAATACCTCAATTCCATTTAAATCCGATGTCATTAATTCATTTTAATCATTTATTTGCTCTGAGGGAATCTGGAACAAAAGGTAAAGGACAAGAAGATTTCTGGTCACTGGGTGGTTATTTTTTTGTATTGAATACTTTACAAATAGTCTTCCGTATCCTGGTAACATTAGACCAGGACTTCTCAGAGTGCTGTCCCCAGGCAAACATTATTAGCACTGGGGGTCCAGCGGTAAGAAACTGTATTATCATTTCAAAGGATGGGCAACCTTCTGTCTTGCGCTTTACTGTCTCTGAAAGTCCGTTGGAGGAACAGCTATTATTTGGTCCCAATTCAACTGCATTCAACAGTAACAACAATGGAACCATTTTAGAAACATACTGTCTCCTATTTCATCCAAGACGCACTAAGGCACACGTTCTGGAGATAGGGTCCAGTCTTCGTTTCACAAGCCCTCTGAGTGATTCTAATGTACTGTAAGGTTTAAGAAAGAGCCCTTGTGACACAACAGGCACTTGACTGCAACCTGAATGTTGATTTAACTAGGAATCCGCTTTGAACGCCATCTACAGGAGCTGCCTTCAGCAGGAGCTTGGTGGCCAAGATTGGTGAGCATTAGGGTGGAAAGTTGAATCGTTAAGGGGAGTGAGGGGAAGGGATACAGCATCATAGTTAAACAGCTTTTTGGTCAGCAGCATGAGGCTAGAATCCATTCTGAAAGCCACCTACAGGAGCTGGCTTCTACAAGAGATTTGTGGCTTCTAAGTGGTATAGCATTGGTCTGTGCATTGCTGTACAGAGGTAACTACCTCGTGGTCGCTGTGATGCTAAACACTGTGACTGATGCCAAGTGTGATAGTAGTCACCCATGGTGGACAGTGTTTCGTGCAGCTTCCCGATTAAAACAAGCTTGGAAGCAGGAGTGGCATCCGCTTCCAAAATAGCTTGTCTCTGGAAACTCTATGAACAGTGCTCAGGCCTTTCGTTCATAGGGTCACTGTGAATCTTCTATGACTTGATGGCACATAACAACAACAACAGTAGCACAGGATAAAGATCTAGAGATCTTCTCTTGTACAGATTACAAGCCGAGGACCTCTCTGGAGCAATTCTAGGATCTTTATGAGTTGAAATTGGCTCAAGAGCAGTGTTCAAAAATGCACTGAGTTATACCCATTTTTTAAATGAGGAATGGAACCTAAAAGGAGTGGTTTGCTTAAGGTCTTAAGCTTGGACTAATTTCAAAGCCAACACGATGTTTCCTCCCTGTGTAGGGCTAAATTTAATAAGGACTTGCATTGGGAAAGTCTGCTGTTGAAGACCTCTCCAAAATACTAAGAACAACGATGTCAGTCTGAAGACTAAGGTGCATCTGATCCAGCGTATAGTCTTTGAAATTACTTGTTATGAGTCAGAAAGCTGGACAATGACTAGAGATGATAGAAGGAGAATTAATGCCTTTGAGCTGAGGTGCTGGAGAAGAGTCCTTAATATAACATGGACTGCAAAGACAACAAACAGGTTCGTCCAAGAGAGGGTGAGACCAGGCTGCTTCTTGGAGACAAGGATTCTGAAGCTTCTTCTGACCTACTTTGGACATGTGGCAAGGAGCAATCAGTCCTTGGAGAGAGACGTCATTCTTGGGAGGGTGGAGGGACAGCACAAGAGAGAAAGACCCTTAATGAGATGGATTGATTTAGTGACTGGGGTAATGGGGGTGGGTGTTTTGGAGACGATAAGATTGGCACAGGATAGAGCAGGGTTTAGGGCTGTTTTAAAGTTGCTAGGAGTCACAAGCGACTTGTGGCACATAACAACAACAACAACTATGTTCTGTATAATGACATTTGGCTGTATGCATCACAAATTGTGGCTAATATTAAGAACAGGGATCCCAGAATATTTGATTGTGCTCATGCAAAACTTGTACCTAGACAGGATGTTTAGACAGGGTAAGGGAATACTGTGTGGTTCAATATCAAGAAAGGAATCCTTCAGGGATCTATCCTTTCTCCATACTTTTCAATCTATATGATGAAGAGCTTATTTGAAAGGCTGGACTTTATGAAGAAGAACATTACATCAGGATTTGGTGAAGACTTAACAACTTGCTTTATCCGATCACACAGCCTTGCTTACCAAACCTGAGAAGAACATAAAGCATTTGCTTCAGAATGTCACAGACTGCAGTCTTCAACACGGATTGCATCTCAACGTCAAGAAAACAAAGATCTTCACCACCAGGTCAGTAGGCAGCATCATGATTCATCGTGCTCCAATCCACAATCAGCACTTTTGGCATCATAGTCAGGAAATCAAAAGACGACTTATATGGGGAAAATCCGCTGTCAAAGACCTCTCTGGAGTTCCAAAGAGCAACAGTGTCAGTCTAGAGACTAAGGTGTGCCTGATCTAGGCCATGGTCTTCTCAGTTGTTTGCTATGCATATGAAAATGGGACAATGAATAAGGATGGCAGAAGAAGAATCAGTGCCTTTGAGTGTGGTACTAAAGAAGAATATTGAACATAACATGGACTGACAAAGTTACAAATGCATCTGTCCTGGAGAGGGCGAAACCAGATTGCTCCTTCATGTTGCTAGCAACACTTTGACCTGATTCCAGTCCTATCCTGGTTGCTCCTGAATGCAAGGATTTTTGAAGTGCTCTCCGGCATACATGGGGCATATTACCACGAGAGATCAGTACTTGAAGAAGAGCGGCATGTTTGGAAGGGCAGAGAGTCAGTGGAGAAGAGGAAAACCCTGGATGAGATGGACTAATACATTGTCACACTGGGGTCTGGTGTGTCAGAGATGACAAGGCTGGCTCTGAGTAGGGCAAGGTTAACTCATAGAGTCACTGAGTTGTGGTTGACTAGATAGCAAATAACAACAACAACATATTCAATATGTGCCATAGAGAAAAGGCAATATGGAAAACACTGGGAAAACAAAAAATCCAGCAGAAAGTCCACTAGGGGTGAAGGTTACTGAGATACTGAAAAGAAATCCTAGGGTCCCAAAACTGTGGGAGGGAAATCGATTATGCTAATATATCTCTCAGATTGGAGATTAGACTTGAGTTTATGGCTCTTTTTATTCTCACAAATGTCCCTGAAATATGGAGATACCCAGTATGCAAGGCACGCGACCACTATTTATGGGTTAGAATTACTGCAGTGCAGATAAGGTAGCAAAAGACTGGGGCAAAGTTGGAGGAAGATAAATTTATCTTGTGCTAAAATTAGGGCATCTTTGTCAGAGACGATTATTAGTCACTGAAATGTTTTGTCTTTTTCTTTTCAGTGAGGAGAAAATACTGCTGCTTTTGTAGCGAATAGTGGGGTCACAGAAATATATGAGGAACGAGAGGGGTTTCATCTTGGCAGAGGAAGAAGATCAGTATGAGTCATTGTTAAGTAAGAGGAAATAAATTCTAACAGACTCGGACTTTCCCTAGTTTGCGTTTCATGCTCACATAAAAATATGTCAGGTCCTCTATAAATAGAAATTGGCTGTTACTCTTCTACTCTGAATCACACTTGGTCGCCACCGGCAGAATCAACCTAATGGCAACTGTCTTGGGGTGTGTGTGTGTGTGTGTGTGTGTGTGTGTGTGTGTGTGTGTGAGAGAGAGAGAGAGAGAGAGAGAGAGAGAGAGAGAGAGAATGTATTCCCAGTGCATAGATTCAATGCCTAGCCCGCAGTAACTAGATACCACAAAATACAGAGTTGTAAACAACTGATATGTACTGTTTTACAGTTATAGAGACTAGTAGCCTGGGTTAAGAGTGACGGCTGGTCCATTTCTTGGTGTCCCTTGTGTTACAGATATATCTTCACATAGTCCTCAGATATCTCTTCTGCTTTGTAAGGAATACCATTCAGAAGGGATTAGGGCCTATCTCACTCCTGTTAACTGATAATATCCTCAAAGATCTACTTCCAAACATGCCATGTTCACAAATACTGGGGATTGAGTCCCACATACCTTTTGAGTGACACAATTCAGTCATCAGTGGAGAGCAGATAGCTTTGACTCTTCATGATACACTGAGTGACCATCGAGGATCTTAGGACAAGGCGATGTAGTCCCTTTTAACAACCAGAAGACAAGCAAAACCACCAATTTAGAGAAATGTGGGGTGCCAGTTTAAAGACGAAGATATTTATGAACCAGGTTGTGGTTTTTTCAGTTGCTTCTGATGCACCTGAAAACTGAGCCATAAATAAGAATTGTTGGTGGTGGTATTGTTGTTATGTACCATCGAGTTACCTGCAACTCATAGCGACACTTGACACAACAGTTCTAAACCCTATTCTATCCTGTGCCAATCTTACTGTCTCTGAAACACCTACCCCCATTACCTCAGTCCCTGAATCAATCCATCTCATTGAGGGTCTTCTTCTCTTGCGCTGTCCTTCCATCCTCCCAAGCATGACATCCTTCTTTAAGGGCTGGTCCCTCCTTGCAACATGTCCAAAGTAGGTCAGACAAAGCTTCAGAGTCCTCGCCTCCAAGGAGCAGCCTGGTTTCACCATCTCTAGAACGAACCTGTTTTTTCTCTTAGCAGTCCATGGTATATCCAATACTCTTCTCCAGCACCATAGCTTAAAGGCATCAATCAATTCTCCTCCTGTTATCCCTAGTCATTGTCCAGCTCTTTGATTCATAGCAAGAAATTGCAAAGATTATGGCCTAATCTCCAGACCGACATCTTTGTCCTTCTGTACTTTGGAGAGGTCTCTGATAGCAGGTGTTCCTAATGAATTCATCTTTCAATTTCCTGGCTGCTGGTACCAAGAGTGTTGACTGTGATGCCAAGCAACTAAAGCTGTTAACAGTCTCAATCTCTTCACCATCTATTATGATGCTGCCAATTGGCCCAGTGGTGAGAATCTTTGTTTTCTTGATATTGAGCTTTAATGCATATTGAAGGCTGCAGTCTTTGACCTTCTGCAGCAAGTTCTTAGAGAAGAAAAATTGATGCCTTTGAATTGTGGTGCTGAAGAAGAGCATTGAATATTCCATAGACTGGAAAAGGAACAAATGGATCTATCTTGGAGGAAGTGCACCTTCTTAGAGGCAAGCATGGAGAATCTTGTCTCACACATTTGGTCAAATGGGGTCAGTCCTTGAAAGAAGACATCATGTGGGGAAAGGTGTTAAGCCGAAGGAAAAAAGAAAGACTCTTAACAAGACACATTGACATAGTGGTTATAACAATGGGCCGGAGCATGTTGGAGATCCTAAGAATGGTGTAGAATAGGGCAAAGTTCATTATATTGTTCCTAGAATTGTTACAAGTTGTGGTTGATTGAAGGCACATAACAATGACAGCAACAGGTAGGGAGAGAAGCTTCTGGATAGTGTTAAAGGATAATGAGCTCAGTAGAAAATTAAAAGTTTAGAGAATTAAATCCAACCAGACACACATTGGCAGGAATGTCTGACAATCTTGTTGTTGTTGTTAGATACCATCAAGTTGAGTACAACTCATAGTGACCCCTCTACGAACAACAGGTCTGAACCCTCTCCTGTCTTGTGCCAACCTCACAGTCTCTGACATACTTGAACCCATTGCTGCAGTCACTCTGTCAAATAGTTTTTTGAGGATCTTCCTCTCCTTTGTTGACACTCCATCTTTCTAACCATGTCTTTCTTCAAGGAAAAACCTCATCTAACTACATGTCCAACGTATGTGAGACAAAGCTTCACCATCATTGCCTTCAAGGAGCAGTCTAGCTGCACCTTCTCCAGGTCATATCTGGTTTTTTGGGCAGTCCATTGGGTATTTAATACTCTTCTTAGACATCACAGTTCATTCAAAGGTATCGGTTTTTCTTCCATCATCCTTATTCATTGTCCAGCTCTCAGCAGCAGCACAGAAAGTAATTGAAAAGACCATAGTCTGGATCAGGTGGACCTTAGTCCTCAAACTAACATCATTGCTCCTCAGTAATTTGCAGAGGTCACTGATAGCTGACTTTCCCATTGCAATACATCTTCCGACCTCCTAGACTGCTGGTACCAAACCGGTACCAACTACATCTTACTTGGCTTATGGGTCCAAGTAAGATGAAGTTCTTCATTTTCAATATGTTCTCCATCTATTATGATGCCACCTATCAGTTCAGTGGTGAGAATATTTGTTTTCTTGACACTGAGATGTCATCTACATTGAAGGCTGCAGTGTTTGATCTTCTGCACCCAGTGTTTCAAGTCTTTCTCATTTTCTGCATGAAAGATTATCTCATCTATATACTCAAGGTTTTTGATGTGTCTCCTCCAGTCTTTATAACACTTGCTTCTTCATAGAGTCTGGCTTCTTGAATAATTTGCTCAGCATACAAGTTGAATAAAGTTGGAGAGAAGACATAACCCTAACACACATCATTCTTAATTTTAAACCTTGTAGTGTTCCCTTTGAGAGAAGGATAGGCAGTCTCCCCCCCCCCCTGCCTGTTTGTGCAACAACTTCTTGTAATTCACTTCTCAAAAAGTCAGCCATGGAAACCTCAAAGAGCAAAACTTCATATTGACTCTGAACTGACTCAATGGTGACTGTAGAGGGATAGGGGTTGGTGGATAGTATTGCATACACCAGTTATCAAAATTTAGCATCCATCAGAATCATCAGAAGGGACTTGTACAACCCACATTACTGCTGCCTCTCACCCCGAATTTCTAATTTGTCAGGTGTGCGTTTATTCGAATTAGCCTTTCTATGTGATTCCCAGGTGATACCGATGCTCTGAGAACCATAAAAAGGGCGGGGTGGAGAGTCTGGATTTGGGTCTCTTAAAATCTGCCTTCTTCTTCAAGCCTAATTTGCAATTACATAGTGTTCTTGGGTAAATAGTTTCACCTTTCTGATTTGTGAGGTCTTATTAGTAATTCTGCTGTATAGTAAATAACACTAGCTTGCTTGGAAAGGGACATCACACTTGGAAAGATGGAGGGAGGGTCAACATCAGAGAGGAAGATTCTCAAAGATTGGCACAGTGACTGTAGCAATGGGCTCAAATGTGTCCGAGAAGATGAGGATGGCACAGGGTAGGACAGAGTTCAGGTTTACTATTTATAGGGTCATATGTGTTGGCTTTGACTTGATGGCACCAAATAACAACAACAACAACCATAAAAGAGGTTAGCCAGAACTGTTGTGAGGACAAAATGAGGCAATGCATGAAAGCCGGTACGAACTTCGGTTAATAAGGTGAGTTTATTTCTATTTATTTCCATATAACAAAACTTTTCGCTCTGCAAATCTATCTCTACCTTGCTTTTCTTTAGATTGAGTAAGCAGTGGTTGGTAAAGGATTAATCACAACTGTAAATTGGAAACTGAACACGGAGTCGAATTGCCCATAAGGCTTATAAGACTGAATCTGTATGGAAGCAGATGGCTTCCTCTGTCTCCCAGGAAATCCCTGGTGAGTTCAAATGGCTAAGTTATTGGCTTTTTGCAGTGGGGTGCTTTAGACATAGTGCCATCAAGAATCCTAAATATAATAATTATGCTTCTTTTTAAAGCTTTTCTGTTTAATTTAAGGCCTTCTAAGGAAAATTAATGGCTGAACCACTCTTCTTCCTGAAATACAAACGCTGAGGTGTTTTGCTCTTTCTTTTGCTTTACCAATAATGTTTTTTTTTTCTTCTGATTGCACAAAGTTTTTGGAAGACAGCCTTGCAAGCTTTCTGTTCTGGACATTTCATGGAAATGAAATCACACAGGATGCAGCCATTTGAGCCAAACTTCTTTGACTTAGTCAACTGTCTCCCAAACTGGATACTATTCACTCTAAGACAGCATCTATGTGACTATTGGGAAGATCAAAATAACTCAAAGTCATCCTTTCTCTTCCATCTTGCAAATTGTGTGAACACGTTCAATGAGCATCACTGTAACTAATGAAAAAGGGCAAAGTGTTCAACTCTCTAGCCTTTGCAATCTAAGATAGAACACTACGGAGCTCTGGCGGCCTAGTGGCAAGAAGCTGCACTGCTATCCCAGAGGTGTGTGGTTCAAATCCACTAGAGGCTCTATTGGAGAAGGAGGGACAATCTCCTCCTGTACCAGTCAGATCCAATTTGATAGTACACACACACAAAATAATAAAATAAAACAGAAACTTTTTTTTAAAAAAAAGATGGTACACTGATAGAAAGTTACAATGGATACTGAGTTCAAATATACTAGACAAAAGCCAGAATTTTTTTCTGCTATAATTTCAGTTGTCTTCCTTAATTTTTGAACATTCAACCTCTTCACATTACTAGCCATTTTCAGTACCTTGCTATTTATCTTCTATCAATTTTGAGAGGTCCCTAATTACGCTATAAATTTCATGTTTATATCTTCAAATCCATTCTCACCTCTGTTCCTGAATCTAGGATGAATAAATTGACATTTAAATTTTCTTTCATTTCCTTGTGTGATGTATTAGTTAAATATCTTATAACAGATATTCTGGTCATTGGCTTCTTGTCACCAAACGGATGCTGCCCTGCACGTGCTCACCAAGTTGTACCAAGAAATCTGGAGGAAAACCACCTGGCCTACTGACTGAAAGAGATCTATATTTGTTTTCATTCCAAAGTTAGTTGATTCAACAGAGTGTGGAAATTAGCAAACAATACCATTAATGTTACATGAAAGCAAGACTCTGCTAAAGATCATTCAAAAACGACTGCAACAGCACATTAACAGAGAACTGCCTGAAGTCCAGCCTGGATTTAGAAGAGGCCGCGGCACTAGGGATATTATAGCCAATCTCAGATGCATCTTGGCTGAAAGCAGAGAGTACCAGAGGAATATCTATCTGTGTTTCATTGACTCTGCAAAGCCATTTGACTGTGTGGATCACAACACACTGTGGCTGACTCTGAGAAGAATGGGAATGTCAGAACACTTGATCGTGCTAATGTGAAACCTATACTTGGACCAGGAGACAGTCGCCAGAGCAGAGCAAGGAAACACTGCAGGATTCAAAATTGGGAAGGGTGTGCATCAAGTATTTGTCCTGTCTCCATATCTTTTCAATCTATACGTACTTGTCTATCATAATTTTAATGAAAAATTACAGAAAAGTTGGAGTTTTATTCATTCATTGTTTCACATTTCTTGTTCTCCTCTTTGCTTCCCCCTCATCCAGTCTACTTTGCAATGTACGTTTAATGCAGCTACTAGATTAATCCGAGCTAGATAGGAGTAGACACATTTGAGAAGGGTTTAATGCATTAAAGGGTCTATTTTGATGATGTATTGTCAAAGAGGAGATTATAAAGTATAATGTTAAGTTATCAGTATTATGATGGATACATGTGTTCCTGAGGTCTTAAGGAGTTATATGGAAGAAAATCTGAAAGATGATGTGTTCCTTTTGTTCATATGGAGTTTGACATTTTAATAAAATAAACCTGAACATGGCTTATGAGTTTAAATACTGATTACAGTTAATAAATGAAACCATAGAAGAGCTAAGCTTGAGGAGAAACAGAGAGTGAAGAGAGAAGATGGTAAGACTGAGAAGGACCAACTACAGAAACAGGAGTCAAGTTGAGAGAGTGGATTATCTAGGAAGCAAAGGAGGGAGGTGTGTGGAAGACGGAAAACAGTAGAATGTTGGTCAATGATTAAACGGTGAAAATATGGTAGCTCAAAGTTGCTATTTTCTCTACATTTGTGGATATTGAAATTTATATAATGAGAAGTTGATGTTTAGGGTGTTTTGCTGTTGTTGTTGTTTAACAACCTAGAGTTAGTAGCCCAAAGACAAGAAACTATGCTATAATCTCAAAGGCATGCAGTTCAAATCCACCAGTTGTGGGAGAAGGATAGGAAATTAACTCCTGTCCAATTTACTACCTTTGAAACCCACTGGAGGGTCAACTATGGGTTGATTCTGACTCATTGGCACTCAACAACAGACTAAGAAGACTGAACAGTATTTTCTAATAAGGAGTTAACCAAATGTTCAATAAGTTTCTATTAAAGAGTAAAATTGTATATGTTTACGGCTCAATGAATTTAGAAGCACAGTCACAAAAGTTAAGGCGTAGATGCAGATGTTAGGGCTCTGTGAGGTTTATTCAATGAAGACATACTAATTATACATGCTGTTTCTTATGATAATAACAGAGATCCCAGATGGCCTCGTGGATAAAGAGTTGAGCTGTCAAACCAAAGGTAAATGTTTCAAAATTACCAGTTTTTCGGCAGGAGAGGACGGGTAATATCTTCCTGTGCAATTTATAGCCTCTGAAAACTCAGTGGAAGGTTGGCTATGAGTCAGTTCCAATGATTCAAAGGCACATAATAACAACATGTTAACAACATTTTGTTTTCATGTTGACAAAGAGAAGACAAGAAAAATAAGTATTGACACATCATTGTAGTTATGTACCATCGAATCACTTGCAATTCATAGTGACCATATGCACAACAGCTCTGAACCCTGCCCTACCCTGTGCCAACCTATTTTCTCTGACACACATATCACAATTACCTAAGTAGCTGAATCAATTAATTTCAATGAGGGTCTTCCTCTCTTGTGTGTTCCCTCCACCCTCCCAAGCATGTCCAAGCATGACTAGTCTATTCACTCTTTGCAACGTGCCCAAAGCATGTCAGATGGAGCTTTAGAATCCTTGCCTCCAAGGAGCAGCCTAGTTTTACCCTCTCCATGACAAACGTGTTTGTTCTTTTTGCAGTCCATGGTATATTCAGTACTCTACTCCGGCACCACAGCTCAAAGGTATCAATTCTCATTCTATCATCCCTAGTCATTGTCCAGCTTTCTGATGCATAGCATGTAATTGCAAAGACAATGGCCTGGATCAGGCACACCTTAGTCTCCAGACTGACATCACTGCTTTTCATTACTCTGGAGAGGTCCCTAACTGCAGACTTTCCCAATGCACTTTGTCTTTTGACTTCCTGGTTGCTGGTACCGAAAGTGTTGATTGTGGAACCAAGCAAACTGAAGCTGTTAACTACCTCCATCTCTTCACTCTCTATCATAGTACTCCCAGTTGGCCCAGTGGTGAGAATGTTTGTTTTCTTGATGTTGAGCTTCAGTCTGTGAGGAAGACGATGACGTCAGGATTGGAGGAAGACTCATCAGCAACCTGTACTATGCAGATGAAATTATCCTGCTTGCTGAAACTGAGGAGGACCTGAAGTGCTTGTTGCAGAAAGTCAAGGACTGTAGCCTTCAATACTAATTGACTTGTCTAAGCACTAAATTGAGCAGATTCTGCAACAGATTTGGAGAAGCTCACCACCAGCAAAGAAGCAAGAGAATGCAACGTGTCCGTCAGGGCCATAGACTCTTCAGGGTCAGCATGCGGTTCAGTCCAGCCACACTAGGGCCTACAGGAGCAGCAGCCGTAGCACCAATAGCAGAGAAGCAGAGACCTGACATGAGAGGAAGCTGACCTTGAGGTGAAGCTGACCTTGAGGTAGCTGACCTTGAGGAAGCTCTACCATGGAAGTAGAGCTGAAAGTGTTTTGCTCAATTTTGTTGTAGGACTGAGAGGAGTAGTAGCTGTTGTTGTTATGTGCCGTCGAGTCGCTTGCAACTCATAGCGACCCTGTGTACAACAGCCCTAAACGCCGCTCTGTCCTGTGCCAATTGCACTGTCTCTGACACTCCCATCCCAATTATCCCAGTCACCGAATCAATCCACCTCATAGAGGGCCTTCCTCTCCTGCACTGTCCCTCCACCCTCCCAAGCATAATGTCCCTCTCTAAGGACCAGTCTCTCCTCACAACATGTCCAAAGTAAGTTAGACGGAGCCTCAGAATCCTTGCCTCCAAGGAGCCATCCAGTTTAACCCTTTCCAGGACAAATCTGTTTGTTTTCCTAGCAGCCCATGGTATGCTCAATACTCTTCTCCAGCACCACAGCTCAAAGACATCAATTCTTCTTCCATCCTCCTTGGTCATTGTCCAACTCTCTGATGCATAACAAGTGATTGCGAAGACCATGGCCTGTATCAGACGCACCTTAGTCTCCAGGGAGATCCATTATTGGCAGGACAAAGAGCATAAAGCCATGAAGCTGAAGGCAGAGGTGCCTGTGAGCCTATTTCAGAAGCTGTCCTGACGGAGTGATTGTACTCTGCTACCAGCACTTTTACTTCCCTAGTATGGTTCTGTGTGGTCTGAGAGCCACTGTGATGTATTTTGAAGCCTGTAGACCAGTAAGATTGGTGTTAGGATGAGTAGAATGAGATGTGGAACCATGGGTGACATGTGTGACTTCATGGGAATTTGTTTTGTAGTGTTGATATTGTTGATGGGGACAGTTCACCTTTGTGGAGTTGGTAGAGATCAAACATGGCCACCCCATGTGGCTCTTGCTCTTTTTATATAACATAATACTGTAACAATGCTTAGCTTATGTGTTCAAATTCTGAGATTTTGAGTACTAGAATTTTAAACACTTGTGTTGTTATATGTCCTCAAGTTGCCTGTGGCTCATAGTAACCCTGTGTACAGCAACTCTGAACCCTGTGCTGTCCTGAGCCAGTCTCATGAATTTTGACACACGAGTCCCCATTGCCCCAGTCACTGTATCAATCCATCTCATCCAGGGTCTTCCTCACCTGCACTGCCCCTCCACCCTTCCAAGCATGACATCTTTCTCCAAGGACAGGTCTCTCCTGGCCACATGTCCAAAAGATTTGAGAAAGAGCTTCAAAATCCTAACCTCCAAGTAGAAACTTGGTTTCACCCTCTCCATGACAGACTTATTTATTTTCTTGGCAGTTTGTGGTATGTTCAAGATTCTTCTCCAGCACCACAGTTTGAAGGCATCAATTCTTTTTCTGTCATCCTTAGTTAATGTCCTGCCCACTGCTGCATAGCAAGTGATTGTGAAGACACTGGCCTTGATTAGGCACACCTTAGTCTCTAGACTGATATCGTTGCTTTTCGGCACTCTGGAGAGGTCCCTGAAAGCAGTACTAGGAATCAATAAATCATATCACTGTAGGATTCATTTCTTTTCTAGGCATGAGTAAAACAGAATTTTAAGAGGAAAGGAAAATGAAAAAAAAAAATTCATGGTATATTGATAGTATTAAAATTTTCAAAACATTGTAACCATAGATACATTTATTCTGAGTTATTCAGCAAACAACTAGAATTATACTCTTTGTGTGAAAGGAAATTATCTTGTTTCAGTATAGGAAGAAAGTAAAAAATTTGTAAATAGGCTGTATAAAAATTAAGTATTGAAAAAAGTTGACATCTCAATTTAACAGGTTAAGCTTGAATTATTCAGTAAATGCTTTTGAAATAGAAAATCAACTATTTGGAATAATTCTGTAATACAAGAGAATTGATTCCTTACACCATATGCTAAGCATACCAAAATAAATTCCATATGGCTTGAATATCTAAATGCAAAATGAAACAAAAATGCTAAAGAACACATAAATTATTATTCATGTAAGCCAGAAAATTTAAAAAAGGAAATATTGATGCATTTAATTTTGTAAAATTTGGGCCATTAAAGACATTCTAAACTAAAGCTAATTAAACGGAAAATTACAACATAAAGTGAATATTTAGAACATATAAGGAAAGCTAACATGCATAATAAAGCAATCTTAAAAATGAATAAAAAGATGAACATATTTAATATTCAAAAGCCTTGGAAGAAAAATTTTCAAAACAAAACCCAGTAAAACATTATTACATGTAACTATCAACCACTTAAAATTTTTTTTTCACTGTATTGCTACTTTTTTGCATTAAAAGGGTTTTTTTCCTTTCATACACTTTGAAGTCAAGCCTGGAAGCGGGAGTGGCATCCACTTCCGAAATGGCTTGCCTCCGGAAACTCTATGTACGAACAGTGCTCAGGCCTTTCGTTCACAGGGTCGCTATGATTCGTCCACATCTCGACGACACCTAACAATAACACCAACATACTATGAATTACACATATTCCTTTGTTTACACTGTGTTTCATACAATCTTTCCCATTCATTGTGTGCTGTAAAATTAATCAGCATTCCATCAACAAACTAAAGGCCCTTTCTGTGTCAATCATGTGGTGAATTACGTTTATTTTTCTTATGTTGAACCATTCTTGCACAATTGATTCCTAACAGTTGAAAAATAATTCAACTTGGTCATGATTAACTATATTTTTATGTGCTATTTGATTGTATTATCTAGGATTTGTTAATAATTTTTCATCTATATTCATGAGAGGTATTGGTATGTGTTTTCTTTTTTGGTAATAACTTTGCCTGGTTTTGGTAATAGGGTTATGCTTACTTCACAGAATAACGCTGGGAGTGTTTCTTCCTTTTCTATTTTTTAAAAATAGTTAATGTAGAATTGACAATAGTTCTTTTTTGAACGTTTGATAAAATTCATCCATGTAGCCTTCTGGGGCAGAACGTTTTAGGGGGAATAAGTGCGACTCTTTTAATTACCTGCCTAATTTCTTGTTTTGTGGTGGGTCTACTCAAGTGTTGTACATCTGTCCTTGTCAATGTGGGTACAGTGTAAGTTTCTAAGAATTTATCCATTTCATCTAGGTTTTCAAATTTATTAGAGTATAGCTTTTCATAATATTCCATTATTGTTGATTTAATTTCAGCTGGTTCTGTGGTGATGTCACCTCTTTCATTTCTTGTTCTGTATATTGGTGCCTTCTCTCTCTCACACACTCACACACACTCTTTTTTTCTTCTGTTAAGTTTGTCGGTGGATTGTCTCTTTTATTGATGCTTTCAAAGAATCATCTTCTGTTCTTGTTGATGGTTTCAATTGCTTTGCTGGTCTCTATCTCATTGACTTCTGTTCTTGTCCTTATAATTTCCTTTCTTCTAGAGGCAGTAAGGTTATTGTTATGTGCTATTGAGTGGCCTGCGACTCAAAGTGACCCTATGTACAACAGCCCTAAATCCTGCTCTATCCTATGCCAATCTTAGTGTCTCTGACACACCTACC
>NW_006399838.1:10962567-10966693 GCF_000299155.1 Elephantulus edwardii
AGAGGCAATGAGATTGGCACAGGATAGAGCAGGGTTTAGGGCTGTTGTACATAGGGTCGCTATGAGTCGCAAACGACTCGACAGCACATAACAACAACAATATTAGAACTGACATGTCAATTTACATCTGATAAATAAAACATACATCACATAACAACAATAACAACAACAACAGGGGAGGGGAAAGGGAGTGTGAACAGATAAAATGTGCAACAATGAATGAATGAAAATGTAACTTCTCTATAAAGGTTCAATAAAGTCATATTTAAAATAAAAAAAATTAATCACCATTGATCTAAGTCCTCTATTATTCCATCCTTTTCAGATCCCACTGGATCTTTCATGATTGCTCAGCCCCTTCCAAACTCTGCTATTTCGTGACATTCCCCACCCCCACCTCCTCCTAACCTCAGCTGCCTCCCTGCTGAGCTTCCCCTTTTTGGATATTTATACACATCTTACTAGTTATCCTTCTATTTTCACATTAGTGGTCTTGGGCAGTATTTGTCCTTATGAGACTAAATTAATTCACTCAGCGTAATGCTGTCTAGTCTTTCCCACGTTCTATAGTATTTTCAAAATCATTTCTCCTGAGTGCTGCATAGTATTCCACCATGTGAACATACCACAATTTCTCAGTCTATTCATTTTTTGATGGACATTTAGGCTGTTTCCTTGTTCTTACTATTGTGATTAATGCTTCTGTGAACACTGGTGTGCAAATCTCCATTTATGTTTTCTATTTTCCTTGGAGTATATTCCAAACTGAGTTGTGTAATTTCTATGTTCAGCTTTTCCAAGAAACACAAAATGGCCTTCCAGAGTGGTTGTACCATTTTACAAACCCACCAACAAGTATGATAGTTCCAATCTTTCCACATCTTCTCCAACATTCATCATTCGTTGTCCTGTTAAACTTTGCCTCTGCTGCTGGGATGAGATGGTATCTTACTGTGGTTTTGATAGGCACATCTCTTATTGCCAGTGTTTTAAGCATTTCTTCGTGTGTCTCTCAGTGATCCAAATGTCTTCCTCTGTAAAAATCTTTCCATTTTAGAGAGCTCTGGTGGCCTAGTGGCAAGAAGCTGCACTACAATCCCAGAAGTACATGGTTCAAATCCACCAGATGCTCTGCTGGAGAAGGAGGGACAATCACCTCCTGTACCAGTCAGATCTGATTTGATGGTGCACACACAAAATAATAAAAGAAAATGGAAAAAAATGAAAAAAATCTTTCAATTTTTTTGACCTATTTTGTAATGAGGTTATCAGTCTACTTCAGTGGAGGCCCTGTAAATTTCTGTAAACTTTTGAGATAAGACCCTTGTCTAAGAATGCATTGCCAAATGTATTTCCCAGTCTGTAGGTTGTCTTTGGAAAAAGTTTTTTATGCACACAGGGACTTAGTCTTTAGAAAGTCCCATTCATTGATCCTCTCCTGGTTGTCTGTTTATGGCTGTGTTTTCCAGCTTATTTATACCATAGGCTATGTCTTCTAAGTTTGGTCCCATTTTGTCTCTTATGATCTTAATGGTTTGGGGTTTTATTTCCAGGTCTCTGATCCACCTTGATTTGATTTTTGTGCATAATGTGAGATGTGGATCCTGTGCTAGCTTTTTTGCAGGTAGCGGTCCAGTTTTGCCAAAATCATTTGTTGAAGAGGTTGTCATTTCCCCATTTAATTTTTTTCAAATTTCTTTGTCAAATACAAGTTGACTGTACGTAGAAGGGTTGATTCTGGATTTCATTCCATTGGTTCTTGTGTCTGTAATTGTACCAGTACCATGCTGTTATGGTTATTACAGTTTGTAGCAGATCTTGAGATCAGGGAATGCTATGCCTCCCACTTCATTTTCATTTTTCAGAAGTGCTTGATTTATTTGAGGTCTCTTTCCTTTCCAAATAAAACAGCCAATTGCCTTTTCTATCTCTTCAAAAAATTAATTTGGTTATCTGTATTGAGATTGCAATGAACATGTAGATTGCTTTTGGTATGATTATCATTTTCACTCTGTTGAGTCTTCTTATCCATGAACAAGAAACATTTTTCCATTTAACTAGGTCTTTTATTGTTTCTTGCAGTAGTACTTTGTAGTTTTCTTTATACAAGTCTTTTGTGATTCTGGAAAGGATTATTCTCAAGTATCTCAATTTGTGGTTCACTATTGTAAATAATATTGCTTTTTTATTTTCCTTTTCTGGGTTTTCTTTGTTACTGTAGAGGAACCCTACTGATATTTGTTAATTGATCTTATATCCTGCCATTCTGCTGAACCAGGTTTAACAGGGCTTGTTTGGGTTTTGGGTTTTGGTTTTTTGTTTTGGTTTTTTTTATTGAGTCCTTGGCGTTTTCTGTGTGTGCTATCATGTCATCTGCATATAGTGACAGTTTTATCACCTCTTTGCTGATATGAATCCTTCTTATTTCTTTCTCTTATTGTATTGCCCTAACATATACGTCCAATACAATATTGAGTAGGAGGGGTGAAGGCATCCTTTTGTCTGGTTCCTATTTGCAAGGGAATGCTTTTAATCTTTACTGATAATGATATTGGCTCTTGATTTTGCATGTATACTTTTCACTATGCTGACAAAATTTTCTTCTTATTTTGTGGAGAGGATTTTAATCAGAAAAGGGTATTTTGTCAAAGGCCCTTTCTGTGTCAATCATGTGGTGAATTACGTTTATTTTTCTTATGTTGAACCATTCTTGCACAATTGATTCCTAACAGTTGAAAAATAATTCAACTTGGTCATGATTAACTATATTTTTATGTGCTATTTGATTGTATTATCTAGGATTTGTTAATAATTTTTCATCTATATTCATGAGAGGTATTGGTATGTGTTTTCTTTTTTGGTAATAACTTTGCCTGGTTTTGGTAATAGGGTTATGCTTACTTCACAGAATAACGCTGGGAGTGTTTCTTCCTTTTCTATTTTTTAAAAATAGTTAATGTAGAATTGACAATAGTTCTTTTTTGAACGTTTGATAAAATTCATCCATGTAGCCTTCTGGGGCAGAACGTTTTAGGGGGAATAAGTGCGACTCTTTTAATTACCTGCCTAATTTCTTGTTTTGTGGTGGGTCTACTCAAGTGTTGTACATCTGTCCTTGTCAATGTGGGTACAGTGTAAGTTTCTAAGAATTTATCCATTTCATCTAGGTTTTCAAATTTATTAGAGTATAGCTTTTCATAATATTCCATTATTGTTGATTTAATTTCAGCTGGTTCTGTGGTGATGTCACCTCTTTCATTTCTTGTTCTGTATATTGGTGCCTTCTCTCTCTCACACACTCACACACACTCTTTTTTTCTTCTGTTAAGTTTGTCGGTGGATTGTCTCTTTTATTGATGCTTTCAAAGAATCATCTTCTGTTCTTGTTGATGGTTTCAATTGCTTTGCTGGTCTCTATCTCATTGACTTCTGTTCTTGTCCTTATAATTTCCTTTCTTCTAGAGGCAGTAAGGTTATTGTTATGTGCTATTGAGTGGCCTGCGACTCAAAGTGACCCTATGTACAACAGCCCTAAATCCTGCTCTATCCTATGCCAATCTTAGTGTCTCTGACACACCTACCACCGTTAGCCCAGTCACTGACTCAATTAATCTCATTGAGGTTCTTCTCCTCCTGTGCCATCCCTCCACCCTCCCAAGCATGACGTCCCTCTCCAAGGACCGGTCCCACCTTGCAACATGTCCAAAGTATATCAGATGAAGCTTCAGAATCCTTACCACCAAGGAGCAGCCTGGTTTCATCCTCTCTAGGATGAGCCTGTTTGTTCTCCTGGCAATCTATGGTATATTCAATACTCTTTTCCAGTACCACAGCTCAAAGGCATCAATTCTCCTTCTATCATCTCTAGTCATTGTCCAGCTCTCTGACGCATGACAAGTAATTGCAAAGACTATGGCCTGGATTAGATGCACCTTAGTCTCAAGTCTGACATAATTGCTCTTCAGTGCTTTGGAGAGATCTCTAAAAGCAGATTTCCCAATGCAATTCATCTTTTAATTACCTGGCTGCTGGTACCAAGAGAGTTAACTGATTACGAAGACAACTAAAACTGTGAACAATCTAAACCTCTTTAACATCTTTCATGATGCAGCCAATTGGTGCAGTG
>NW_006399838.1:10967344-10980126 GCF_000299155.1 Elephantulus edwardii
TATTGGCGAAATGTGATGGACTGGCATGGGACATTTTGAGTCAGATGATAATATGATCTACTAAGCTGGAGATTAAAAGGTGAGGAAAAATAGATTTGCTTTCATAGTTAAAAAAAGAATTTCTAATTTCTAGATCTTTCTTGAAATACAATATTGTGAGTGACAGGGTAATACCCTTACACATACAAGAAGTCCAGTGAATACCACCATCATTCAAATACATGCACCAACAATCAGACTCAAAGAGGAGGAAATAGAAGATTTATCAAACATTCAATCAAGGTGTATTAATAATAATGGGTAACTGGAATGCAAAAGTTGGGAACAGAGAAGAAAGCTCAGTAATTAGAAAATATGAACTTGGTGACAGAAATGAAACTGAAGATAGAATGATAGAATTTTGCACAATCAACAAGTTATTCATTGCAAAAACGTTATGTACGAAACATAAATGCATTTGCTTTGACTATTTAGACACTAAATAGTCTTCATTACTAAAGGTAAAAGTATGGAGAAAGATTTGTATCTCAAATATTGTCGTTGTTGTCGCTAAGTGTTAAGTGATTCTTAGACAACCCATAGCGACCCTATGAACAAAAGACCTAAACCCTGTTGTATAACTATTATCATTTCTTTAAATTCATAGAGTTTCCAGAGGCAACTATTTCAGAAGTGGATGCTACTCCTGCTTCCAAGCCTGTTTTAATCTGAGAGCTTCACGAAACATTGTCCACCATGGATAACCTTTATCACATTTGACACATCACTGTCAGAGTGGTTAGCATCATAACAACCACAAATTACCTCTGTACAGCAAATTGACGGTACTATACCACTTAGAAGAATGTTTGACAAAAAACAAAACCAGCCTGAGGGCTACAGGCCTGAGGGTCCAACTGCCTTTTAAATACAAGGCCAAATCCAATCAGCTCACACCCCAAAAGCAAGCAAACCTTCCACACCCAAGCATCAAGCAAAACAAGAAAAGACATCTTTGTAGAATCCAACTCAAATATTAATCAAAAGAAAACATTTGTGCTTATGTTAATATTCAATAAAGTAGATTTTAGAACAAAGAGTACCTCAAGGAATAAGTAGAAACTTTTCATAACAATAAAGGGAACAATTAAGGAATATATGTGTTCTTGATTACAGATTATAAAAATATATTCATAAATTACACAGCTGAAAAGAAAATTAAAAAATACTTCTGGAGAGTTAAATATTTCTCTCAGTGAAAAAAAAGGACAAATTTTTATTTTATTTGACAATGATAATTTTAAAATGTATATTGTAAGGTCTAGCATGACCACTTAAACAATAAAAAGAATTCTTGCTAGCAATGCAACATAAGACAGACCCAACTAATTGCTGCACACAAGTCATTTGCTTTGACTATTTAGACACAGATAAACTAAAGGTAAAGGTATGGAGAAAGATTTGTAACTCAAATATTGTTGTTGTTGTTAGGTGTTAAGTGATTCTTAGACAACCTATAGCGACCCTATAAAGGGTACAAATTAAAAAAAGGAACAGAAAAATCATTAAGAGTATATAATAATCGGTAGGATTGTAAAATGAACTAACTCAGTCTTATAAGGATAAATATTGCATAAGACCATTGTTGTAAAAGAGAAGGGTGAATCGTAAAACATGTATGAGGATTGGAGCGGGTAAGGCGTGGGAGCAGAGGGGTGAAGATGGGCAGCAGGGAACTCATAGGGTCCCACAATTTGGTGGGTTCAGGGGAGGGCGTAAAGAAAATAGGACGGACCCAGCTGGGATCTGGAAGGATGGGGAAATGATGGGTATAAGTTAACTGTGATTAATTTTATAAAGCATAATGAATAAGAATAATTACACAATGTGAATGAAGAATACTGTGAAACACAATCTATATGAACTTTGAATGCAAAACAATATAAAATAAAAACTAAAAACAAAACCCCTGTGAGTAAATAAAGAGTAGAGAATAATTGAACAATGATATCATTGAAGTTGAAATAATTGTTGTTCAGCGGTTTTGCGGTGGTACTAAAGCCATAGCGACCCTGTGTACAGCAGAACCAACTATAACCTGGCTGTGTTTCAGCCTCGCACTTTTGCTATCTCTTAGTCCATTGTTGCAGCCACTGTGTAGAACGAACACATTGAATGCTACAGTAGAAATGGCAGTTACCAGTGACAATGAACTTCATTTAAAAAAAAATTCATTTTGCAGGGTTGAGGGAAGACAGAGAAGGAGGGGAGGAATGATGTACACTGCATTGCAACAGATGAGGGAGAGAACTGTTTAAAAGGGATAGAATGAAGACTGCACAGTGGATTGGACTTGGGGAGAAGGATTGCATAACAATAAAAGAATTTTTCTTTTACTTTTCAAGGAGAAGAGTGAATGGGCGGGCGGGGGGGGGGGGAGAGGCTGGTAAGGGAGAAAAGTAAAACAATGAATGACTGGAAACCCTACGTCTCTGTAAACTTTCATTAAAATTAATTAAAAAAATTATTTTTAAAATATGATGCAGTATCTGCCAAGGGTTCTTTGATGCTTTGTAAAAGCCAATTAAAATGACTTATGTTTCCTCAGCACAGTAGGATATTTCTTTCTTTAGGGAAAGAGAGACTAATAAATGTTCAATATTCATGAAGTCCTTGTATTCTCTCTTTTTTATTTCTTTTTAGCTTTTATGTCTAAATTATGTTCAAAATACTGATATATGTTGGCATACATCACATCTACCTTCAAAAAACTGCTTATTTCTAGAAACTCAAAATTTTTTTTGTTACATTTCCCTTTGAGATCAATTAACCTGTCATTGTCAGTAAAAATCATGTTAAACGTTTATTGATCATTTCTAACAGTGACATCCCACTTTACTGTGCTGAGTGCTCTGGACTTACCTTTTAATGTTGGCTATCTAGTCTGGTTAAAATAGATCAAAAGGTACAGGAAACTTCAAGGTTAGTAACCAATTGAATTACCGGAGGGCACCAGACTGAGTGGCCTGGCAGCAATGAGAGAAACGCCTGCCCATTTGCTATGGTGCCTGTTCTTACTCATAAGAACCTAACAGGACAGGGAAGAATTACACAAGAATGCTTCCCAAACTCCAATCAGTTCTCATGGAAACAGACTGACACCTCTTTCTTCCACTGAGCAGTTTGATGACTTCAAACCACTTAACATGCTACGTTAACAGGGCATCTGAGAAACTAGATTAAATAGAATTATTATCATTTTTTTTAAAAATCCCACATGATATTTAAGGTCAGTTATTTTTATGTCAGGAAGCTACAATGGTGCTCCTTAACTTCGTTTCCCCGTGGTGAAATTTGATAGCATAATTGATTTTGTTGTTTATGCTATCAAGTCAACTGTGACTTGATTATGAACAACAGATCTGAACTCTATGCTCTCCCTCTCCATTCTCACGATCTCTGATATGCTTGAGGCCACTGTTAGTCAGTGTGTCTATTCATCTGGTTGAGAGTCTTCCTCTCTTTCACTGAACCTCCTTCCTTCCCAATATAATGTCTTTCTCCAAGGACTGACCCCTCTTGATAATGCCAAGTATGTAAGATGAAGTTTTACTGTCTTACCTCTAAGGGGCGCCCTAACTGCACATCTCCAAGACACCTCTGCTTCTTTCCATGCGCTACTAGTCATCTTCCTCAGCACCACACTTCAGAGGCACATCCATGAGGTCCTCCTTTAGATGCAAAAGAAGCAATTGAAATAATCTGGCTTGGATCAACCATACTTTAGTCCTTAAGCTGACATTGTTATTTTTTAGTACTGTGGGGAAGTTCTTGACAGTAGATTTTTTTCAATGTAGCACTTTTTTGTTAGTTTGTTTTGTTTGTTTTTTATTCCTTGACTGTTGCTACAATGGATGTTGATTGTGGATCAAGAGAAAAAAAATTGTTGACCAGTTCCATTTTCCCTCCATTTGTTATAATGTTTTTGTTGTGTTGTTGCGGTGGTGGGATATGTCCTGTTTCCATACCTTTCTAATCTGTATGCAGGATAGATCATACGAGAGGCTGGACTTTATGAGGAGCAATATGGCATCAGGATAGAAGGAAGAGTCATCAACAACCTGCGTTATGTAGATGATACAACCTTACTTGCTGAAACTGAGGAGGGCCTGAAGCATCTGTTTCAGAACTGTAGTTTTCAATATGGATCGAAGCTCAAAATGAAGAAAATGAAGGTTCTCACCACTGGGCCAACTGGCACCAATATGATAGATGGAGAATAGATTGAGATTCTTAACAATTTCACCTTGCTTAGTCTTGCAATCAACACTCTTGGCACCAGCAGCCAGGAAATCAAAAGATGAATTGTATTAGGAAAATCTGCTGTCAGGGATCTCTTCCGAATGCTGAAGAACAAGATGTCTGTCTGCCCTAGAAGTCTTAATCCACAGCATAAACAGTCTTCCAAACATCCTGAAAAATCTACAACCATAAGAGAATAAAATAAATGACTGGGACCTTCTAAGAATCAAATTCTTATGCACATCCAAAATCTTCTTCAACAGGGTAAAAAAGGGAAGCCACAGACTGGGGAAAAGTATTTGGCAATGACATGTCAGATAAGGGACTTATATCTAGAATTTATAAAATACCTGAGCACCAAAACAAGATAAACATAAACAATCCAATTGAAAAATGGGCACAGGATATGAACAGACACTTCACCAAAGAAGATATTCAGATGGCAAACACATGAAGAAATGTTCAAAATCTCTATCTCTAAGAGCTATGCAAATCAAAACAACTATGAGATATCATCTCATCCCAGTAAGAATAGCAAAATTTAACAGAACAGCAAACATCAAATGCTGGCGAGGTTGTGGAGGAACTGGAAATGTTACACATTGTTGGTGGGAGTGTAAAATGGTGAGATGGTAAAATGGGAGGAGATTGCCCAGTCTTCTCCCTTGGAGCAGCTGGTGGCCTCAAACTGCATGCCTTTCAGATTGCAATGCAGCTTCTTGCCTCTAGGACTAGTGAGCTCTTTATCAATCTGAGGCTGCCAGTTCCTCTTGGCCACATGCCCAAAGTATGTGAGACAGAGCTTCAGAATCCTAGACTCCAAGGAAAAACTTGGTTACACCCTCTCCAAGACAGACCTATTTGTTTTCTTGTTGGTCCTTGGTATGTTAAGACTCCTCCAGCATCAATTTTTCTTCTGTCACCCATACTTACTGTCCAGCTTCCTGATGCATAGCAAGTAATTATGAAGACCATGGCCTGAATCAGCTAAACTTCAGTCTCTAGACTGACATTGCTGCTTCTCAGTCTTCTGGAAAGGTCCCTGACAGCCGACTTACCTAATGCAATTCATCCTTTGATTTCCCGACTGCTGGTGCCAAGAGTGTTGATTGTGGACTTGAGCAAGCTGTAATTGTTAACAATCTCAATCTTTTTACAACTAACTAAATACTGATCAAATTTGCAACAACAAAACTAAAGGTGCATGGGCCAAGATAGAGGACTAAGACTACATACATGAGTGTTTTAGGGAGATGATTTGTGATAATACTGTTTCCTATACTTAGTTTATTGATGGTTATGGAAAAGTATATATTTTCAAATATCATCAAACTCTACGCTTAGAAATGGATGGATTTTTTTTTCTAATATAATCTGAGAAAATGAGAACTGAGGCACAAACTGAGATTTCTAAACCAATGTTCATAGCAGCATTATTCACCATCGCAAGAACATGGAAACAGCCCAAATGCCCAACCACAAACAAATGGATTGAGAAAGTATGGTATATTCGATAACGGAATACTATGCAACATGCAGGAGCAATGATTTTGTAAATTATTACCTAACTTGGGAGGGACTGGAGAGCATTATGCTGAGTGAACTAACTCAGTCGCACAAGGATAAATATTGTATAAAACCATTATCACAGAATGAGTATAAGGATCCAAGAGGGGTAGGAGAGGCTGGAAGCAGAGGGATGTGGATGTGCAGGGTGAGGGGAGGATAAATCATCAAGTTGTTAAGTTGATGGGGGAGGGTAAGGGAAATTGAAAGAATTTGTCCTTGAAAACAATGTATTCGGAT
This sequence comes from Elephantulus edwardii, assembly GCF_000299155.1. Lineage (NCBI taxonomy): Eukaryota > Metazoa > Chordata > Mammalia > Macroscelidea > Macroscelididae > Elephantulus > Elephantulus edwardii. The sequence goes on from NW_006399838.1 coordinate 10,973,432, forward strand.
TTTGTAAATAAACTCATAGACAATTTTTTTAAAAGGATGGATTTTTTTTGGTATACAAATCACATCTTTATAATGTGATTTTAAAAAAACAACCATAACAACAGGAATCTCTGCACATACATTTGACATTTCCCTGCCTTGGATGTGTCTTCTTAATGTAATTTCCTATCATTTCTCTCCAACTTCACTCTCCTGAATTTCCCAAATGGTGGTGTTTTTTGTTTTCTTACAAGCATATTCAGTAGTATTATTTTTGTTGTTCGATGCCACCACAACACATAGTGACACTTTAAACAACTGATCTGAGCCTTGCCCTATCCTGTACCACCAATCCATTTCTGAGGTCCAGTTATTGTGCGGTCCAGTTCTTTGAGGATTTTCCTCTCTTCCTCTGAACCTCCAACTCTCCCAGCTTTATGTCTTTGTCCAATGAGTAGTCCTTCCACATAACATGTTCAAAGTGCTTGAGATAAAGTTTCCCCATTTGAGCTTCTAAAGAGTACTTTGCGTGCACTTACTCCAGGACAGACTTATTTGTTCTTTTAGCAAAGAACTAAATTGGGATATGCCTTGAGATACACAGGACTCTTTTCCAAGACCACAGTATGAAAGTATCAATTATTCCTCTAGAGAGAGTTACGTTGGCCTAGTGGACAGAAAGTGATGCTACCAAGCCCAAGGTGGGTGATTTTAATCTGCAGCAGTCAGGACTGGTTTAAACTGGTTTTGGTCAAACATTCTTCTAGGTGGTATAGAGCTGGTCTGTGCATTGCTCTACAGAGGTAAGTAGTGGTTGCTGTGATGCTGAAAACTGGGACACTGATGTGCCAAATGTAAATAATGGTTACCCACTGAGGACAGTGTTTGGTGAATCTTCCCAAGTAAATCAAGCTTGGAAGCAGGAGTGGCATCCACTTCCAAAACGGCTTGCCTCTGGAAACTCTATGAACAATGCTCAGATCTACGATTTAACAGCACATAACAATAACAACAACAAGAACATCCTTATTTATTGTATGACTTTCAGATACTGAAGGAGCAACTGAAAATACAATGAATTGGATCCTATGCTACCTTTGAAATTGTATAGAATCGGTATCACACATTCTGCTAAACATTATTATTAAGATTCTTATTTTAGTAATCTTTGTATCCTGTGTTTTATTATATGGCTTTGTGGTCATTTATTAATCTACCTTTTCCTATCTGAATGGATAGTTGAATTTTTATACAATGAATGGATAGTTACAGAGTCTTCAAAGTTATAATTGTTGAGCAGTGTTAAAACATTAATATGATTATAAAATTCAAATAACATTAGTTGCAATATCTTGAAGATAGTGTTTTCTACTTCTATTAAAATGTAAATATATACAAATTAGCATATATTATATAGAGATAAAATCTATTTGCAATTTTAATAGCTTAAATTTTTCATCTTTAAGCAAAAAATGAAAGAAAAATACTGTTACTTCTGAAGTATTAATGAGTATTTAAAAAGAGAAAAACCTCTCAAAAAAACCAAACTTCTTTTAGCATCTCTGAAATGCAAATTTTCTAAGTAATGAAATATTCAGCAAAAAGAAACCATTTTAACCTTACATAAAGGTCAGCTGAATTTTAGCATCCAATTCACTATGGAGTTTCTCAATGTTAACTTGGAACTAATATTCACTCCTCCATCGCAGGGCATTGACGCTGAGTTAGGTAACTTGTACCAGTTTGAGTCTTATTCCAACTGAAGTCTCTGTGCTGTCTCTAGAGAAAAGTCACATATTGGTCAGAGGATGGTGGAATGAACATATTTAACCAATCAGTTTAAGCAGATTTTGCCTGGGGTAAAAAAAGCAAAACAAGACAAGAACCACATATTCTTTCATAGGCTGTGGACATGTCTAATTATAAGAAAACATCTGCCTTGTAGTTTTCTGACCTAACACCAGGCACCTCACTTGCTAGTTGGCTGTTTTCTGTCTCTGAACTTGCTTTATGGGGTTTTCAATGGCTGATTGTTCAGGAATAGATTGTCAGGCCTTTTTTTTCTTCCCCCTAGGTGCTTCTGGTTGGTTTCACACTCCTAACCTTTCAGCTAGCAGTGAAGTGTGTTAACCTTGAACATTACCCAAAACGTCTTTAAAGAACAGAAAAGAATTTTTCACTTTGGTAGAAAATAAACTTCACTTTATGACACAATTCCTTTTACTTCATTTCGGACTTAGATTTGTGGTAGACTAAGAATCTTTTTTACAGAAAGAAACAAAGAATAAAATAAGAAATGTTAACTTTTCTGAACAAAATAATGTTCATTTCTGCCACACCGTTATATTGACCTTTTTTCCTATTAAAATTTGAGGTAAAATAATACTCTTAACTGGATAGGAATTTTTAAAAGTCCAGTAAAAGTCACTCTGTGATGTCTCTGATGTCCATGATGGGTTACATTGCCAGTTAAATGGAATATAATAATAAAGACAAATATTTTAAGATCTGGAATACGTATCTCTATATTGTTGCTGTTATGTGCCATCGAGTCTTCTGTGACTCCTATTGTCCTTAAGGACAATATATCTGAATCTCACCCTATCCTGAGCCAATCTCTTTGTCTCCAACGCACCTGCCCTCATAATCTTAGTTACTGTGTCAATCCAACTCGTCCAGATTCTTTCTTTCCAGTACTATCCTTCCACCCTTCCCAGCATGATGTTCTTCTCTAAGGACTGGTTCTTCCTGGCCACACGCCCCAAATATATGAGCCTCAAAATTCCTTGCCACCAAGGAGTGACTTGGTTTCATTCTTTCCATGAAAAACTTTTTTGTTCTCTTGGCAGTTCATGGTATGTTCAATACTCTTCTTCAGCACCACAACTCAAAGGAATGGATTCTTCTGTCATTCTTTGACACTGTCAAGCATAGCCAATAATAGTGAAGACCATAGCCTGGATCAGGTACACCCTAGTCTCTAGACACACAGCATTGCTCTTTAGCACTTTACAGAGGTTCCTGACAACAGATTTTCCCAACAGAATTGGTCTTTTGACTTCCTGACTGCTGGTGCCAAGAGTGTTGATTGTGGAACCAAGCAAGATTAAATTGTTAACAATCTCAATCTCTTCTCCATCTATCATAGTGCTTCCAGCTGGCCCAGTGGTGAGAATCTTTGTCTTCTTGATGTTGAGCTTCAATCCATATTGAAGACTACAGTCCTTGACCTTCTGCAGCAAAAACTTCAGATACTCTTCAGTTTTGGCAAGTAACGTTGTGTCATCTGCATAAATAAGCTGTTAATGTGTCTTCCTCTAATCCTGATGTCGCATTTCCCTTTATAACGTCCAGCCTCCTTAATGATCTGTTCCACATGAAGATTGCAATGGAATGGAGGCAGGCGTATCCCTGATACACTCCTTTCTTGATTTGAGACTATGCAGTGTCCCCTTGTTCTCTTCTAACCACTCCTTCCATGTCCAAGTACAAGTTTCACATCCAGCACAATCAGAAAGCAGATATCCTGTGATTTCCTTTCTTCGCAATGTTAGCCACAATCCGTTGTGATCCATACAGTTAAATGCCTTTGCCTAGTCAATGAAAGACAGACATTCCTCTGGTATTCTCTGCTTTCATCAAAGATCTGTCTAACATTGCCTACGTTGTCCCTAGTGTCACAGCCTCTTCCAGCCCTACATGTATTCTGACAGTTCTCTGTCAATGTATTTGCATAATCTTCAGTAAGATTATGCTTGTTTGCAATATTAGTGACATCGTTCAATAGACTATCTTTTTTTTTCCAAATGGGAATAAATAATAGATCTCTTCCAGTCAGCTGGCCAGGCAGTTGTCCTCCAGATTTCTTAGCACCACCTGGTGAACACATGTAGGGCAGCATCTGTTTGTTGAAAGATGTCCATGGTATTCCATCAATTCGTGGGTCCTTGTTTTTTGCCAGTTCTTTCAGAGCAGCTTGAACTTCCTCCTCCATCACCATTGTCTCTTGGTCATGTGTTGTTTCATGAAATTCTTTTGTGTCAGCAAATCCTTTTTGGTCCAGTAACTCCGTGCACCCCTTCTGTCTTCTTTTGATGCTTCCTGGGTCTTTCAATATTCTGCCCACCGCATCCATAATAACATGTACATTTGAAGTTAGTTGTATACTATATAGATCATATTTAAAATTGAACATTTAAAAAGGATATTACATTAGGTTTTTAAAAAATCATTCGGCTTCTGTTTTATCATTCATTATTTGTTTATATTTACTTGTATAATTTTCAATATGTACTCATATAGCTTCTGGCTCCCTCACAGTTCCCTTTGCAGTCTCTTTGCAGCTAATATATCATTTCTCACTGAACTCTTTGGGAGATATATATTCTTGTTGTTGTGTACTATTGAGTCAGAACTGACTCATAAAGTTTTTAGAGGCAAAAAATCTCACAGGCAGAGATTATCTACCCTTCTCCTTCAAAACAGCTAGTTCTTCAAAACAGAATTTTATGTGTGTGACAGCTTTATTTTCTATCTATCTATCTATCTATCTATCTATCTATCTATCTATCTATCCTCTATCTATCTATCATCAAGGACTTCATCATGCTGGAAAATTTTAAGAGTCAGAGAACGTACAGGAGACCGTCAACAAGAGGGACTGACACAGTCATTATAACAGCGTGCTGAAGGAGACCCGAGATCCTGAGAGTGGCACAGAAGATTCGTGAGAAGGTTCAGATCTGATGGACATAGAGTTGCTTTGAGTGATGGACTTGAGGACATCTAACAACAACAACAAAACACACACAGACACACACACACCCCACCCCACACCCCACCCCACCCCTATCTGGAGGTTTGCATTTACCAGGTATTCTGAAGGAGAAATTTCCTCTCATGTTATTTGTGGCCTCACAGATCTGACGGATGGTCAGCTATGAATTGATTCTGACTGAACAGCAATGCGATAGAGAAAGACACACACACACACAGAGAGAGAGAGAGAGAGAGAGAGAGAACTATGTCTATAATGATGAAAATGGAAGGTTAATTTTGAAAGGATTTGAAACTGAGACAATGAATTCTGTGGATGGAGTGGCTGTCTCTAGTGTGTTGCTGAAAAGAGCATTGCGTTTCATGCAATTCATTTTCATTTTATCAGTTTTCTTACCCATCTTTTGAGCGCCTAGGAGCTCGCATGGCCCAGTGGGTAAGGAGTTCCAGGCGGATGGTTTGTATCTATCAGTTCCTCCGTGGCAGGAAGATGAACAATCTCCTCCCATGTGGTTTGTCAATTCTGAAAACTCACTGGAGGATGAGTCATGACTCCACAGCTATGAGCTGGAGTTGAAAATGTGAGAAAGGAACTCTGGTGGTCATCTGTTAAGTGTTTGGCTATCAAACAAAAGATTGTTAGTTTGAACCCACTCAGTAGTTGCGCAGGGAACTCTGGTGACACATTCTGTAGGAAGGTGCATGACTAACGCAAAGACTGCACATGTCTGGTGGTTCAAATCCACCAGTGGCCCCAAGGAAAAAAGACTGGCAATTTACAGCCATGGAAACCCACTAAAGGGTAAGATTAAGTCAGTGAGTCCTTTCTGTCTTGAGGACAATGCTTGTTAAGGATAGTTCTGCAGGAGGAAGACCTGGTTACCTGTTCCTGAAAGATTACTATTGTGTGTCAAGTCAGAACTGATCCATAATAGTTTCTCCAGAAGGTACTCAGAGACAGTACATCGCACAGGAGGAAATTTCCCGTCCTTCCCCCATGGAACAGCTGGTGGATTTGAATTATGTAACTTTGGGATTGCAGCACAGCTTCTTACCAGTAAACTATCAGAGTTCCCTCCTGAAAAGATTACAGTCTAGAAAACCCTACACGGTATCTTGGTTTTGCTGAGGAGAAAAAAAATAGCTACACATCAAAATTGACTTGGTGACACAACAATGACAAAAAACCCCCATGATTCATAACTGTAATTGGAAGTATTCAGGCCTGAGTTCCAACTACGGCTTCAAATCCAACAAGCAATTTAACAAAATGACTGCTAATGAGATGTTGCTTCTGACACTGAGTACTGTATCAAACTATCTGAGTCTCAAGTTCCTCATTTGTGGATGAAGATCATATAATTACTAGGATTGTTAAGAGAATTATTGGATGCAATGTGTGTATAGAATGGTGCCCAGCAAATAGAAAGGACAGAGTATTTGTCAGCATGGTAGGATCAGTCCAGAACTTTACCTGAGTCTGCTTACTCAGCTGTACATTGCTACTTCACGAGCAAATAAATTCCTCTTTGGGTGCGTGAAAACTCAGAGTAGATAACATTCATATTATCATGCATTGTTTTAAAGTAAGTTAGGTAAATGAAAAGGTCTTTAAAGATTAGCAAGAATTGCAAATAAAGAGATAAAGAAATTCTGTGCCTCAAATGCACACAGGCTTATTTCTATAACATTGACCTTGCTGTATCTGTGACTCGTGCCCAAACTCAACAACGGTCATTATTTTCTCATGTTGGTGAGATTGGTCCAGTGGTGAGAATCTGTCTTCTTGACATTGATCCTCAATCCATATTGGAGGCTGCAGTCCTTGACCCTCTGCAGCAAGCATTTCAGGTCCTCCTTAGTTTCAGCAAACAGGGTTGTGTCATCTGCATGTTGTTGTTGTTGTTGTTATGTGCCATCGAGTCGCTTGCGACTCATAG
>NW_006399838.1:10981557-10993074 GCF_000299155.1 Elephantulus edwardii
TGGTGAAGAGATTGAGATTCTTAACAACTTTAGTTTGCTTGGCTCCACAGTCAACACTCTTGGCACCAGTAGCCAGGAAATCAAAAAGCGTATTGAGATGGGAAAGTCAGCTGCTAGGGACCTCTCCAGGGTACTAAAGAGCGTGTCACTCTGGAGACCAAGGTGCACCTGATACAGGCCATGGTCTTTGCAACCACTTATTATGCATCAGAAAGTTGGACAATGACTAGGGAGGATAGAAGGAGAATTGATGCCTATGAGCTGTGGTGCTGGAAAAGAGTATTGAATGTACCCTGGACTGTCAAGAAAACAAACAGATTCATCCTGGAAAAGGTTAAACCAGGCTGCTCCTGGGGGGTAAGGATTCTGGGGCTTCATCTGATATACTTTGGACATGTTGTAAGGAGGGACAGGTCCTTGGAGAAGGACATCATGCTTGGGAGGGTGGAGGGATGGCGCAGGAGGGGAAGACTGATTGGGGTAATCAGGATGGGTGTGTCAGAGACAGTGTGATTGGCACAGGATAGAGCAAGGTTTACGACTGTCGTACATAGGGTCGCTATGAGTCGCAAGCGACTCGACAGCACATAACAACAACCAGTGAGATTGAAAATGACTCTGAACTAGAATGGAACTCAACAGGAAATGGACAGGCAAACACTGACTCCTCCCACTTTGAAAGCTGTTAATGGCTACCCTGTGAAGACATAATCATCCTACCATCAGATAAATTCCTAACGAATATGTTGTTCATATAAGCTGTTGGGGAACGGGCGTCCAAGTTCATAAGCACAAGGAGTATTTGGATATCACAGAGGACTGAGGACACAAACTGTCCACCCTGCCTGTCTTACTCAAGCATTGTCCAGCTTTCTCTGGGCAGCTCTGCCTTTCCCTGCCTCCGTGTCACTAGGAGAACCAACATATCATGGGGTCCTCTGAGGATATCATGTTGTCCTGTCTCTGTCACTTATCCACCATTGGTCCCTCATTTACTGACCCTATTACCAGTCAGGTAACCTCCCCTGTCCTCACCTGTGATTACCCAAGTTGGGAACAAAGGGTGGGTAAGTGACGGTACAAGTACTAATGAATTGACAATGAGTCTTAAGGACCTGGAGCATCTTAGCTACCATCTCAGGGCTCCTGATAATTGTCTGTTGCAACTAAACCTTCCCTCAAACCTGGAAGCTAGGGCCAGAGTCCGAGAGCAGCCCACCTTCAATGCACCAGCTGCCACTGTCCTGGTCTCAGTCCTCTGTGGGCACCTGTCCAATTCTTACTGTTTCTCCCCAGCACTCCTTCTGCTCTGCCTTGGATGCTGTGGGTAAAAGAGACCTTATCTCCTCCCTCTATCCAGACAATGAAAGGCTGTCCAACCCAAGCTTGCGGTCAACATAAGCATGGTGTCCACCAGTCAGGGATGCTACCAGAAAATTCAGCCTTCACTACTACCAAAGTGCATCATTAATACACAACATAGTCAGAAAATAAGTTATAAGTTTTTAACTATTGTAAATGTAAAAGTTTGGATAAAAATATAACCAATAAGTAATGAATGGGTACATTCATTTCCTTTTGTTTGGTCACTTGCTTCTGTTCTTGATATTTTGGAATTTGCAGTTTGGGGATTGTTCTGTGCTGCTTTTGAAACTCACTCTCGGAGCCGAGTTCATGGGATGATGATAAGTTGAATTCAGCTTCTCTCCTAAGGGGAAAACACACAGAACTGTGTTAAACTGGGTGTGAGTCTTCTGCCACCTGCACTGCAATCATTTAACACTTCCACAACACTTGACAATTTCAAAATATGTTAACGCTGTTTTCATTTGTGTCACGCCTGTGAAATAAGAATGCCATAAATACCTCAAAAGTAGGTTAGTTAATAAAGGACCAGTAAAGCTTCGTGAAGATCACGAGACAATAAAGAGCCAAACTAGACATTAAAAACAAGTGAATAAGAAGTAAATAAGGGTGGTCTGGAAAAGAGTCTGAAGGGAGTGTGATATAGAAGTGAGGAGGTTGTGTTGTTGTTGTTATATGTCATTAAGTTGCTTGCAACTCATTGTGACCCTATGCACAACCGCTCTGGACCTTGTTCTATTCTGAGTCAACCTCATCAACTCCAACACACCCACCTCTATTACCCATCTCACCCAGGCTCTTCCTCTCTTGTTCTGTCCCTCTACTCTCCCAAGCATGATGTCCTTCTCCAAGGACTGGACCCTGCTTGCAACATATCCATAGCATGTCAAACAGAGCTTCACAATGCTGGCCTCAAAGGAGCATCCTGGTTTTACCCTCACAGCGATAAACCAGTTCATTCTCCTAGTGGTCCATGATATATTCTCTTCTCAAGCACCACAGCCCAAAGGCATAAATTGTCATTCTGACATCCTTAGTCATTGTCCAGCTTGCTGATGCATAGCAAGTAGTTGTGAGGATGATGGCCTGAATCAGGCACACCTTAGTCGCCAGACTGACATCATTGCTCTGGCGAGGTCCCTGACAGCAGATTTTTCAAATGCAATTAATCTTTTGATTTCCTGGATGCTGGTACAAAGTATGCTGATTGTGGCATCAAGCAAACGGAAGCTGTTAACAATCTCAATCTCTTTACTGTCTATCATGATGCTGCCAGTCGGCCCAGTGATGAGAATCTTTGTTTTCTTGATGTTGAGCTTCAATGGATATTTAAGGCTGCTGTCCTGGACTTTCTGCAGGAAGCAATTCAGATCCATCTCACCCCAGTTGTTGTTATGTTGTTATGCCGTCGAGTCGCTTGCGACTCATAGTGACCCTGTGTACAACACCCCTAAACTCTACTCTGTCCTGTGCCAATCGTACTGTCTCTGACACTCCCATTCCAATTATCCCAGTCACTGAATCAATCCACCTCCTAGAGGGCCTTCCCCTCCTGCACTGTCCCTCCACCCTCCCAAGCATGACGGATGTCCTTCTCCAAGGACCGGTCTCTCCTCACAACATGTCCAAAGTATGTTAGACGGAGCCTCAGAATCCTTGCCTCCAAGGAGCCACCCGGTTTAACCCTTTCCAGGACAAATCTATTTGTTTTCCTAGCAGTCCATGGTATTCTCAATACTCTTCTCCAGCACCACAGCTCAAAGGTATCAATTCTCCTTCTATCCTCCTTGGTCATTGTCCAACTCTCTGATGCATAACAAGTGATTGTGAGTGTACAACTCACCCCAGTAGCAGAGGCAAAATTTAGCAGGGTAGCTAGCAATAAATCTTGGAAAGAATGTGGAGAGGTGGACATTCTCATATACTGTTGGCGGGATTGTAAAATGGTACAACCACTCTAGAAGGAAGTTTGGTGTTTCCTCAAAAAGTAGAAAATGGAAACTCTGTACGACTCAGCTATTCTACTACTAGGAATATGCCCTAAGGAAATTAGAACTGAGACACAAGTAGATATTTGTACACCAATGTTCATAGCAGCATTCTTCACCATCACAAGAACATGGAAACAGCCCAAATATCCAATCACAACTGAATGGATTGAGAAATTGTGGTACGTTCATACAATGTAATACTATGCAGCATGCAGGAGCAATGACTTAGAATATTACATAACTTAAGAGAGTTGGGAGAACATTCTGCTGAGTGAACTAACTCAGTCTTATAAGGACAAATAATGCATAAGGCTATTATCGTAAAAACAGAAAGATAACTAGTAAAACATGTATGAGGACCCAAGGGGGAAAGGGGTGAGCAGAGAGGTGTGGATGGGTGGGGGTAAAAGCACAACGTTGCCTAATTTGGCAGGTGGAGGGAGGGGGGCAAGGATATGGGAAGGATCGGCAAGGACCTAAAAAAGACAAGGTGTAATGATGGGCAAAGTTCAAATGTGATTCATTTTCTAAAACATAATGCATAGGAATGATTGTATAAAACACATGTGAAGAATACTGTGTATTCTTTATACGGTGTGTGAATACCGTGTAATACAATGTGTGCAAACTTTATAAGCAAAGCAATATAAATTTTTTTTAAAAAGAAATAAACATTGTGTCCTTGGAGAGGGACATCATGTTTGGGAGAGTGGGGAAACAGTGCAGGAGAGTAAGACCCTCGATGAGATGGATCGATCCAGTGATTGGGGTGGTGGGAGTAAGTGTGTCGGAGATGGTGAGGTTGGCACAGGATAGAACAGGGTTTAGGGTGCTTGTACATAGGGTCTCTACGAGTTGCAAGCCACTCAACGACACATAACAACAACTATTCCTAAAGCAATGTATTATTTGACCCCTTTGAAATGGTTCTTTATTGAAATATTATTTGCATACAATGAAACACACAAACCTAAAGAGAACAATCTAATTCTGAGAAACGTTTCTCCCTGTAGTCTGGTCCCTTGTACTCAATTTCTATTGTCTCTGTACTTGTCCGCTTCTTAGAGCCGGACAATGAGTGCTCTGAGGGTAATCTCTAACATTTTCATTGCAGTCTAAAGTGTTCGTACCACTTCAATTACTTCCTAAGTGAACAAATATGGGGAGAAAAATTAAAAATTCCATGAAAGGGAATTAGACACCAAAGTAAGCAGTGGCAAAGGCTTTTGTATATCTAATTAATGTGCATTTCTTCCCCCCCCAAAATAATTCATTAACTCACCCATATTGTGTTCTCTAATATTGATTACAGCTGTGCAATGATTTCATTTACAATGTCTTACGGAAATCTTGTCTTCCCCTCTCTGTCCCTTCATTCTACTAGTACATTTGCTAAGCACGGCTCCCTCTTTCTCGCCTCCTTGTCCCTGTCAACTCTCCACGGTTGTTTCTGTGTCTAGACCTTTCCTGAACCTTTATCATTTTCTCTCCTAACCCTCAATTCAGTTTGGCACTTTCAAAGTGCTATTTGCAATAATACACAACATCTGACCATCTATTCACAGCAAATTGACCTTTACTTCACCTGTTTCAAAACAGGGCTCATTATCTGTCGACCTGCTTTTTGAACCAGTTTCACTAAGATTTGTTTTTTTAAAAAACAACAACCAGGAAATGTAAAAAAAATGTGAACTCCAAGTTCACCTAGACAAAGCCCTCAACAATAGGTAGCTAAAATCTAAGGGTGCTTCAGATATAATACTATTTTGTTTGCTCAAAGACATACAGTTCTCTAACAAATGATATGGTGTCTCATCCACCAATGATAAAATTAGCTTAAATTAATTTTTCCCCATGGTTTGGTCAGGCAGGTTAGAAGAAAGTTTTAAAAATTCTTCTTTAGCCTGCATACTTCAACTGTAGATGTGAATCAGGAGACTTTTTTCATAAGGAAGTTAGCAACAGCTGTTAGTTAATCCATGCCTTGTGTTTCAGAATAGAGTGTCCAAAGAGATGTGCTTTCCCTTTTTAATAGGCCAATCTGTGTTTTTCCTCATAATAGTATGTCCATTTCAGCTGGCAATGAAACCACACTGCTCAAAAACAAAGAAGAATTTGGGGGCAGGGGGGAGACACAAAAGAATAGGCCTAAAGATCTTTGACTATCACCTAAACCTGGAAATTTTACTTTTAACTAGTTAAATCAAAATCAGAAATACTGTATGGTGCTTTCTCAAAAAGTTGCAAATAGAAATATCATTTGACCCAGCAACTCCACTACTGAGAATAAACCCTAAAGAAACCATAACCACCACCCAGGCAGATATATGCACACCCATGTTTATTGTGTCTTTGTTCACAATAGCAAAGAGTTGGAAACAACCCAAGTGCCTATCAACAAACGAATGGATAGAGAAGCTGTGGTATATTCACACAATGTAATACTATGCAACGTTGAAAAACAAGGAACTCATGAAGTATGCAAAATGGATGACCCTGGAGGACATTAAGCTGAGTGAAATATCTCGGTCACAAAAGAACAAATATTGCATAGGACCACTGTTGTAAAAGGGGACTGACATGGGGGTTGAGGGAAGATAGAGAAGGAGGGGAGGAATGATGTATACTGCATTGCAACAGATGAGGGAGAGAACTGTTTAAAAGGGATATATGATTAGGTATTATTGTCATGACAGGAGTCCAGAACGAAGACTGCACAGTGGAGTGGACTTGGGGAGAGGGATTTCATAACAATGAAAGAGTTTTTCTTTTATCTTTCAAGAAGAGTGAATTGGGGGGAGGGGTGGGCAAGGAGAAAAGTGCAACAATAAATGACTGGAAACCCTAAGTCTCTGTAGACTTTCATTAAAATTAATAAAAAAAAAATCAGAAATATGGAAAATGGAACCACATCCTAACAAGGAAGATTATTTTACTTCACAAGCATACACTATTTTCTGACAATTGCTGTCGAATGCAAGTGTCTAATACCAGCAAACATGACGATCTGAAATGATGCAACGTACCCAGCTGCCAATGGTATGGATTTTCTTCACCCGTCTACCTTTTTGTTAAAAGTTGTGATAAAAGTGGTTGGTGCTCTTGTCAGCTTATTAGGATTACAGTGACATCTTGTGGCATGTCATCTTCCCCATGGCCAAGGAGAAAGCTAACACATTAGCTCTTGCGAGAGAATTTAGCAAGGAGCAATGTGAAAGGGAGCTCTGGTGACCTGACACTGCGAACCCAAAGGCGTGTGGTTAGAATACACCAGTGGCTCCAGAAGAGAAGAACGGGTAACCTCCTCCCATGGGATTTACTGCCTCCAAAAACCTGGTGGAGGGTCAGCTATGGGTCAACTCCGACTTGATGGCACACAACAACAAAAACAATATGATGTTAGGTGCCGTGTGGTCAGCCTGACTCATGACAGCCCCGTGCACAACAGAACAAAAACGAGTGCATTGTTGGAGCCTCTGAGTTAATGCATCTCTTGATGGGTCTTGCTTTTTTTCGTCTGACATTATGTACATGAGAGGCTTTGGAGACTCTTCTCTGATAACATGTTAACAGTACATGAAACAAAATCTCACCGTCTTCTCTTATAAGAAGGATTCTGGCTGCACTACTTCTAAGACAGAGTTGCTAGCTCTTCGGAATAAAGAGTTTATAGTCTATTCCGTATTTTTGCCAACAGCATATTTCAAAGACGTCAATTCTTTCCGGGTCTTCTTTATTTGCTGTCAAGCTTTTGCAAGCATATAAGGTAAATGAAAATATCACTGCTTAAGCCAAGCACTCCTTGGTCCTCAAACGGATGTCTTCATTTTGAAACACTTTACAGAGGTCTTTGGCAAGAGATTTGTCCACTGCAATATGTCATTTGATGTCTTGATTGTTTCTTCTAAGGGTATATTCATTGTGAATCCAAGTCAGATGAAATTCTTGACAACTTCATTATTTTCTCTACTATGATGTTACTTACTGGTCTGTTGTTGTTATTAGGTGCCGTTGAGTATAGTATGACTTACGACAGCCCGTGAACAACAAGTTCTAAACCCTGTCCCATCCTGTGCCATCCTCAGTCTCTAACACGCCTGAGCCCATTGCATCAGTCACCCTGTCAATCCGTCTGGTTGAGGGCCTTCCTCTCTGCTGCAGACACTCAACCTTTCCAAGCACAACTTATAGGTCTAGTTCTAAGGATTTTTTGTTTGGTTATTTTGTGGGGAGTTTTTTTATGTCAAAGGGTAATGTATACTGAATGTGGTCATCTTTTATTTTCATCAATAAGTGCTCCAGGAATCCTTAATTTTGAGCAAGCAAGATTGTTAATAAAACTTCCTCTAATCTCGTTACCTCAAGCTTCTTTAAAATTGTTTTTTATATTATTATATTATTTCTATTACTATAAATAAATCAATAAATATTGAATAAATAAATAAAATTTTTTCAATTCATTTGAATAAAATTATTGAATACATTGTTTTTCACAAAATATCCTTCCTATTTCTACATCATTCTTTAATTTAGTCTTCTTGGATTATTGATCTGCCTGCATATTGAGTGAGTATGGTGAAAAGCTACAAGCCTGACACGTATCTTTCTGGATTTTAAGCCACAAAATATCACATCGTTCAGGTGAATTGCCTTGTGGTCTTTGTAAAGGACCCATGAGCACAATTAAGTGTCCTGGAATTCACATTCTTCACAATGTCATCCCTAACTGGTTAGCATTCGCACAGTCAAATGCTTTTGGATAATCAATAAAACTTTAGCAAATATCTTTCTGATATTCTCTGTTTTCATTCAAGATCTTTCTGAAAATAACAAATAACTCTTCCATGTCTTCTGAATCTAGCTTGAATTTTGGGAGTGGCATCCACTGCTTAAACAATATGCCTCTGGAAACTCTATGAACTTTGATAAGTGTTGATAGTTGTGGAGGGGCTTCAGGCCTTTTGTTCATAGGGTCACTATGAGTCGTGCTTGACTCGAAGGCAATCAACAACAACAACATTGATATAGAGAGAGCTCTGGTGAGCTGGTGGTAAGAATCTGTGCTGCAGTCCTTCAAAGCACATAATTTGAATCTGCAAGCTGCTCTGTGGGAGAAGGATGGGCAGGCTCCTCTTATTCAATGAAACTACCTCTGGAAACCCACTGGAGGACCAGCTAAGGGTCAGTTCTGACTCCATGGTATGCAACAACAACAACATTGGTGAAACAGTTAGTTACAGCACAATTTTAGTTTTGTGGGTATTAATGATACTATTTGATAATTTCTGTATCCTTTTGAACCACTTTTGAAGCAGGAGTGGCATCCACTTCCCAAACAACATGCCTCTGGAAACTCTATGAAGTTTGTTAAATGTCAATGGTTGTAGAGGGGCTTCAAGGCTTTTGTTCTGCTATGAGTCGTGCTCGACTCGAAGGCAATGAACAACACAACAACAACAACAAAAATTATGTTTATATATTTCTTTCAAGACAGATTTGTTTGCTCTTCTGATGTCCTATGGTGTATTAAATATTCTATTCTAACACAATAATTAAAATGTATCAATTCTCCTTTGACTTTTTTCAGCCAGTGCTCAGCCTCCATGGGCATAAGCCGTGATTTACAGCACCAGGCACATCAATGTTGCCCATAACAGTCAAACGACAGCTGTGCTGAGGTGATTTTGACTTAAAGAGACCCTAACATAAGGACAGTATATAACAGCCCCATAAAGTTCCCAAGGCTATAAAACTGTAAAGACATTGCCCTAAGTGTCTGAGTGCATAGCTGGTGAATTAAAATGACAACCTTTTTTTTTTTTTAACAGTCCAATGATTAATTCATTGTGTCTCAAAACCTCTTAATTGTATTAGAGAATTTTGCAGTATTGTAACTTGAGGTCTGATTCCCAACCCTCCCTTGCCCCCTTCAGTTCAGCTGTGATGCTGGAGAACAGTATTGAGTATACCATGGACTGCTAGGAGAACAGGTTCATCCTAGAGAGCGTGAAACCAAGCTGCTCCTTAGAGGCAAGGATTCTGAAGCTTTGTCTGACATACTTTGGACATGTTACAAGGCGGCATCAGTCCTTGGAGAGGGACGTCATGCTTGGGAGGGTGGAGGGACAGCACAAGAGAGGAAGAACCTCAATGAGATGAATTGATTCAGTTACTGGGGTAATGGGGGTAGATGTGTCAGAGACAATAAAATTGGCACAAGATAGAGCAGGGCTGTTATACATAGGGTTGCTATGAGTCACAGCTTGAGAAATATCAAATATGTTCTTTGCTTTTGATTCCCTAACACCAAGTCTTTGCCCTTTTTATTACACTTGGTCTTCTCTAGTCACCTTTTAAAATCTTTTACTCGCTTCTTTTATTCCTCATTTCTTCATTCACTTTAGCTACTTGACATTCAAAAAGCAAATTTCAAGAGTCTCTTTTGACATACATGTTAACCTTTTCTCTTCCTCATATTTCTAACGAGTCCAAGTGGCTAAAAATCTTACTAGAACAAACGTTTTTCTTGACAAACAGGGCATATGAAAAGAAAACTTTTGCCACTTGAATCATTATCCGTTTCCACAGACTTCTGATGAGCCTGTATATATTGGGAAGAAGGCCATTAAGCTACACTACATTTTTTTAAAAATTATTTTTTGTGTGCATGTACCCTCAAATCTGATCTGACTGGTACAGGAGGAGATTACCCCTCCTTCTCCAGCAGAGCATCTGGTGGATTCGAAACACTCACCTCTGGGATTGCAGTGCAGCTTCTTGCCACTAGGCCACCAGCGCTCCCTTAAGCTACACTACATTTTTGGTTATTGGTATATGCTATCAAGTTGTCTATGACTCAGTGACCCCAAGAGCAGCCAGTCTGTCCCTTAGCCTATCGCGATCATCCCCTCCCTGTGCAACATACTGGATCCTATTTTTAGAGCCGCCATGTCGATCCATATTATTGAGGACCTTCCTCTCCTCTGCTGACCCTCCACCTTCCCAAGCCTCTTCTAACATTTCCAAAGTCCAAAGCTACACTAAAAGATGCATTTAAAAAATAAAATCCAAAATCTCTGTAAATGTTCATTAAAATAAAAAAAAAGAATGGTTATACATACTGATGAAAAAAAAAATCCAAAACGGACTAAACTAGAGCAGATATTCCGTTCCTTTTCTACCCTACTTAATTCCACTCTGCATTTTAATTCCACACACATACACATTTTACCACCTTAATGCATGGATGTCAGAAAAATTCTTTAAGATGTATTTAAAACACGAAGTTGAATCGATTTCTGATAATTTCTAGAGATAACCTGCTAAAAATACTTACCTTTTGTAGGTGGTGGTTGTTATGTGCTGTCTAGTGGCCTGCAACTCGTAGCGACCCTATGTCTTAAATCTTGCTCTATCCCTGGCCAATCTTATTGTCTCCAACACACCTATCCCTGTTACCCCAGGGACTGAATCAATCCACCTCATAGAGGGTCTTCCCCTCTTGCACCGTCCCTCCACCTGCCCAAGCAGGGTGTCCCTCTCCAAGGACCGGTCCCTCCTTACAACATGCCCAAAGTATGTCAAACGAAGCCTCAGAATCCTTGCCTCCAAGGAGCAGCCTGGCTTCATCCTCTCCATAGCTTATAATATTTGCTTGTTTCTTCTATTTTTTCCTTTCCTGTAACAATCACTCCATCTCATCTCTCCTCTTGCTTTCCACTAACTTTTAAATAACCCTTCTCATCTTCATAATATTCACTAAAAGTCAGTGAACGCAGTTCTGCTTTTAAAAAATCGCTGTTGTTGTTGATTGCCGTCAAGTCAAGCATGAGTAATAGTGACCCTATGAACAAAAGGCCTGAAGCCTTTCTATATCATCATTCATCAAAGTTCATAGATTTTCCTGAGGCTTGCTGTTTAGGAAGTGGATGCCACTCTTGCTTTTCCAAACCTGTCTTAAACTGGGAGCTCCACCAAACACTGTTAGTGGCATTATTTCCACTTGCTTTGAACTCTAATAATCATAACTCCTACACAAGTCTTCATGTACATAATATGCTGTGTATTATTTCAGTGAAATAGTAGCAATTATGAAATACTTGTTTTATATACAATTAAGAAAAAAATCAGTCATATAAACTGTGACATTATGATCAGATTT
>NW_006399838.1:10993891-10997229 GCF_000299155.1 Elephantulus edwardii
CGCTATGAGTCGCAAGTGACTCAACAGCACATAACAACAACAACATGGATATTGCAATCTGTTTGTCTTATTGGCGATTGACTATGGAAAGAACCCCTTGCATAACACAGTGGTGGAGTTCATAGCATGTTGGAATGCTAACAAGAAAGACTGGTAACTACACCACGACAGTGATCGTGAGATGTTAATGATGGTAAGAGCACTCCATTTTCATAAATGTTAAAAACTCAGAATAAAATAACATTGATACTAACTGCTAACCTCTGCAGCATGACTGCTCTGTGCCAAGTATTATTCTTTGGAGAAAACATCATTTAATCATTAATATAATCCTATGAAGTCGATAGTAATCACATAAATGTAATTTCATTAGATATCATTTGATTATAAAAGTAAGCCATTTCCTTTAAAGACAAACAAATAATCAATGGCAAATCTGGGGTACAATTCAGTTCTCATTCTAAATTCTATAGTTTGTTCTCCCCCACCCCCAACAGACATACAATTACAAATATTTAAGCAGAAAAATGCAGAAAAGTGGTCATATAGAAAAAGATAAGCTCTCCATCAGCAATTTTCCTTGAATTGCCAACAGAGTAAAGGGCAAGATGGAACAAATGTCAGATTTATATATTCCTGAATTATCACAAAACTATGAGATGAGAAATTGTCTTTTCTTTGATGGGGGCATGCCACATCTGCTCAAAGCCATGATGACTGCAGAAGAAACATCGGGAACATTCAATATGTCACAAAGAACCACTAAATTTTCTCTAAGGAAACAAAACCTTCAATCTTCAAATGTTAGTAAAGTGTATTATTATTTAATATATACAAATAAATGAGTTTACATGAAATTAAGTATGTTTTTAGTCTGGTTTTGTTTTAATTTAATGAATGAAAAGTTTTTTTCACAAATCCTGTGTGTTTATCTCACCAAAACACATTTCACATGAACACATAGTTTAAATTATGAAAGCAAACCATGTTTTATATTTGGGAGTAAAATATTTAGTAAAAAGTTGAATTTCTTCTATGCCAATAGTCTTTCTTCTCAAGACACATTTTTTTAAATTTTTGCTCTTTTGATGTTTGTGTGGAGGCTTCAATGTTCCCTAAAGAATATATTCGTTACCAGACAGAGAAAAAGTAGCTTGGCTAATTTTATATTCTGAACACTTGCAAAACCTACAAATAAACAAGGAAACTACCCAGTCTTTTCTCTGCTCTTAAAAAATTCCTTTGTACTTCTATGGCATTTTCAAAATTTGTATTAAATTTGAAATAGGGACAGGTAATCTTAAAACTTCCATTTCTTACAGAGATATTCTTATCCAGCTTTGTTAAAAATGGCTGAAAAAATAAACAAATAATTATTTTCAAATTCAAGACTTTAAGAACTTAGGTCTGAATATCCTTTTATTTTGTTTTTGTTTCCTATTTTACAATGAAAACATTGTCCTAAACAAAAGGAAAGAAATCAGATATTCTTTAAAAAAATCAAGGAATAAATTTTATGATGAGTGGGGTGAGTTAGAGAGGGCAGGGCTGAGGTGTTGAGGTGTTGAAGAAACAATTAAGGTGAGGATTAATGTGAAAATAACACCCAACCCTTAAATCCCTTTATGGCAATTTCTCTAGAACAGCCACTTGGCCAATGGCCAATTGCCCCAGCACAGGTGTGAAGACCATTCTCATGGTCAAGAGATTCCCAAACAGAAGTATTTGTTGGTTTTATAGAGTGGGATTGAGTAAAGGATAGGAGTAGAAGACTGAATCAGAGTAAGGAAAGATGTCTGTAAGATTTCCTCTCTTTCCTATGATTATGGAATTTTCAGCAGAAATATCTGAAGAAGGCCTCTCCCAAAAGCCCTGGTCAAGAAAGCACTTGAGCTGAGATCTATGAAAGAGTACAGTTACCCAAGGGCACCCCCATCCTTGGCTGAAAATGTTCTTAGAGATGACAGAGCACTGGCCCTGCACCATATCTGGTCATACTCCACTCACATCCCATGAGTGTCAAATGAAGTCTTTGCTACTGTCTGAGATCAAGACTGAAAAATTAGCCAGACTCCAGACTCTTTAGAAATGTATCACAATGCAAAATCGACCCCATCAACACTCATGACTATCTGAACTTTCAAACAGGAGTGAAAAATAATCAGCCGGATAAACAAAATCATAAGCCAGAAAATAAAAAACTGAAGGGCATGTATTTTGTCACAAAAGCACGTAGTAGCATCCAAGCCTATTTACTTTACTTGCAATTCTAAAATAGTGTTGACGTTCCTGGCCTACAGATATAAAGAAAAATTCAAATGTGCTTGTAGATACATTACACAAGAGAGACTGGTAAGGGGAAGATGACGGGATAAATTCCAAGAGAGGAAACGAAGTATGCACACGTATATTAATAACACTCTTCAAACTCAATAAGCCAGAGACCGATGACCATTCTGGAACAAATAGAGTCACATATATCTATAATCTTGTGCACAAACTTACATTTCAACAAGAGCATACTATATACTTACAGTGGTGACATAACTTACCTGGAAAGGACTGTTGTATTGAGAATATTCTAAATATATGTGTAAAAATGACTGTAAAAACTTTGGGAAATTTTCTTTAGAAGTGGTAAGATTATACTATGCAGCACATAGGAGCAATAATTTTGTAAATTCCTACTTGACATGGGAGGGACTGGAGAGCATTATGCTAAGTGAATTCAGTCTCATAAAGACAAATTCTGTATAAGACCATTATTGTAGGATGAGAATGAGGGGGCGCTTGTTCTTTTTTTTAAATTTTATTTTATTACTTTGTATGTGTACTATTAAACCAGATATGACTGGTATAGGAGGAGATTGTCCCTCTTTCTCCAGCAGAGCATTTGGTGGAATCGAACTGCACGCCTCTGAGATTGCAGTGCAGCTTCTTGCCACTAGACCACCAAAGCTCCCTGGGTGGTTGGTTCTTAATCATAAGGTCACACAATTTGATGTGTCAAGGGAATGGTGGATAAAGGAAAGGGAACAGATCCAGTGTGAAAAACAATGTATATGAACTTTGTAAGTAAACCAGTATGCTGTTGTTGTTGTCATGTGCCATCAAGTCGCTTGCGACGTATAGTGACCCTATGTACAACAGCCGTAAATCCTACTCTGTCCTGTGCCAATCGCACTGTCTCTGACACACCATCCCGATTACCCCAGTCACTGAATCAACCCAACTCCTAGAGGGCCTTTCCCTTCTGCGCCGTCCCTCCACCCTCCCAAGCATGATGTCCCTCTCCAAGGACCTCTCCCTCCTTACAACATGTCCAAAGTATGTCAGAC
>NW_006399838.1:10997638-11000035 GCF_000299155.1 Elephantulus edwardii
AGCTATGAACAACAATCTCAGTCTCTTCACCATTCATACTGATTCTGCCAATTGGTCCAGTGGTGAGAATCTTTGTCTTCTTGACATTGAAACTCAACCCATATTGTAGTCCTTGACCCTCTGCAGTAAGCGCTTCAAGTCCTCCTCAGTTTCAGCAAGCAGCATTGTGTCAGGTGCATAACGCAGATTGTTGATAGATCTTCCACCAATCTTGACCCCACATTTTTCCTCCCAGCCTCCCGGATAATCTGTTCTACATACAGTTTGAAAAAATATGGAGACAGGACACATCCCTGGCCTACGCCCTTCCCAATTTTGAACCACGTAGTGTTTCCTTGCTCTGTTCTGATGATTGCCTCTTGGTCCAAGTATAGGTTACTCATTAGCACGATCAAGTGTTCTGGGATTCCCATTCTTCTGAGAGTCAGCCACAGTTTGTTATGATCCACACAGTCTAACGTCTTTGCATAATCAATGAAACACAGATAGACATTTCTCTGGTATTCCCTGCTTTCAGCCAAGATCCATCTAACACTAGCTACAATATTCCTAGTACCACGACCCCTTCTAAACCCAGCCTGGACTTCTGGCAGTTCTCTGCTGATGTGCTGTTCCAGTTGTTTTTGGATAATCTTCAGTAGAACCTTGCTCACATGTGAAATCAATGATATTGTTCTATAGTTTCCACATTCTGTTGGGTCACCTTTCTTTGGGATAGGAACAAATATAGATCTCTTCCAGTCAGTTGGCCAAGTGGTTGTTCTCCAGATTTCTTGACACAACTTGATGAGCACATCCAGGGCAGCATCTGTTAGCTGAAATATGTCAATTGGTATACCATCTATTCCTGGGGCCTTATTTTTTTGCCATTTCCTTCAAAGCAGCCTGAACTTCTTCCTTCATCACCATAGGCTCTTGCTCATATGTTGTTTCATGAAATTCTTCTGTGTCTGGTAATTCCTCTCGATACAGTGACTCAGTATATTCTTTCCATCTTCTTGTAATACTTCCTGGATCATTTGATATTCTACCTAAAGCATCCTTGATTATAGCAACTCGAGGTTTGAATTTGTTTTTCAGTTCCTTGAGCTTAAGAAATGCTGAGCGAGTTCGGCCTTTTTGATTTTCTGACTCCAACTCCTTACAACTTAAAAAAAAATTTTTAAAAATAAAGCGGCAGAATTTAAACATATTCAAACTGAAAGGGAGATTCTTCTTTGAAAATTTAAATTCGAAACTAGCTAATTATTATTCTTAAGAAAATCAAGATGTACTGACCTTGTGGTTTCTTTAAATGTATTAATAAAAATGAACATACTTATGCAAGTTTATGGCAACGACTTAGATTTTTTATCCCTCCTGAAAGTAGCACTCGCAGACAAGCTGTATTAGCATCATCTGAAAGCTTGCAGAATCCTGTGTTTGAGCCAATTTATATGAAATTAAACTCTAATTTTTTACATGATTTCTATTTAATTTGTATAAACATTCATGTTTGAGAAACACTGACTTAGAAAATAAATCTGTTAAGAGCTTACACAAGTAATTGCAAGAAACTAAGTATGTTATTTTGTACCTTTTCTGAACATTATATGTGTGGAACCAACTCAAAACAAGAGGCAAAAGGCTTTGAGAAGCGAATTATATTTTATACCAAGTCTCAGGTGTTATATTGGGTATAAAAGTTTCAGACCCAAATTAAGCTTCAAAACTTACCAAGGTTAGTACAGACATGGAAACCAGAGAGCAGTCAAGGTAGTGGCAGTGCTTAAGGTTGGCTCACAAAGTAGAGTTGGGCTCCCTGGAGGCCACAAGGCAGGCCACTGCAAGTGCCCAAACCAGGTGAGCTGCAATATGGGGCTGCATTAGCCATGATCCCAATGGTAAAAGACCCAGCTGTGCTGAAAGTTGTACCTTAAAAAGAACAGGGAGGACATTATGCTGAGTGAAACACCTCAGTCCCTAAAGGACAAATACTGCATAGTGCCACTGTTGTTAAGCAGGACTGACACCAGGGTTGTCACTAAGAGGGGATAAATAATATACACTGCGCTGAAACAGATGAAGGAGAGAACTGTTTAGGAGGAATATATGATTAGGTATTACTGTTGTGACAAGAGTCCAGAATGAAACCTGCATAGTGGAACAGACTGGGGGAGAGAGAGGTGGATTGTATAACAATGAAAGATTTTTTTTTTCACTTTTAAAAGAGAAAAGTGAACTTGGGGGTGGGGGGAATGGGCAGAGAGGGAAGTGTGGAACAATGAATGAATGGAAATCAAAATAACATAAAATAAAATTCAGAGACGGAAAAAAAAAATAAAGTTGAGCCTCCAGAATGAAAGAGAGAGAGAAAAGAAGAAGGAGGAGGAGGAGGAGGAGGAGGAGAAGGAGGAG
>NW_006399838.1:11000417-11001797 GCF_000299155.1 Elephantulus edwardii
GAGAGAGAGAGAGAGAGAAGGGATTGACCAGCTGAAGCCTATGCGAAGGTCAGCGGTAGTGGTCAGCAGAAGTGGAGCTGACACTGCGTGTTTCTTCTTGAAGCTCAGCCAGCACCAGTGGCAGAGCCAGGGCAGCCATCCTAACACGCACACAGCATCTGGCTGTAAACAAAGCACGCCTACACAGCCACACGACGCTGGGCATCCTTTCACAGGGAAGGGAAGGGTAGGGCTCCTCTTTGAAGTATAAGTGGGTTCTTCTCCTACAAAGTGGTCATGGGTAGCAGGAGGAGACAAGTTTATGTAACCTGTTCCTATTGTTTTTTAATAGAAAACCCTATGTTTTTCTATAAAACACAATGACTTTGGCTTTTCTAACACTCTTTTTATCTGGCGTGTGCTACTCAATCCTGGATAACTGCCGCACTCATGTTGTCGCTGTTGTGTGCCATTGAGTTAGAACCAACCCATAGCCGAGCTTCCAGTCGTTTTCAAAGACAGTATAATAGCATGGGAGGAGACTGCCCCTCCTTTTCCCACAGAGCAGCTGGTGGTTTCGAACCATGTGCCTTTGAGATTGCAGCACAGTTTTGTACCACTAGTCCACCAGCGCTCCCTTGCAGCACCCATAGAGAGGCTGATTTTTTTGGATCAATCTTTCTTTCTTAGCAGATTTATTGCTATATTGTGATTCTGAGACAATCTGATGGTGTGACACGGCAAGACTCTGACAGAGTAAGGTTGTGGGTGTTTTTCTTTTCCAGCAAGGAGTTTTTAAAAAAAAAAAATTAGAAATAGTTATCTTATTTTTTCACGACTACAACAAAGATCTTTACTTTAAAAAGATTCTTGTCAAGTTATCTTTCTTCAGTAACTGAAATACCCCAGAGTTAAATACTAGGTGGTTCCTGTGATAAGATAAAAAACATCCACCACTATAAACCACACACTGAAAGCAGTAAATGATATGTAATGCATATGTAGTAGCCTAAAGCCACAATTCTTGAGCAGCTCAAATCCACCAGCAGCTCCCAGGAAGACGAACACTCACTCTCCTCTCGTGGGATTTACAGCCTCAGAATCCTAACGGGGGTGAGCTATGGGTGGATTCTGACTTGATGGCAAAGACAGGAGAAGGAAGAATATATCTAATGATTATGGAATAGAAATTTTACCATCAGTTTATTTTAAAATTATGAAATAGATCTTTTAAAAAAGTATTGTGATGAAACATAATTTAAGAGAAAAGTGGGCAGGAGGCCCTGCCTAGTGTCTCTGCAGGAGAAAAGTCTCGCTACCTACTGCCATTAAGATGGCAGATCCATCCTAGAGAGGGTTAAACCAGGCTGCTCCTTGGAGGCAAGGATTCTGGGGCTTCGT
>NW_006399838.1:11002737-11004438 GCF_000299155.1 Elephantulus edwardii
GGCCTACTTTCTGGTAAGAACCTGTCCTGCAATCCTGAAGGCACGTGGTTCAAATCGGTTCAACAGGAGGATGGCCAATCTCCTCCCATGCAATTAACTGTCTCTGAAGACATGTTGGTGGGTTGGCTATGAGTTGGTTGTGAGTCAATGGCGCACAACATTATATTCTCTTAGTAGTGGGTTAATGGTGAGGTTGCCATTCCAAAGACATGCAGTTCAAATTCACCAGCTGTTCTGCAAGAAAAGTTGGGCAATCTCCTCTCACTTGATTGTTTACCAAAACTCATTGGAGGTTCAGCTGTGGGTCACTTCTGACTTCTGGTGGCCTAGTGGCAAGGAGCTGCGCTGCAATCTCAAAGGCACTTGGTTCTAATCCATCAACTTCTCTGCGGGAGAAGGATGGGCAGTCTCTTCCTGTGTTGTCAAACAATTCTGAAAACTCACCAGAAAGTGAGCTATGGTTTGGGTCTGACTCAATGACACACAACAACATCAATAATTATAATTACACACACATAAAATTAATATTTAAATGAAAATGTTAAGATGTGTAATAATAATTTTTCTGACAAGAACAGGTCTAAAGGGTAAGAAATTTCATTAGGTTCTGGAGACAGAGAGCAAGAGAGCAAGAGCGAGAATAGATACCAATTTGTGCATTTTAGGAAAAATGGAAATACTATGTGTTGCTTTTCAAAGAAAAGAATAACATTGAAAGAGGTTTAAAACAAGTATAACAATACATAAAATTCACGCCATCATATATTTTAACAACTCAAACGAAATTCATTGTCTTCTACCTGGAACTGACTCAGAGTAAATTCTCCACTTGCGTTTTGGAGGCTGTAAATCACCTACCAGGAGATTTCCCATCTTTTTCCTGCAGAGTCGCGTGTGTATTTGAATCACTGGACATGGGGCCTGTTGGATGAGCAGTGCAATGCTCTGTGGACAGCGCCTCCACAGCTCTCTCAGGGGCTGATGGTCCACTGGGTTTCTTAAGATATAAACGGCACAGAGACTGACCATCCTGTTCCCAGGGAGCTGCTGTTGGTTGATAGCGACTCCCAGAGTTAGCAGACCAACTCTGTTAACAAAAGAGCTAACTAACAAGACAAAATCCATTTTCATTTAAACTCAAACTCATTGCATCAAGTTAGAACTGACTTATAGCTGACCCTTCATTGGGTTTCTGAAGTTGTAAATCACGGAAGAGCAGGAGATTGTCCCTCAGAGAAATACAACATGGCTCCCTATGGAGTTGCCTAATTTTAATTTAAGAGATACCTAAATGGAATTGAATTGAAATGTTGAAGATCAACATTTTGAATGGAAACGTTTTACCATATATTAGCTAATGCAAATGTCATTTGGGGCTTTATAAAATCTGCATGACTGTCTAATGATATATTTACTCTTCCTTACATGTAACTCAGTTAGTTAGATAAGAACACACAGTGTTGTTTTTTTTAAAATTTTTTTTTCTCAACTAGTTTATTTATAAAATTTGTATACAAATTTGAACAAATGCGTTCAATTTCCCTCACCCCCCTACTCATCAAATTGTACAACCCAATGATTAATGGCCCCTTCCCCCTGTACATCCATATCCCTCTGCTTCCAACCTCTCCCATCCCTCCTGGGTCCTTATACTCATTCTACAATAATGATTTTACATATTTATCCTTGTGGGACTGAGTT
>NW_006399838.1:11004660-11008074 GCF_000299155.1 Elephantulus edwardii
TCAGGGTATATTTCAAGTAGTGGAATAGCTGGGTCATATGGAATTTCTATGTTCACCTTTTTGAGGAAGCGCCAAACTGCCTTCCAGAGTGGTTGCACCATTTTACAATCCCACTAGCAATGTATACGAGTTTTTTCTCTCCACATCCTCTCCAAGATCTATTACTTGCGACCCTGTTAAACTTTGCCACTCTTGCTAGACTGAGATGGTACCTCTTTGTGGTTTTGATTTGCATCTCTGTTATTGCCAGTGATTTGGAGCATTTCTTCATGTGTCTGTAAGAATACAGTTTTATGTCTACACACACACACACATGTATGGGAGAGAGCGAAGCAACGAGGAGTGAGTTATGGTGGGATAGTCCATAGAGAGTCGTCCTGTGTACCCAAAGGCAGTGTCTCTCTAGAAGGTGAAATCTGCCCTCAGCTCCTTGGGGAAAATATGGGCTATTTCCTCCTACATGATTTACAGCAACCCAACGCGAAGTCAAATATGAGCTGATTTCAACTTGATGGCAGTAAGTGAGAGTGAGTCAATGTTTAACATTTATAAAGATGTGACGCTGAAGAATATCACAAACTCTGAATTTTAGTCCTGAATCAACATCAGTTAGCCTGATTTACGTACATTATAAATGAAAACAAACAAGCTGTTCTACAAAGAGCTGAGTTTTATGAATAAACTCTAAATCTTCTGAAAATATAAGCTGTAAAGAATTCCGTGTTAAGTTTATGTGCTTGAGCATTTGTAGATTCTTTTGTGGGCTTTGCCTATCAATGTCTTTATTCCTTGAAAGAATATATTTCAATTGTTCTAAACAGGGAGTTGAGGGGAGGGAAGCTTCAAAAGAAAAGCCTTTTTTTCTGTTTTAGAATAAGTGTATTGCATTTTTAATGTAGAAACCCTAGACCCCTTCTAGCTGGAAATTTTGCAGCTTTTTAATTTCCATTTTAAAATATGTCATACAGAACATGTTTGCATCAGGTAGGTTTTTGCTACCCAATGTGATTTCAAAAATAAATAGTATCACTTGGGTGCTGTCTTGAAATGCAGAATATCAGGCCTTCCTAATAATGGTGACTCATGGTGGACAGTGTTTGGTGGAGCTCCCTGATGAAAACAAGCTTGGAAGCAGGAGTGGCCTCCACTTCCATAATAGCTTGTCTCTGGAAACACTACGAACCTGGAGAAATGATGAAAGTTATCCAAGTGTTCAGGTCTTTTGTTCATAGGGTCGCTATGAGTGGTCTACGACTCAATGGTACTTAACAACAACAACAAACAACAGCAATGATCCACTAAAAAAAGAAATTTGTTTTATAAAGGATCCCAAGGAAGTCGATGATGCAACTCTTACTTAGACTATTTCATGACTGCTTGATTTTCCAGAAATTAACAATGTCTAAACAACTAGTATGTAAATAATTATTGCACATGTAACTTGGTAAAGTACCATATAATGTATCCAGTTGTTAACCAAAGACTTGGCCAGCTGGCAATTTCAGTCCACTAGTCTATAACCTGATGGAAATACAGCTGTAGAACCTGATAAAGGGTCACTATGAATCAAGACCAATTAAACGGTTATGGTATTGTAATTGCTACTCTATGTTAGTCCGTGAATACGAAATATCAAAGAAGAACTGATGCCTTTGGAGTGTGGCATTGGAGAATAATATTGGTAGACTATGGACTGCTCAAAGAACCCAAAGGCAAGCTGTTCAAATCTGCTAGATGTTCCGTGGGCGAAAGTTGGACAATCTCCTCTAATGAGATTCAAGTCTCTGAAAGTCCTCTGGAGGGTCTGCTCTGGGTTGGCGCTGATTTGAAGGCACGTAACAACAGCAGCCAACAGAACCAATCAACCTGTTTTGGAAGAAGAGCAGCTCGAATAAGTCCTAGAAGGAACAACGGGGAGATTTTTGTCTGACATATTTTAGGTATGTTTTTCAGAAAGGGCTTATCCTTGGTGAAATACTTGGCTGTGAAAAAGAGGAAGGCTTTCAATGAGTGAATGGATCCAACAATGGGATTACGGAGATGCTGAAGCTCCTGGCAAGGTTTCCTTCTATTATATACAGAGCTGCTGGGTGTTGGAGCCCAGTGACCACAAAGGTTCTCAAATTCACTTGAAGCAGTGTCACAAGCTGATATGCCAGGCTCATGAAACTAAATCAGACACATGAAACTAAGTAGATTTTTAAAAGATACACTGGTAAGATGATGGCTATTTTCTATAGATTTACATAGATATAATTATAATTGGTAACACATTTTGTGATGCACTCACATAGAAGATGTTGCTAGTTTGCACTTTTTTTTTTCACCACACTATCTTCTCCAGAGAACTGGCAAATTAGTATATCTGTTAAGACTGTCTTGGTCTGACAGCTTATGCTTTTTAATTATTGTTTGTTATGTATAAGTGTATTCTGCTAATTTACTTTGTTGCTTTTCTTCAAAGTGATCATGAAAAAATCCAAGATGTCTAGAAATATCACTGTTTTTAAACTTCTACTAGAGGTATATTTCTTCATAAGCATTTATAAAATTAAAAACAAAGCCATTCACATGTCCAATATGTACTTTTTATTTTAAACACCAACACAGTAAACACAATGACAGAACCATTACTTTAATAATACTGATTAACATTCCTTGGCAAGGTTGATTTATAATTTACATACACTATTATTTTTTTTATCCAGAGCTATTTTAAATATTATTTTAAGATACACTGTAAAACACAAACTTTAAATATATATGAGTTGCAAACACAATGTGCTTAGATTAGTCACCGATTTTCTTGTTATTTACATGAAAACGGTTTAAAGTTCCTCAAAATCATGTCCGCTTGTGTTCATTGTTTCAGGATGCATGACACGCCCCATGAAAAGGATCGTACCTGCATTGGGTTGTAAGTGAACAAAAGAAGCGGTGAGCAAAAAAGGAAAGACAGCAAAAGAATGAGATATTTCTTGCTTCATACAATTAGCGATGTTTTGAAACAAAAATATAAAGAAATCTATTTACATTTAAAAAAATAATTTGAATGTTAGCAGTTCTCTGATAAATACTGTGTCAAATCATCTCCTCAGTGAAACACAAGGATATCATTGTGCCTTACTAAATCCAGTTCTGTTCTCATAACAGACTTACCTGTCCTCCTGTTCCTGATAAGAAAGAAAAATGGATGGTCGACAATAACTTGTGGATACAGCACTGCCATTCTACTAATTGCAATCATTCCTGCAGAGAGAGAGGGAATGTAATTACATGTCTATATATGTAAGAGCCTAATCAGGGATGCCACAAACCCATTTACGCTTAATGCAAAGGCAATAATGTACAGGAAGTAAGATTCTGAAGATACAAAGAGAAATTGTGAAGGTGTTAACAGTTCTGTTACATTTG